>NC_059339.1:81477719-81780774 GCF_018350155.1 Leopardus geoffroyi | reverse complement strand
AAATTTTTTTTTTCATTTATTTTTGAAACAGAGACAGAGCATGAGCAGGGGAAGGGCAGAGAGAGAGGGAGACACAGAATCCCAAGCAGGCTCCAGGCTCTGAGCTGTCAACCCAGAGCCCAACGTGGGGCTCAAACTCACGGACCGTGAGATTATGACCTGAGCTGAAGTTGGATGCTTAATCCACTGAGCCGCCCAGGCGCCCCATGAGTGAATCTGTTTTTAACTACTCTTTTGGCATATTACTTAAAAGTGTTTTAACTGCCACTTTAGAATTTCCAATATACATTAGCTAACATATCTCTACTTTCAAATAATGCTCTACTACTTCTAGAGTAATGCAGATACCCTCTAATAAGGTATTCTTGATTGTTCCCTCCTATTCCTTACAGTATATTTATTTCACTTATTTATTTCACTTATCCATATGCTTTTATCACCCAATATATTACTAATATTAATTCAAATGGTAATTCCTTATATCAATTAAAAATGAAAAGTAAAATGTCTATTTTTATTTACTTTCATTTATATCTTCTTTGACATTTTCTTTTATATATCTGAGTTTCTTCCTCTTTCATTTCCCTTCTCCCTGAAAATTTCTTCTAACACTTCTTGTAAGACAAGTCAGCTGGCGATGAATTCCCTCAGATTTTGTTTTCCTGACAAGCCTTTATTTCTCTCTAACTTTGGACAGATAATCTCACTATATATAATTATATGTTGCTGTGTGTTAATATTTCACTCCATGGTTTTTGGTTCCAGTTTTAGTGTTTGTGTGTGTGTGTGTGTGTGTGTGTTTTGTGTGGTTTTTCGTTTTGTGTTGTTTGTTTGTTTGCTTGTATGGTTTCTGATGGGAAGTCCTCTGTACGGTTTCGACTTGTCCCACTCTAAGGAAGGTGTTTCTTCCCCCCTCTGCTGTCCTTCGATATATTCTCTTTGTCTTTGTTTTCTAGAGTTTGAATGTGATTCCTCGGTTGTTTGTATTAGTTTGCTTGATGTTCTCTAAGCTTCCTGAATCTGTTGCTTCGTGTCTGCCATTAATTTCCGAAGAGTCTCAACTTATTACTTTAAATACTTCTTTCTTCTCTCTTCTATTGTTTCTCACCCTTCTGTCATTTTAACTTAACGTAGTTACCCCATTTGAAATTTCCCCACAGTTTTTGGATATCCTATTCTGTTTTTTCACTTTTTTTTATCTTTGTAATCCAAGTGGAGCCTTGATATTTACATATTTTTACATTTACTGGTTCTTTCCTTGGTCATACTGAGTCTAGGGTGCACCCACTCAAGGCATTCTGGTTTTATTTGTAGCATTTCTTTTTGGTTCTTAGGGTTTCCATTTCTCTGCTTATATTGCACATTTCTTCTTGTTACATACTTTTGCCAGTACAGCCCTTAACATACCAAGCATAGTTATTTTAAGTTTTCTGATTAGTCCAATATCTATGTCTGGTTCTGAGATTTATTTTATCTCTTGGGAGCATATCTTTTTTTCTCTCCTTCTGGCATTATTTGTAATGTTGTTGTTGTTGTTGTTGAAAGCTGGTCATTTTATACTGAGTAATAAGAACTGAGGTAAACAGACCTTCAGGGTAAGGGTCTGTGTCAGTCTGACTAGGAATTAGGCTCTGTTGGACCTTGGCTGTAGCTGTGAGTGTCAGAAGTTTAAATTCCTGTAGTTTAGTTTTCTTTCTCTCCTCTTGACTTTGGGTTTCCCTAAGCACTTCTCCTCAGAGACGGTCTGTGTTTTGCTGTGATGCACTTAATCAGACTTAAACCCTGCTTGCTTGACCTGTTTGTGTGAGAGGAAGGGGGATTTCTATTATTTTCAGATTAAATTTCAGGTTTTCAGTAGGCCTATATCACAGACTTGTGACTCCCACAAGCGTTTCTCCTGTGAGGCAGGAAAGATCGGCAGGTCCAGAGTGGGAACTATGTCCTTCCTGGCTGAGATAAGGCTTTGGAAAGACTTTTCCCCCAGATAGTAGGCCTTTGGTGTTAGAGAGCACTTGGGGTATATTTTACACTGATTTCTTTTCCACTCCTGTACCAAGTCAAGGAGGGGATGTTACTGGGATCTTCATTAGAAGCTAGTGGAGTTAGTTCCTAGAGGTAAACCCATGAAACTGGTGAGCGCCCCAAACTCCAGCTCCTCACTTGAGGTCTCTCACTTGAAGTTAGTCCACACTCATCTCCCAGAAATTTGTCAAAATTACCATTTAAGTTTTCCCACCAGTTTACGGCTCTTAGCAGCTCCTGGTCCGGGTAGGTGGGTCTTAAGTCGTTCTGCAAATGGGGAGGTGGTGTCTTCCATAAGAACTCGGTTCTCTGAAAGAATAAGAGAAGTCATTGGTTTTCATTTTATTTAACTTGTACTCATTTTAAGGATAAGAGTGCTGACTCCCAAGCGCTTACCACGTCAAAACTGGTATGAGAATAATATATATAAGCTGGGTGTTTATATATATTATTTCACTTTCCCTCCCAAACTTCCTGTGAGCTCTAGGGCAAATTACTTCACCTCAAGGACAGGCCACTTGTTATCATACATGTGGATCATTTCATTTCAAAGAACTTAGTGACTAGGGGTTGACAACAAAGAAAATACTAGAATTCTGTTTTCCATATTCTCTGTGATACATTTTTATCACATTCCTCTCTTTGAAAGTAAAAATAAATTAGCTCCAATAGCTCGCTTTCAGTGAACCATTGATTCATTCATTTATCAAATAGTTATGAAGGGTTTACTGTGGGTTTGGCATCATGTAAGATCCTGCCCATACCACAATATCATCTGTGTTCGGAAAGACCCCCGGTCAAGTGCAAGAGGCAGGAATCTAAACAAATAATTTAAATACTTTGAGATAAGTGATAAAAAAGAGGTTTGTACAGGGTGCAAGCTAGGGTTTAAGGTGGGAGGAAGGAAGTCTGGAAAATCAAAGTTGCTCTTCCCAAAGAATTAATGTCTCTCCTTCCCTGAAATAGTGCTTAAGATAGTGTCCTTGATTTTATGACGTTCGGCACACAGTTTGTCTGCTTGGCACTAAAAATTTTTAAAGAATTCTTTTTGTTTGTTTATATCTGGGACTATTAGTGGAAGTACCATTTTCAGTAGTAACTTAGTGCCTGGACAATAATAATTTTACTTTTTGTTAGAACGCAGAGGTCTATCCCATTTTAAAAACGGATTATTATGCTTTAAAGGGAGCTAGAAAGGTCTAGGAGCACGGACACTGATATTTTTAACAACTCATCCCAAATGTATATGCCCAAGTGACTTTTCCCCCCCTTTACCACGGTAGTCATCTTCAGAAGCGATTCTGTTATTTTGCTACTGTCACCATTGACCAAAAATTACTGGACTGCCTCTCTTGGAATTGCTTTCCGACTCTACAGCCCGTTATTTTGTGTATCTACAATGGTAGAAAATCTTCATCCTCGGAGATTGAATGTGATTTATGAACATAACCAACGTCAAATGTAAGCTACAGAGAATCTAAATGAATAGAACAAAATTTAGTCAAATTAATATCTGCTTGAAAATAATAATTTTAATGTGGCTCATAAAAACTTTTGTCTAGTGTAAAACTTAGAAAGCATGGATCAAAATTTATCATATAATGTCTAAGAAGATTATTTTGTAGACAACATTATTTGAATTTATATATTTTGAGACTTTTAAAAGCACTATACTATAATGACATATCAAGTTTAAACTTGTATCCAAATCAGGGGCACCTGGGTGGCTCAGTCGGTTAAGTGTCCAACTTCGGCTCAAGTCATGATCTCTCATTTTGTGAGTTCAAGCCCCACATTGGCCTCTGTGCTGACAGCCCAGAGCATGAATCCTGCTTTGGATTCTGTGTCTCCCTCTCTCTCTCTCTCTGCCCCTCCCCTGCTTGTACTCTTTCTCACTCTCAAAAATCAAGGAACATTAAAAAAAGTAAAAATAAAAAATAAACTTGTATGCAAATCAACATCCTAGTGTACATGTTTAACAGATTACACACAAATTGGATAAATCATACCATCACCCCAAAATTATAGGCTTCCATCAAAAGTGGTGCAAATACTTAAAAACACAATGAAAGTATCATTCTTTCTTCTTAATGCTTCGTTAATATCAGAGTCCCACATCCTTCCTTTTTCTTTAAATATTTACCATAATTTTTAAGAATCTCATCAGTATCTATTGTGTTGGCGGAGCCACTTAGAGAGAACATATAAAATAAAAACCATACATTAACATATACGTTCATAAAGATAAATACGTATCAACCAAGCAAAGGTGAAAATGGAGATGGGAGGGATTAAAACATGTGCTGTTCTCACCATCTTGTCTTTTCCTGTGGAATAAAATTGCACTGTGAAATACCTGACATCATGCACATTGCTTCGAAATTGTATCTTGTGGGTGTCGCCATTGTCGAGGCAATAAAATGTGATGGATTTCCAGTCTCTGTCACTTCAGGTAGGATAAATTTAGGAAACAATTGGGATGTAATTGAGATCAATACCAGGTGCTCAGAAACTACAGTGATCTCACTGACTGATGGATGGTAAGGAAGAGCCCACAAGTAACCTGCCTCTGTGCCAAAACGTCCCTGTTTTATTTTTCCCCCCACTTCAAATTAGAGAAGAACAGACAGGGGAGGAATCCATTTCCTCTCAGTAACAAGAGGCATCTGTGGTGCAACACTCATAGTAACTAGGATCTCTGTTAGATGTAAACCACCACTTATGAGTAATGTAGTGTGGAATTATACTTTAAATTGTACATTCAGCTGAGTATGTTTGGGTAATGAAATAAGTGTTGAACAGCTTTGCCTGTAACACTATTGAAAAATGAAGTCATTCAAAAAGAAAATCATCTTGCCACAGAATGCAATGAATAATGCTACCTAATATTTATTGAGAACTTACAATATGACAGGCACTTATCTCATTTAATCCTAACAACAACCTTTCAAAACCAGCCCTAATCCTATTAACCATTTTTTTTTTTAAACAATAAGTAAATTTTGAGGACAGAGCAGCTAAATAAGTTGCCCAAGCTTTCACAGCTAAGTACTGGAAGTCAAATCCAGGTCTGTGGAGTCCAGAGTCAAGTGCTGAATTCAATTCTCTACCAAAAAGACATGGTGAGGATGGAAAGAACTGCAAAATACCACCCCCCCCAGAAATCATGATTTCTGTCTTCAATACAAAGGGGTTTTTTAAATCAATTTAAATCAATTTATAGGTGTAAACAAAAGTGTGCCTGCATGAATCATGTTCAAGAATATAGACTTCTTGGGGCACCTGGAAGGCTCAGTGGGTTAAGTGTCCAACTTCAGCTTGGGTCATGATCTCATGGTTTGTGAGTTTGAGTCCCTCATTGGGCTCTCTGCTGTCATCATGGAGCCTGCTTGGGGTTCTCTCTCTCTGCCCCTACGTGGATCTCTCTCTCTCTCTCTCTCTCTCTCTCTCTCTCTCTCCCCCTCTCTCTCCCCCTCCCTCCCTCCCTCCCTCCCTCTCTCTCTCAAAATAAATAAACTTAAAAAAAAAAAGAATGTAACCTTCTTTCTTGTTTTGAACCTTGGTACATACCACTCCGCCTACCTGGTTATTAGCGTCACAATTGCAAGGGATTCAACTCTTCTTTGTGAAATAAGTTGCCGAGTTCAAAGATCAGAAATGTAATGGCATTGCCTTCAAAGGCTACAGTGCTATACTTTCTGGTCTCCCCGCTATTTCCCCTCCTTTCTTGAGTTCCTCTTTGATCTCAAGCTAAACATCAGAATCTGCCTTTTAAAAAGACTTGAAGTGCCTTTCATTTTCTCTCAGCTGCCTGAGGAGCAACAACTTCTGCATCTTACATGAAAAAAATTTATTTCTCCCTAAAAATAACTCCAGCTTCAAATGCCCCCTGCAAAGAGGTGGAAATCATTTATCTTGAACTCTGAGAAGACAAAAGAAGGTAATTGCACGGGTGAGCCATTACCTGCAGCAGGGGAGGCCAGGCAAAGGAGCCATTACCAATCCTGCAAAGGCAGTAACAGAGCATTTCCGGCTTAAGGCTTTGCAGGAGAAGAGGTCAGGGCGAAGTCTCTTTTGGGCCATTCACATCCTTTTTTGGACCGTGAGCACTCACATCAATGCGCACTCCTGGATGTGCTCTGGTGGTTTTGTTCTTCTGTGGTTCCCTCCTTCCTCCCATTAATGCTGTAAGTGCTAACAGTGGCAAGTGCTTGAACAATTAATACCCTTTGTTCCTTAGCTAAAAATAAGCTTGTTTAAGGGAAAATGTATATGAAATTATAAATAGTGTTTTCAGTTCATAAGGTAATATGTGAAAACTCACAGACCAAAACTGGAGTATGTAGTATAATGTACGTCCAAATACACATATGCTTTGTACGTGGTAAGCAATCACTATAAATTAAATTTGAATATGAATATAAAATTAATTTGGGTTTACACTTTCTCTTGTTGCAAGAAGTCTAGAATGTTCATAGGAACTCCATCTCTGAAAAATGTATATTTTGCTATGGTCTGTTGTTTTCTGAAGAACTGTCAAGTTCAGGCCATTTTTTTTAAGTTTATTTATTTATTTTGAGAAAAAGAGAGAGAGAGAGAGAGAGCAGGGGAGGTATGGGGGGGGGGAGAGAATCCCAAGCAGGCTCCACACCGTCAGTGCAGAGCCCCATGTGGGGCTTGATCTCATGACTGAGATCATAACCTGAGCCGAAATCAGGATTCAGCCACTCAACCAACTGAGCCACCCAGGCACCCCTCAGGCCATTAAAAGAATTTTTTTTTCATTCAGTCTTTGAAAAAAATAATGTGACAGATAGATAACACTACTATGGCACATTAGTCATTTATTATAAACATGGATTCCTGAACCTCCCTGTTTCTTTTTTGCATAGCCTTCCAGTCCTGCCTCAACTCCTCAATTCTTATTCCATTCCCTTAGTACATGAGGTTGTAGTAGGTTATTTTGAACTTCTTACCACATACTTTCCTGCAAAAGCAATGATATAAACAATAGCTATATTCCCAAGCAGGCCCACAAAAACCCATCATAAACCTGAAATACTACATGTTTGCAATCGTAATTTCTCGTGCTGTTGTTCATTGAAAGTCATTTAGGCAAGTCATTTAACCTTTGTGAGCCTCAATTTCCTCTTCTATAAAATTAAGGGGCTGGACTCTATGATATCCGTGGCCCGTTCAGCCCCAACGGTCTGTGGCGACATTTCTGCTGCATTATGAATCAGATGATGGAATAAACTGAGAGCTCAGCCGTCATCTCCAGCGTTGTTTCAAGATTCATCCTGTGAAAATCTAGTTGGCTTCACTTTGGTGATGGAGCCCGTTTAGACATTTGGCACTTACTAACATCTGGGGTTTTTTTGTTTTTAAGTTACCTCTTATTACATAAAAGTAGGGTGAGGAGGACGGTCAGAATGTTACTAAGCGCCTCAGCTGAACTCAAATTTAAGTCAGAGTGAGGACAGCAGATTGTTGCTCTGCACATGGCCTTGGAGGTCAGCCTGAGTTCAAGGTCCTGCATCATTACTCAATACCTCTGTGACCTTGGGCAAGTTATTTAGACTGACTATGCCTTTTCCACAAAAAAGGAAGATAATGACCATGCCCCCCTCATAGGATTTTTATTAGGTTTTTATTAGGCTGAAATGAGGAATGAATTAAAATACCTGCTGAGCACTTAATAAACTATAGCTATCATCATGAAAGATAATGCTTGGAAATTTGTCTTCTAGTGAACTCAGAAATCACAGTGGTCCACTATAGTCTAATCCATTATTTTAGCTTTACCTTCAGACTTCAGCATTATCACATTTTTTAATACAAACTTACTCTGATATTTTTCTTAGATGTAATTACTTTTTTTTCTTATTTGTGTTTAATCTTTAATTTTTCCCCAGTTTTATTGAGATATAATTGACATATAACAGTAAGTTCAAAGTGTGCAATGTGATGATTTAACAAACGTGTATTTTGCAAAATGACGACCACAGTAAGGTTAATCGACACCTCCCTTAAGAGTTAAGGTCTACTCTCTTAGCAGATTTCAAGTATAAAGTACAGTATTATTAAGTATAGCTACCATGTTGTATACAGATCCCCAGAACATATTCCTCTTATAACTAGAAGTTTATTTCTTCAACCAGAGTAAGTGGATAAACAAAAATTGCTTATCACTATTCTTATTGAGTGTTTAGTCACTTATTTTCACTAAGTATACTTGATATGTACAAGCCTGATTTTCTGTTTGAATGTAGGAGTGATATAAATGTTTCAGAATGAAACAAGTATCTTGCTAAAAATAATTAAACAGAAAAATCTGTGTTCAATTCATTTTCTAGAAATAAGTGCTCAATACCTGTTGTTAGTTGGGTACAATTTTTAAATAAATGTAATCTTCCTAAGTCTATTTCTTCCTTCTCTGTTTCTCTAAACTGAGCTCCAGTATCGAAGCATGAACTTTGGGGGTTAGGGTGGTGTAGATGTTGCAAGGAAAATGGGGACTCAAGGTTTTTGCGCTATAGTCGTTTCTGCTCTGCCCAGAGGAAGCCAGTACATGATTTCATCTTCTAATCATGCTGATCAATCATGAAAATGTTATTGATTACTGGTATGTATGAAGTGCTAGTCAAGTCACTATGAAAATTTAAGAGTAATTCATGGAATATGCCTTCTAGGGATGAGAATCAAATTTTCAAACATAAAACACTAGAATATAAAGACTGGAAATCAGAACCTCTGACTGGGAGGAAGTTAGGAAAGCTTCAATATTTAATTGTGACATGGAACTGGATTTTGAAACAATGGGGGAGGCAGAAAAGGAGGAAAGGTATGACTCCAAAGCATGACATACATGTTGGGTCCTTTAAAACAGGTCCCATATGTCATCTCATTAATCCTTGGAACAACCAAATTTCCTACTATTGGGTGAAGAAATCATCACTCCAGGGAGGTGAATAATTTGGCCCAATATCACTAGCTTTAAATTATACAGGTAGAATCGAAATGCACTTAAAGCCTGTGATTTCTCCTGTGGGTGCACCAGAGTAGGAAGTGAGTGAGAAAAAGCCATGAGTAAAAGTCACTATGGAGGTTTTCCTTACAGTAAAATACTATGTGTAAGATGATTGATTCCCAGGGTCAGTACTTTACATTACCAGCAATTATTGAGTTTATTATTTAACCTGTGTTTATCTTAGGATAGAAAATGAGAAGACTTTCATTATTGTTAGACTTACATTCTAAGTTTGCAAATCAAATGGTAACAAAACATTGCTCTAATGTTGGAGTCTGTGTGCAAATTATTGCAGAATCATGGTGGAGAGAAATTTGAATTCTACTTGGCAGATCAGTAAATAATTTACTGAGGCAATATTTGACATAAATATTGAAGAATGACAGACAGTTTCAACAGATGTAGAAAAAAGATGAGCATCACCAGAAAAGAAAAACTTGAGCTTAAAAGGGCCAGATATTTTCCAAGGAAAATGTAATGTAGAAAGAGTAAGGAAGATGGGAGATCAAGAGAAAGTCAAGGGATAAAATGGGAACAAGAAGTGAGAGCTAGAGATCAGCAGAAGTAAATCATATCTGTGGCATGGGATGAAGGGGAGATAGAAATCAGTTGGAAGGTTGGTAAGAGGATTTTTTCCAAATTATGCCAAGATCCTGAGTTAGGTAAATAATCATGGAAATTGGGAGGAAGAGATACAGACACTCTAAAAGCAAAATTATCTGGGTTTGGTGGCAGATCGAATAGTGCATCTGAGGAAGAAAGAAAGGGCAAGATGGCACAAAAGTTACTGGGAAGAGTGGCATTACCTGATGTAGGAAAGGGGAGAAATTTAGCGTATGTGGAATTGGAGACAGTGCCTGGAGGTGCCTTCCAAAACGTATGAAATGGAGTTTGGAGACTAAGATGTGGACTGAGGATTTTTCACACACAGTTGAATTTTGAAAGAACAATCAAACCTAGGTTAAAATCCAGGACAGCACTCACACTCTTCTGGTCAGGGTAGAAGAGTCAGATGTGTCATCCATTAGTATAGAGGAGGTATACATTCATGAGTGAAACTAGAATGGCCTTTATTTTTAGAGAACAAAGTTGGTGAGGCCAGATATAGACAAAAGTGCAAACAGAAGAGTTAGTTTTAGAAACGAAGAGGGGTGTTCATTTTTCGAAGACAACATAAAAGAAATTAGAGTTAAATGATGATAGATGGATAGATAGACAAGGAGGAAGAGCATCACAATTGAATCTTCTGAATTTCCAAATAAAGCAAAGTTAGTATAATCCATGGACCTTGTGTCACCATAGGTTCATCAGGTATAACAGATATACCATTCTGGTGGGGGAGGTTGACGGTGGGGCAGGTTGTGCATGTATGGGGGTGGGAGGTATTTGGGAAATCTCTGTACCTTCTCCTCAACTTAAACTGTCCTAAAAATATAAAGTCTTTTTTTTTAAGTTTATTTATTTTGAGAGAGTAAGAGTGTGTGTGCGCAAGCAGGGGAGGGGCAGAGAGAGAGAGAGAGAGAGGGAGAGAGAATCCCAAGCAGGCCCTGCCCTAACAGCTAACAGTGCTAACAGCGCAGAGCCCAACGTGGGGCTTGAATTCATGAACATTGAGATCGTGACCGAAGCCAAAGTCAAGAGTCGGATGCGTAACTGACTGAGCCACCCAGGCACCCCTAAAAATATAAAGTCTTAAAATAAAATAAAATAAAATAAAATAAAATAAAATAAAATAATAAAATGTTATAATCAGTCAAGTATGTGATTGGAAGTACAATTGAAATCCTAAAATTAAAGACATAAATGTAAAAATATTAAAATAAATAACAACCCAAAATAGATGTGCAACACAACAGAGTATGAGGAAATTGAACTTTGAAATTAAAATGACTTGTGCTGTGAATCCCAACTCTACCTCCTAATTAGTCATATGACTTTGGGCAAGTGATTTAACCTTTCTGAACTGAATAATAATATCCATCTTACAAGGTGTTGTTATGAAAATGAACTAGATAATATGCTTTATATATCTCAAAATGCTTGGCAAATTACCAATAATTAAGACATTATTATCACCATTATTGTAACGCCCGCACTGCACAACATTCACACTGCCTAAGTTAATATTCTTGTGGCTATCTGTATTTCTATTATAGTTCATAATTCCCTAAACCCTGAAGGGAAAGGATGATGTGTAGAAACTCTTTTCTGCCATTTTGTTATTATTCCAATTGCTGAGGTAGAGTAAAGCTCAATTTAATTTAGAAAGTATGAATATCAGCACATTTCCAGAAATTTATTACAGCCTGGGAAGAGGAACAGAGAAAAGAAAGGGTCAGTAACAGAGCACTGGGCCGTGAGATAGTCCGGGAGAGAGAAAGGTTAAGTTGGAAGTGGGATAAAAGATGTTAGAAAGGTCACAACCAAAGTGGCTTTCATCTATGCTTCTGACTGTGCCCAGTTTCATCCGCAGATCATACTGGCAAAACAGAAGGGAACTGGGGCTCCCATATGAAACTTGGGTTTTGTTTTAAACACACAGCGGTCAAATCTAATATGAATGTCTGATGCACTGAAGTGCATTGAACACCTTCGGTGTGCTCAGCACAGTCCTAGGTACCAGGTAAGATATGGAATAGAAGATCTCTGCTTTAAAGTGGCTTTGACTGGAATGTGGTTGCAGCCAGAATAAAGAAAAGTGAAAAGTAGAGGCAGGAAGTAAATAGTAATAAAGAACATTCTACTACGTACAGTTGTAGCAATAATGACGATGGTGATGGGCAAGATTTGTTGGTAAACTTTATGTCCAAGGCACTGTTAGACACTTTATGTATTTGTAAGCATTTAATTTTCACAACAGCAAGTGAGAAATCACCATCTTGATTTTAACGGTGAGTAATATCTGCCGAAGGCGGTAAACTTGGATCTCCGATGCACAGAATCCTTATCAAAATTACTGGCCAAGGAAGAGTTCATAATCAAATACCACAAAAATTGGAAATATTACTTTGAGTAAATATACACAATTGCAATTGTTTTCCAATGCAGTTCAAAAATATATAAGAAGTACAGGATAGTAGTAGTTTTAATAACCCCCGGTGCAAGGAATTTACTTTTTTACAGGCCCATAAAAATGTGTTTATACAACTAGTAATTTAAAATAACGATGCTACATTCAACCACTATTATTGTAATACATAACTTAAGTGAACCAATAATTAAATAACACTTCAAGTTATTTTAACACTTCTGTCATGTATTTCTAAAATGAATTGCTTTATGTCATCAAAGCCTCACTTTTTTTCATTATTTGAAACATTTTCTAAGACGAGGCTCTCCAGTAAGCATGTTATAGTGAAAGTGTAGTGTGTAATTCTCCCTCCTTCCTTCTCTTTTTCTCTCTCTCTTCCTCCCTCCCTCCCTTTCTCTCTCTCTCTCTCTCTCTCTCTCTCTCTCTCTCTCTCCCTCTTTCTCTCTCTCTCTCAATGTCATGGGTACTAAGCAAACAATGGCAATATATAAAAGCAAGACTGTCTTCCCACAGTGCAATCAATTCAAGATCATGCTCCAGCAGTGATTAGCAAAGTTCTTTGTTCATCATGTTCAGTTGAAGAGGGAGTTGGTTCGGGCAATGTTTTTCCCAGGGATCAGGTCTGAGCATGGAAATGAGTATAGTGGCCAGTCTGCCTACAGCATTATCATTCAAATTAGAGTTAATGCTTTAATGATTGCCTTATAAATATTAATATACTCATTAGTTCACTTTGGCAATGGTTACTTTTCATACCTGTGTCATATCTACCCCAAGAAAAGGAAAAGAAAATGTCAGCTGGGGAGTCTGTGTTTGACAGTCTACTTCTCACTGAGGGGTCCTTCTTCACTTATTGTACCGAAGTTTAGGGAAAATATTTTTGGAAGCAATAAATGTAAAAAAAGAAGTTTAACTACAAAATGTAGTCTTCTTGGACCATGCACAGGATGATGGACTTATTTAGACTCCTGAACGTTGGATCTAAATAGGCAGAAAAATGTAAAATTATGTGATTTAGATATTATTCTATAAAAATGCAAGAAATAAGCTGAAAGATAACCTAAAGATGGAATAAATTAAGAGTGAGGAGAGAAAATGGGAAGGTAGGAGAGAGGAAAGAAGGGAGAATGGAACAAAGAAAAGGGATGGAGGAGGTAGGACAGGCAAGCAGGCAGCCTCCTCACTTCCGGTCTGTGAGGAAACAGTGGAACCCACCTCCCTTAGGTTCGGCCTCCAGGTCCTGGGGACAGTTTGGGCAACACGGTGATGTCAATACAGAAGTTTCTGCAATTCTTCTTGCCTTTTCCTCCCCTTTCACGGTGTGGGTCCTGTAGCAGGAAGCACCTTTGGTCAAGACAGGAAAAGTGAGTGGATTCTGGGACATGTGTTTTCTTTCTTTTTTTTCTTTTCTTTTGTAAATTTTATTTATTTCGAGGGGGGAGGAGGGCAGAGAGAGGGAGAGAATCCCAAGCAGGCTCCACACTGTCAGCACGTGGAGCCTGATGCAGGGCTTGAACTCACAAACCGTGAGATCATGACCTGAGCCAAAGTTGGATGTGTAACCAGCTGAGCCACCTGGGTGCCTCTGGGGCATGTTTTTCTAATAAAACAATGATCTGGTGAGGGTTTGATGTGGGATATGAAAGAAAGACAGGAATCAAGGATAAATTTTATTTTTGAGGAAACAAGTGAACAGAAGAGGAAAAGGAATGTTGGGAAATAAGAGAAACCATGAAGTCTGTTTTGTAAACGTCAAGCAGACAGACCTGGAGATATAGATTAGGGATTCTACTACCCATGGATTAAAAATAGAAATCACCAATTCAGTTTAATTCACCACAAGTATCTCAGACACTACACAAAGGCTAATATAGATTAATTAGTAAAATCTAAAAATCCCTTCAAATAAGAGTAATAAAGAAAACAGGTTGAAACTCATGTTTAGAAGAATTCTTCCTAAAATGGAATAATTGGATGAAGTATGGGGCTCCTGGCTGGCTCAGTAGGTTGGGCGTCCGACTTCAGCTCAGGTCATGATCACACAACTCGTGAGTTCGAGCCCCACGTCCGGCTCTGTGCTGACAGCTCAGAGCCTGGAGCCTGCTTCAGATTGTGTCTCCCTCTCTCTCTGCCCCTCCCCTGCTCGCACTCTGTCTCTCTGCCTCTCAAAGATGAATAAATGTTAAAAAAAAAAAAAAAAAAAAAAAAAGAAGAATTGGATAAAGCAATACTCAAAGCCATAACTGCAAATTTCCTCAATTTGAAAAAGGACCAGCTAAGTAGAGTAAGAGTGGAAATCATATTTGAGACAAAATTAGTAGAAACCAATACCTTCTCCTGACCCAGGCTTGACATTTTTTTTAAATCAAAAGTATAAAGAAAAATGCCCTATAAATACTCAGGTAAAAATAAGTAAAAAGAAAATAGGCTTATGTTCTTTGCTCTGTCTTAAATTCTTACTGATATTCTATAACGACTTTGAATAACACATAGCATTCTTCCCAGGAAACTTTTTCTTTTTTTTGCTTTTGTTTTCTGCCCTTAAAAATAGTTCCCCCTAGGAAGTGATGACAGAGAAGCTGCCCTGATGGCAGAAAGAAAAACACTTTGGGACAAGAAAATATACCTCAAATGTATTACCCAGTTGCAAGCAACACCAATTTTCCAAGTGTCCGTGAGTTGATTCATTTCCCTCACTGAATGCATCATACCCCTATCATCAGTGCACTAGAAAATAAGTGCAGGTTTCCAAACTCCCTCTTGTGCCAAGCGGTAGTGCTGAAACCCTAAATACTTGGGAGAGACCAAGGGGAGAATAGGAAAAGATGGCTTTGGAGCATTTTGGAGAGAGTTAAAATAATTCAGAAGTTAACATTTCCAAGACATGGCTTCCCAGTGACAGCATACAATGTTTGCTTAACATTTGTAGTAGATCCTTGAGCTCTATTTTGCACCCATTGCATTGCTGGCAACTGATGAGTAGCTCTGCAAAATGGTGGGGGAAATTTCAACAGTGCCCCTTACGAAATATCTGATGCTCATAAGTGTCTGTGTATTCACCTAGCAAATAGCAGCAGACCTCTAGGGGTTTGACCATGCATTGTGCAGCTAGCCTTCCTGGATTCAAACCTTGCTTCTGCCCCTTACTAGCTGCGTGAACTGAGCACATGATTAACTGTCCATGCCTCAGTTCCCTCGTATGTGATACGAGGGTGGTAATGACACCTACCACAAAGGGGATGCTGTGAAACTTAGATCGTTAATTCATGTTTAGTAACATTAAGGGTATATATATATCAGGTGGCAAAAATTAAATGCCATCTTAATATGTATTAGACAAACCTATCATATCAGTACCAGGTGCCAAAGGCTGAACCAGATATCAAAGATACAGAGATGTACCAGATGTGATTCTCCCCCTGTCCTGACTGCTAAAACATGAGGGGTGTGCAGAATGTATGTGAGCTGGGGGAAAATACGGGCCTGACACAGTCCTCGGTCACACTTACTCCTGTCATCTTAGCTGTGGTGTCCTACAGGCACCAGTCATTACACACGTGGAAACACGAGGCAACTCATGTGTTATCTCATATTTCTATTGATCGGAGGTTCCTGTTGGCTCAGCCAGTTTCTCTACTTCCAGGTTCGCAAGGTCAAAATCAAGTTGCCAGCTGGTTGGGTTCTTACTGAGAGGTTCCGTGGGGGTTCTGCATTCAAACTCATTCGAGCTATTGACCCAATCCAGTTCCTAGCAGTTATAGGACTGAGGTTACCGTGTATTCGCTGGGCGGTGGTTGGCTGCCACTCTTTGTGTGGAACCACCGCATTCTTTGGCCTGTGGCTCTCTTCCCTTCTGCCGTATGTCTCTAACAGTCTTTTCATCTCCCTCCAGCTAGTCAGTTCCCTACTTTTCAGGCTCACATGAATCTGCCCATTTCGAACCTACCCGTCTAAAGCAGGTTTACTCAAAACTAAATATAAACGTACAAGCATACACAAAGTGTTTATTCTAAAACAAAACTTCATGCCACCTGCAAAGTCCCTTCATGATGGTGCCTAGATTAGCATCTGGTTGAATAAGTAGGGCTGGCGACCTCAGGGGTCATCTTTAGTATTTTGCTTAGCACACATCCCATTGCTAGAAAAAACATCAACCCTTCCTCACATAAAGCTGCCAGGATGTTCTTTTTTTAAATTCTTCTCGCCCGCATGGTTAAGCCAGAGGCTGGTCATAGCCTGAGCGACAGCACGACATGGCCAAAGACAGGCGAAGTCGGGGAGGAAAGGCGGAACCAAGTATATGCAGTAATTTGCCTACAAAGCATGTCTTGCATTGATGTGCCGGTTTCATTTCCGGCTCGGAGAGCCCCAACCTCTGCTGTACTTCAGCCTAAGGTGGGATGGGTAAGGACAGACCTTGACTTTGTCCCCATCTCATTTCTCTACCTCCACCAGGATGTTTACGGAATTACCCAACTTAAATATGAAGAGTATGACGTTCGTTCGTAGGGGATGAGGACAAACCACATTTCTGAACATATCAGATCAAGTGATCGAGGGGGAAAATACTGTTTTAGGAAGAAGATACAGATTCTAAATCCAACTTAACTCACTGATTTTTACTAGTTTTTTTTTCTAATGTATATACATGTTTGGCTTGCCCCCTCACCCCATGCACCCCATTCTATATCTGTTTTCCCCTGTGTCCATAAATGACTGGACGGCAACCTTTCTTATTATACATAAAGCAACTTCAAAATAACAGTTTTAGTTAAAAGGTCATTGTAAGTGATAAATGAAGTCATACGTGTAGAAGACTTCACCTGATGCCTGGCCCAGACTGTTGAACAGCAGTCTCTGCCAATCACAGATGAAATTTACTCTAGGGATGTGAAGTTCCTTGTATTCTGCATGCTACCTCAAATAAATGGTTTGTTGGTGGCTTGGGACACTTGCAATAGGAGTAAGTGGTTCTAACGGGCAGAAAAGAAGAAAGACAACAGTAAGAATGCTGGCATTAGTTGTTTCCGCAACGAATCTGAATGTGCCTCCCCCAGGTGGAATAGGAAATGTAGATTCTCTGAAATGTACGTTAAATGCACAGCAAAAATCAAAGGTGGCAAAATTCGTAAAAATGCTGAAAATGAAATAATAAAAAAAAATCTAGCCTCAATGAATTTTGTTAACAAAGCAGAACCAACATTTTGCTCAAATGGAAGCATCTGAGCCCATTGGAATGTGGTTTTGTCCCCTCAGATATGGATGATTTTCTACTCTAAGGTGGTCTATTAACATTTCTTTGTAATAAAAATGTACGGGCATTTTGATGGCTTTCTGCAGTGCTCTTCACTTATTACTTGCTTGCTGAGCACCAGCTATGGTGCTGACGTAAACAACAGAGATTTTACTACTGATAAGATGGAGCTTATGTTTACAGCAGTGATTCTCCCAAGTGTGGTCTCTGGACCAGCCTTAGCAGCAACAGGGACTGTGTTTTAAAAAAAAATAAATAAAAAAAATAAATTCCTGGCTCCACCCAGAACTAGGGAATCAGAAACTGTCCAGGCGGGGCACCAAGATTCTGTTACAGTTTAACACGCCTCCCACATGATTCCCTGCTAAAGCTTGAAAGCTGCTGATGAGGTATATCTATGAAAGAGACTTGAGCTTCACCGGCTTGTACCTACCTACAAAGATGTCTTGCGCATGTAAAACCTGTTGCAGCACACCCCTGAAAATCAGGAACTATGTACAAGCTTTCGGGTCACATGACAAATAGCCAAGAAGTGTTTAAAAATTCAAATATTCTCATTTTTTAATAAGTAGTATGTGTCCATTTCTGCTATGGTATATTATTTCCTAGATACAAAAATAATAGTTTCCTTTAAGTCACTTCATCCCGTTATGCCAGATATATTACTTAGTTATTAATAGTTCATTAGCAAACAGCCTTGAAAGTTAGGTAGAAGGGAGGAAGGCCTATCTGTTTAGGGTTGAAACCGCAGGTTCAGATTCCTCAGCAGTGGAGAAGGACTTCGAATATCTATCTATACTCTCACCAAAGTTTTTTTCAGGCTGTCAGAATGTCACTGGCTCTAACAGCTGAAACTGACAACTGAAACTAACCAAAGCATGTGATAGTAAAAAAAAAAAAAAAAAAAAAAAAAATGTAGGTTCAAAGAATCATAAAGTTTTTCTTTCTAATTTTATGTTTTCTTTCCGGCAGACTGATTCATTTCAGATTCTGAATTATCAACTTCTGATTTATGTTCCTTATACCCCATGATAAAAACACTTCAAAGTAAAGTTACTTGTTCTTGATCAGTATGACTACTCCGTCTGGAGCCCATGCCTCTTGCCGCAATACTGTCTTCACAAATATAGGTGCATGTGGGCAACGGAATAGCTCTAAGGAAAGCTTGGGACCGGATGTCTTTGAATTTCATGTCCTCACTTTCATAACCTTCGTGATATGGCACATACCTAATCATTCAGGCATGCGGCGAATGTATAGACACGCGTGCATAATTAATAGACAACTGAAGGCCTGAAGATAAATTGTTAAAGCTCATGGTAGGAAGGGCAGCCTCGTGGCATGATGATATTTGTGCTGCTTGCCTGATAATTGTTCATCACTCAGAAGAGCACAACAATTTTGTAATTAATGCTTGATACACATTACCTTTAACTGCATAAGCAGCCTGGCTGGGAGGAATCTGTGTGTAAGCATGAGTGTGTGCATATGTGTTTCTGTGCAGAGTGAATTTTGGCCTCTAATGAAAGAGTTTTCTTCCTACTGATAAAGTGCTTGGCTGATCCAATTCAAATTTCCTGCTTGATGTGAGGGCCACCAGAGCGGGAGAGAAAAATATGATACAAGTTGACAAATTAAGCCAAAAGGTATCCCTGGATGCCTTTGATGGAGAAATGATTTCATTGATAATGGACAACAGACCTGATACCATGTTGAACTCTTGCTAGAAAAGCATTCTGTTTATTGATGGACACATTCTCCAATAAAGGGAATTCTATGGAGGTGTTCATATCCAGTGAGTGATCACTAACCCTGCTTCCAGGTCAGTATTTGTTTTCTCCTTGAGCATTTAATTAAGTGGAACTATAGGTGGTTAGAAATTTACTTTCTTGGCCTATTTAGTTTATTTCTACAATAACCTGTAGCCATCCAGGCTAGATTGAAACCACAAGTTTAAAGCAAAATTGTGGAGGAACAGTGTTCGGTTTCAGTGGCCCTCCATTCTCCTCCCAACCCCCAGTCACTTCTTGCCCTTTCTGGCTTCCTAGCAGTTCTCACTCAGCCTTACCTGGGCTGGTGTGATTAAGAAGTGTGCTTTGCTGTGGACCCGAGTACTCAAATCAGAGCTCTGGACGTGGAGTCCAGGTATACAAGTGATTCTTTGACCAGAAGGGTGTTTTTTTTTTCCTTGCTTTGCTTTGCTTCTCTCCTCTTTTTTCTCTTACCTTTTTTAAAAAAATAATTGAACCAGTTGGGGCCTCTGGGTGGCTCAATTGGTTAAGGGGCCGACTTCAGCTCAGGTCATGATCTCACGGTTTGTGGGTTTGAGCCCCACATTGGGTTCTGGGCCGACAGCTCAGAGCCTGGAGCCTGCTTCAGATTCTGTGTCTCCCTCTCTCTCTGCCCCTCACTCGCTCACTCTCTCTCTCTCTCTCTTAAAAATAAACATTAAAAAATATTTAAAAAAATAAATAATTGAACCAGTTACCAACTAATAATTTAGATGGTTCACATAAAAGCCTAGATTCTTTGTTCTTCTTGAAAGTCTGCATTACGAGCCACATCAGACTTCCATTCCTATGAGGGACCACCATCAGAGAAAAGCATAAGCTGTCCCTGTAGAAGGGGACATCTGTGCTCCAGACAGCCACAGTCCTCAGCACTAACCACCACCTCCCTCCCACTGAGGCTACAGCCAGCAGCCATTCATCACCAAGATTCCGCTGTTACCTTTCTTAACCCAATTCAGTTTACTCATTTATATTACCTGCTGGCCTCTGTAGGCATTTGAGTTTTTCAAAACCTGCCATAAATATTTCTTCTCTTTCCTTACAATTCATGGCCCCATAATCTTTTATAATTTATTATTATTTTTTTAAGTTTATTTTTTTGAGAGAGACTCGGGGTCCAAACTCACCAAACCACAAGATCATGAACTGAGACAAAACCAGGAGCTGGATGCTTAACCCACTGAGTCACCCAGGTGCCCCAATGGCCCCGTAATCTTAAGACAAAGCTGGTGAGCAAGCAGCAGCCCATCCCGGTCACATTGGCTCTCATTTTTGTGACCCAAATATCTGGCTTTATCCTTTTCCCTTAACACTCAAATACAGTTATTCAAGCCATATTCCAGGTTGACAATAATAAACTCAGTTCCAAACTTTTGGGAAGTTTCTGGGAATTCATGAAGGTGACTTGGGCAGAGCCTTGCTTTCCTCCATCATTGCTTGCTCTAAACACCTGCTGCCTCTCATCACCCCTGGCCTTCCTGGCATAAGCTGTTTCTCCAGCTCCTTCTGATACCTTTTTTCTAAGAAATGGGATGAGTCCTCTCTTCCTTGTTCTGAGAAATGGATACCATGAAGCTTGACAGTTTTCTAATGGCTTTGGTGACAAATTATGGAAATGACAAGAAGTGGCCCGTTAGTGAACACTGGGCTACCACTCTGGCTTCTCCAGTAGCAACCTGCCACTATACTACCGGCATATTCCAAATCCCCTTCTTCTGTGTCCGTGCTTTCCTCTTTCTCAGTGTTCCAGTGGAAATCTGAAAGTCTCAACATTGTAAGAACTGTAGTGAGAAAATAAATATATTTTTTCAATATATAGTGCAGGGGTAATTGTTTACCCATTAAAAAAAAAAGAAGAAGAAGACTGAACTGTTAGCTCACAGCACGCAGAAAAATCAACTGCAGGTAGATGATGTGCACATAAAGCTTTTATAAAATTATGTAAGAGAACGTACGACCTTAGGGTACATTAAAGGCATAAAAAGTATTAATTGTAGTGGAAAAGGTTAATAAAATACAACAGCATTAAAGTGAATAAATCGTTTAACTAATGACAACAAGAAGGTGAAAAAATAAGCCAAAGACTGGGAGAGGATATATGGACACACAAAATACATACAACAAACATAAGACTAATACATACATGGGCACACACACACACACGTGCACACACATATATGAGATGTGTATTATTGTAGGAGTCTTACAGAATACATATGATAGAAAATTAGAAAAAGAAAGGAAAATGGGAAAATAACTCTTCTAGAAAGATTTCACAGATAATAAATCTAAAGAGCCAAAAAATATTTGAAAAGGCTCTCGACCTTCATAGAAATTAAGGAAATACAAATTTCTACCATAATATAAAAATGACATAGAGGCTTGCTGTATTAGCAAATGAAAATTTGCCAAGTAGGATGCTCTATTAAATTTGAATTTCAGATGAACAATAAATAATATTTAATATATGTATGTCCCATGTAACATTTGGGACATGTTTATTCTACATAATTATTATTTTCTAGTGGAAATTCAAATTTAGCTGTATACCCTATATTTTATCTATTTCATTATTAAGACTTTATATATTATTATTTTAGAGTTAAGTGCATACTTAAGGGAAAAAATTGGAATTCTGATAACACCAAGACAAGGGTACGGAGTAACTAGAGCCCCTTACTCTACACTTAAGGGTATAAATTGGTATGTCCACTTTGGAAGCAAAATTTGGCACTATCTACCAAAAGTAGACAGACTTATCCTGTGACTCCACAGTGTCCCATCCAACATATACATCACAGAGAAATGTATTCACATATGTATGAAGACATATATACTAGTATGCTTGTATCTATATTGTGAATAAAAGCAAAAAACAAAAAAGTGAACACTGCCCAAACATTTATTCTCAACAGAGTGAAAAATACTGATATATTCCTATGTTGGTATAGGTATCCTCTCAGATGAAAGGAGATTGTTATATAAAATAAATAAAAGATAATTCTCAGGTACAATGGGATAATGTTCTATTCCTCAATCTATCTATAGATTATATTTATATTTTATGTATTTTTCTATGAGTGTGTACATTTAATAATATTGAAAAGATAAAAAAAAAATAATATTGAAAAGATAAAAATATTCCCTGCAAAATGGTATGCTCTTATTATGTAAACTTTATCTCAACCTTTCCATCCAGATTAGGCATAGCCAAAAGACCTGTTAAAGTATTTGTCAAACAAAGAATAGCTATCTCAGAGATTTCCAGGTATAAAGTAAAATTACAGATACACCTATGAGACCTGTGAGTCATAAGGAACCCCAGGCTGACATGAATTGGTAATGTGGGACAGTATTTTCTTTTCATGTTTATTTATGTACTTTTGAGAGAGAGAGAGAGTGAAAGCATGTGTGTGAGCAGAGGAGGAGCAGAGAGAGAGAGAGAGAGAATCCCAAATAGGCTCCATGTTGTCAGGATAGAGCCCAACATGGAGCTTGAACTCATGAACCGTGAGATCGTGAGATCATGACCTGAGCCGAAATCAAGAGTCAGATGCTTAACCAAATGAGCCACCCAGGTGTCCCTGGTATAGTTATTTTTAAGGCAAATATGGGACCTGGCTGCAATAACAGAAGTATTGCTATCAAAGAAAGTGTTGGTCATTGGCCAGAAACCTGATAAAATTACCAATCTAATTTTGGTCTTTATAATTTTGAATGGGCATGCTCAACTGAAGCATATCTACAGGAAAAAAAAATGTCTCTGTGATTTAGTTAAACAACAGAAGATAAACCCCCATAAGGAAGCACCATGACGTTTTGATTTCCTGGTGTTGTCTGCAAATGTCACTAACCCTGAGTAGCGACTCCTGATGACCAACCCCAGCCCAGCAATGTTGTGAGTCCAATAGCTGTTCTCAGTGCAGCCAGCCTCCACTGTCCAGACAGAGGACCCCACTGGACACCAGCAGGGAAAAGAAGACAGAGATGAAGTAACTCACGATTCCTGGACGCCCAGTCTCAGAGCAGGCATTGCTGCTGAGTTATTGGAAACAACAACCAGGAGAGTCTGGCTCCCGAGTGCCACAGACCACAATGCAGTAGTTTTTTCTGTCAAGTGACTTCGTATTAATTTTGAATCTGGGGCTAAAATCTCAAATAGCAACAGGCCTTCGGAAAGCAACTATAGCCACTATACACATCTGTTCTCGGTGGACGATAAGGGTTGCATTGCTGTATGTCTAGACCTACCCTTGCAAGAGTCCGCAGCAGCCATAATGAATTCTATAGCTTGTCTACCTATATTAAAGTTGAGTTAAACTGTGTTCCCACTTACCATTTGCTCCTGACTTTAAAGCATTCCACCTAAGACACCCCACGCACAAATCTAAGTCTTAACTTTTGGCCCTCCAGAAGGAAAGTAAGTTATGTTTCCCTTGCTAACCTACCTCAGCAGTGCTTCTGGAACCATCATGTTCAGTTGTGAAGAACATAGAGAACATATGGGCAAGAACTGTTCAATTGCCAGGGTGCCTGGGGGCTCAGTCGGTTGAGCGTCCAGCTTCAGCTCAGGTCATGATCTCACGGTTTGTGGGTTCAGGCCCTCCGCGTTGGGCTCTGCGCTGACAACTCAGAGCCTGCTGCCTGCTTCATATTCTGTGTCTCCCTCTCTCTCTGTCTTTCTCTGCCCCTCCCCCTCTTGTGCATGCGCATGCGCTCTCTCTCTTTCTCTCTCAAAAATAAATAAACTTAAAAACAAAGAATCGCTCGATTGCCAGAGTTTTTGAATGGTGTGTGTTTAAACAAATGATATCAGTCCTGCCAATTTTTATTACAAGGATCTTCTGAGAGTCAAAAGGGAAAGTGTATCTAATTATTAGGCACCCATGTGCCCGGTGTCTTGTAATCACACAGTATAGATAAAAACTATCCATCCTATTTGTTGGGGGTAAGTGGGGGAGCAGCATATTTGCCCTGAGATCTCGTCCATGTACAAGGCCACCCCTGGAAACAGTTGCCATGATGAAAGCCATGGTCACACTATTTCCAAGCCATCTTCTGGCATTACAAACAACTGAGTGAAGATTTCACCACATGCCCTCCCACAATTACAAGTAAACAACATGTAGGATTCCACGCCTGGAATGCGTGTTAGCCTTTCAGCTATCAGACACCCTTCTGGGGGAGAGAAACACACTCGTCTTGTCTCCTTGGTGGCACGGCCTCACGTTTTCTCTTCTCCACCCAAGACTCTGCCTCACCAGAGAAGGCCACCACTACTAATTCTAGGAGATTTAGATTCTCATCCCTGGTAGGCTGTCACCCAGCAGTGACAACCTACCACACCTGCATTATCCGTATGATGTTTACATTGCGAGAAGGGCCTGTCCCACCTGCCTCAGAGAAACTTCTCAGGAAGTGTCCGAAGAACCTGGATTGTTTTGGTGACCCTCACAGTTACGCTTACACAAGTCCTCAGTGATGGGTGCAGTGGCAAAGGCAAGCATGCCAACAGAAAGTAGAAGTTGCAACTGCCCGGGCTTCATTCACCAGGGATTCACTTTGAGAAAGGGACAGCATAGCCCAGCCTCTCTCCTCCTGAATTTGGTATCTGGCTGCAGAGATTCACCTAAACCTATAAAATGGTGGTAAAACTGACCCTGAAGTTACTGCGTTGCCCAACGCCATCTCTGACACTAAAGGGGTTTCAAGCCTTTCTGCTGCAGATCCAGTTTGGAGGACCCCCCTCCCCCAAGTCCATCTTCTGGGAGGGTGCAGGTCATAGTGACAAAGGGCAGCCAGGCATGCTTAGGGCCTGGGGCAGGGGAACCAGCCTGAGGCAACCGGGAATCACAGGTAAAGGGAATTTCTAGGGCCCCCCCACCCCTGATGGGGGTGTGGTTCATCACAACTTAGCATTTAAAGAGTGCTAAGAGCAGAGCTCCCCTCTAGAAGATGAAGCCCTAACCACCCCCCTCTTCCCAGGCGTGTCCCCACCAAGCCCTCTTTGCACACCTTTGCTCAGGTTGTGTTCTGTGTACCTGAGCAACTACTGCTCCAGCCACACTGGAACGTTTTCAAATGCCTCTGTCCTTCGAGACTAATTAACCTCGGGTTCTGTAAGGTGAAGATAACAGCACCCGCCTTTACATCATCAACAAAATATGAAACAAACTGATGTAAATCAGGAGAGCGGGGAAGCAAACACCCGGCTTTTCTGAATTAAATTGAGAATCTTCCTTGACATCTGACGTTTGATATCTTTCGGCAGAGATGACAGTTGTGAAAGTGCTCTCCCGGTGCTGAGCAGAATATAAAACAATCCAGGGCATCATTTACATATCACACAGACATCTCAAGCTGGGAAGCTTGTTGCTTAGTAAAGAAAATACAAATAAAGCGGGCTTAGCGGTGGGCAGTGGGACACTGGAGTTAGCGGGTAAGTGCTAGCTGGTTAATTACACCCTGTTATGCCTTGGAAGGGTTAAGGGAAGGACCAGAGTTCAGTAAGGAGCTGTTTTCCTTCTCATTGTTCTCCACTTATCACCTCTCACCATGAGACAACAGCTCTGAGCAACAGTAGCAATGATTGTGCAAATTATTTTCTTCCAAACACTGAAGTGCTGTTGAATCCAGGGGGGAGGCAGTAGGGATAGAAACCAGACCAACAGATGTGTTTTCGTGATGGGAGGAACAGCAAGCTCTAAGAACTATGGAAAACCTCCATTTCTCAACCCCCACCCCGTGTAATAGGGTGCTCTGTTGTCTTCAGTCTCCTGTTTCGAAAGCTCATTCTTATTTGATTTGCTTTTCCTTTCTACATCCTCTTATTTAATATATTAGCTTGTCTTCCTTATGCTACAACGGCATCCTCTATACTTAGCATAGTATTTGCTTTACGCACAGTAGATACTCGATAAACATTTACTAAATCAAATGTTAACTAAGTGCACACACGATAATCTGATTTCAAAGTGAGATTCGCTATTTATTAACAAGGAGAAGGAGCAATGGAATTCTGGAAAGAGCTTTTTCACTGGAGTCCTAAACAGCTTGATTCAAATCCTGGTTCTGTCAGTTATGTAAACTTCAGGTTCTTTATTTGTGTTGGAAATGAAAAGGAAGGAAGGGTGAGAAGGAGGGAGGGAGAGAGAAAAGGAAAGAAGGAGGTTTATAATTATAATGAATATTGATTGCTTAGTACAGGCACTGTTCTAAAATCTTTACATGCATTAGCTGAATACAACTCAAAACAATTATCCCCGTGAGAGAACTGAGACACAGAAGTTAAGTAATTTTCCTAAGGTCATGCAGATGGGTAAGTAGCCGGTCTGAGTTAGAAATCCAGGCAGTATAACTCAAGGTACTGTTAATCACTCCCCCCAAACACACACACACACACACACACACACACACACACACACACACACACACTATGCTCTCTCTCATGAGACTATAATACACTCTTAGGGCTGCTGTGGGGATTGCATTAAATGAGACATCTTGCAGAGACTGCCTGCCAGTGGTGTTTTTAGTAAGTTTCTGTTATGCACAAGCACAACAGGATTTTTCATGCCACCTTGAGCGTCCTGAATTATAGTGCATAATATAGGCTGTCCTGAATTATAGTGCATTCTCCCTCCAGTTTGCTTCCTTCTGGAAACACAACGTGTCTCCCATCCTCATTTTAGATGTGACAAGACAGAACTTTCCCCAGCAATTCCCCTTCTGCGTATACACCCAAAAGAATTGAAAGTCAGTCTTAAAGAGATGTTTGCAGACCCATGTTCACGGAAGCATTATTCACAATAGCAAAAGGTGAAAGCTAACCCAAATGTTCATCAACAAAAGAATGGATAGACCAAACCTGATATATAGACATAATGAAATATTACTGAGTCTTAAAAAAGAAACAGATTCTGACACATGCCATAATGTGAATGAGTCTTGAGGACATTATGCTAAGTGAAATAAGCCAGACACAAAAGAACAAATAACATGTGATTCCACTTGTATAAGGTGCCTAGAGTAGTCAAATTCATAGAGACAGAAAGTAGAACGGTGGTGGCCAGGGGCTGGAGGGGAGGGTGGAAAATGGGGTGTTATTGTTTAATGCATATAGAGGATTCATATTGAAGATGCAAAAAAGTTGTAGGTATCGGTTACACAACAGTGTGAATGTACTTAACACGACAGAACTGGACACTTAAAAAAGGTTAAGAGAGTGAATGTTATAATTTTATTTATATATATTTTACTACAATTAAAAATGAAATATATTTTTTAAATTTTTTTAAGTTTCTATTTGTAAGCAATCTCTATACCCAATGTGGGGCCATAACTCACAACCCTGATCTCCAGCTATACTGACTGAGCCAGCCAGGTGCCCCAATGCAACTAACTATGACTAACTGTCTATAGATTTTTGTTGCTAGCAAATTCGATACAGATACTCTGATTCCAGAATTCCCTGATTCCAGTTTGGCAACTGTTGGGAAAATTAAAAGTATGGAGGTTATTGTTATTAGCCTGGCTGTATGGAGTGAGGGAATAGAATAAGGGAGAAGCCTGGCAAAGGGAAGAGTTGTATCTCCCAATATCTGCCGTTTCTGGTCCTTCCTTCCTTGGCCATGTGATGAACCAATACTTTCCTCCTATTGCACAAATCTTCCTTTCCCCTGACTTCTTACTACTTCCAAAGAAAGAAATTGCCCTTTATGTCCATCCATGGGTCAAGCTAGTTGAGAAAGAATGCAATTTGAATTGGTAAGTTTACATTATATGTGTGAATGCCTAATAACCACACACTTTCTCCTTGGTTTTTATATATATTTTAAATTTGCATAAAATGTATTATAGACAAAGAAAAATTCTAATGTGCAAGACTTAAGAGGAAATGACAATAAAAGGCATTCTTGACATGTGTGTGTTTAGAGCGGTCAGGGGGTGCCTCAAATCACGTCACCTGGTCCACAGCCTGCTTCCCACGAGATGGGAGATATTCTGGATGGATTCTAGGTCCGCAGATCTCAAATAAGAGTCTTTCTTGGCATCCTGGTGGACTTGGGTGGCTTTCACTGAATCAGATTTAGTCAGGGCTCCACAAATAAGTCTTATTTTAGAATCAACACAAAGGGAACTGACCTTTGATATGAGAAAACTCAGCCTCCTGTTCCTCTTGCATCCTTAAAATCTAAATAACAGATTCCAGAGATCCCAGAACATTCTCAAATTTTATGGTGTCAAACTGCTAAAGCAACAAATTCTCTTTCAGCAGCAGAATAAATTTATGTATATGTGTATACATCTACATCTACATATACCTGGCTGCCGGGAGATGGGAAACAGGACCCATGGACAATGTTTGCCTGCCAATTATATTTTAAAAGCTGAGATTTCTCAAAGACCATTGCTAATTAGATACTTAAATACAACCAGGGCAAAGCAAAGGCTCATCCAAACAAGTTAAAACAGGCAAAGTCACTTTCCAGCAACTCTAACCCACTCCTCCAAGGAACGAAGGACTGTGCCCTTCATTCTGGTTACTCTCCTGGGTCCTTCTCCCAGCTTCAGTGAGGCCTCCACCAGCCCCTGGTCAAACCTGCTCTTTGTTTGACTCTAAGAGGCTGTGAAATTCAATCACAGAATGATGTCAACGACCAATAGACTTAAATGCTACACCAGGTAATGAGGATCTCAATTTTACTATCAAATAATATTAGATTCTAAGGGGACTTCAAAGGTCATCTTGCTAATTTTTCCACATCATCAAAAGATGTTTATTTACAGCTTTTCCCTCCCCACAAACATAACACAGCCTCTACTTGAACCCTTCTAGCTACTGGCTGCCCATTCTGTTACAGAAAGCATTTCCTGTGTCTGATGACTTTACTGATTAGAAAGTTATCTCTGAGGTTTAACCATATTTTTCAATATCTTTATTTCTGTTATTTTAGATCATCATAGTTTCTGAACTTTTCACATTCTTTTTACTCTCCTGTGAACATGGTAATAGTTACATCTTGCATATGCCAGGAACTAAGCTAGATGCTTTAAATTGATTATTTTATTTGTCCTTACCACAGTCCTGTAAGATAGTTCTAATGATAAAATAAGTTATTTTTCACCAAAAGCATTTCACCAATCTTTTTCACCAAAAGATTACTTCTAATGATAAAGGAAGGAAGGCATAGAGACTTAAGTGCACAAAGTCATGCAATCTTTAATGGACAGAATCACGATCCTGTCCTATCCCAAAGCCTGTGATGCCTTTCTGTTAAGATAAATTACTTCTTACTCAATCTTATATTCAGAAATGTGTACACTGTAATGTATTTTTGCTTTCTGCATTTTCCATTAGATTTACTAAATGTTTAATATTATTATAAATAATATTTACAAAGTTCTTCAGTCATGGCAAATGGGTATACAGTCCCGCCATCTACCAGTAAATGTAAATATGGGCACACAAGCCTAAATACTCTAGGATATTTCTAGCAACTAAACTTATGTTCTAGTTCATCACAGCCATCAAACTCGCGGGAAGGGAGACTCTGGTTGCAGAATGCCTGAGGGCTTTAGGGACTTGCTAGGAGTAGTGGGAAGAGCTAAATCCTCAGAGGTGATGCCAAATTAAAAAAATTTTTTTCAAAATACCAGCGGCGCTGTGAAGTGGCCTTCATTAATAGACCCCGACTGAAGTCGGAGAATGGGCTGCTTCTAGGAGTGCAGAGCACAGATACATGCAGTTTCTCTCAACACAGGTGGAGTGAAGGAGAGAACCTGACTACAGATCAGGAAAATGTGGGTTTAATCCCATTTCTGCAGCTCACTGTGTGACCAGGCAAGCCCCTCAGACATCCTGAGCCTTTATCTCCTTAGCTGTAAAGCAGATTGTTTATGTGCCCACCTCCCCAAATATCGGGATAATGACACAAATGTTTTACACTATTTGAAGAGCTCTGTAACCTGGCAAGGAAAATGTGGGTTGATGTATTTGATCAACAAATATTGCTGAACACCGACTATTTTGTGGGAGCCACAGAACACAGCAGAACCAGCTGCCTGGGACTAGGTGCAGATGGCCCACCTATAGGCTTCCCAGGGAAGCTCTCCGTGGAGGGCCACCTGCATCAGAGGAGGTCACCGAGCCTGGCACAACAGCGGTAGGAAGACCAAAAGACTGCTACAGAAGTCCCTAAAGCAGCAGCTGGGACCCAAACAACAGCAGGTGAACTGAGGACGGTGGGGGGGGGGGGGCGGTAGAGTTGAGCATTATTACAGAGCCAGCAGTTAGCCCACTTCATGATTATTGTTTTTGATGAAATAGAGGGAAAGTGACAGATGGGGGAGAAACTGAAACAATTCTGTGAATTAATCTCAGCTTGCATGACTTTTCAGTGAGAGTATTTCAGTCAAGAGAGGAAATAATGAGATAAAGTTGTAGAGGAGTTTAGGATGAATAGATGTGTATATGAGTTGAGGAGCAAGGTGCAGGGACAGGGGCCATCAGTGAATTACATCTGAATCTCAGGGGGGAATTGGAGGTGGAGATGTGAGAGTCATCACCTTCTGAGTGATAATTGGATCCATAGGACAAGTGCATAAAGTAAAAAAAGGTGAGAAGACACAAAGTGACATGAGAAGAGGGCCAAGGACGAAACCTTGGGGGGAAAGTGACACTTAAAAGTTAGGCAGAGAAATAAGAGTCAGAAAGAGAAAGTGAATAGTGACCACAGGGAAAGGAGACCAGAGATGGGGGTTCCCATAGCTGTCAGGAGACAAAGAATGCTCAGGAAGAGAGTGCTCGATTGTGTCAGAGGCTAGGAAGATTTCTGCCATAGCCATCAAGGGTTTCATAGTGAAGTGAACCTGACTTTGCACCCCAGCTTTGCTGGGTAGGAGGGCAACTTATGCCACCTCTCCAAGATTTCCATCCATCTTCTTTTAATTGGGGAAGAGCACTTATCTCTTCTCAAAGGGCTAAAATGCTTAACCCTGTGCTGACTGCATAGAAAGCACTGACCAATGTTACCTGTTACTGTTAATTTTAACCCCTATTTATATAAAGAGAATTGAAAGGAAACTATTGCAGGTAGTAGTTAGGATGTTACTTGTGCGTCTTTCAAGGGTAGATTCCGAGTGCCAAAGGCAGAAGGCTGAGTCTTGTGGGTTGAAAGACACCAAACTGGACCGGATAAGATTGCCATTTTGTTCATCAGAAGCAGCCAATGGTCAGCAGTTTCTTCTGATTCGCCATTGATAGGCAGTCGGTTCTTTGTGGAGACACTAGATGCCCGGTACTTTTGAAAAAGTGTTGATGTAGGGTGATGATAACTAGGGGGAGTTTTCAGGGCTGGGGTGTTGGTGTTTGTTTTGTTTTAAGAAAGATTTGAGGGGCGCCTGGGTGGTGCAGTCGGTTAAGCGTCCGACTTCAGCCAGGTCACGATCTCGCGGTCCGTGAGTTCGAGCCCCGCGTCAGGCTCTGGGCTGATGGCTCAGAGCCTGGAGCCTGTTTCCGATTCTGTGTCTCCCTCTCTCACTGCCCCTCCTCCGTTCATGCTCTGTCTCTCTCTGTCCCAAAAATAAAATCAAAAAAAAAAAAGAAAAGAAAAAAAAAAAGAAAGATTTGAGTAGTTTTTAGAAAAGAGTCAGCAAGTGCAAAGGAAAAAGGTGAAATTACACATGGGGATTTTTTTTGCAAAAAAAGCAAATTCAAGGCAGCATAGAGTAGTCCCCATGAGATAGTAGCTACTACATCATAAGGTTATTGTGAGGTTTAAGAATAATATCTAGTATGTACGAGGAGTTCCCTAAGTAACAATACATTTATCATTACCATTACTGTTAGGATCTGCATGATTAGGGCCCTAGAGGAGATAGTCAACATAATACAACAAATCAACAGAGAAAATGATAAACAGGTGAAAACATCAGTTACCTCCACGTCTGAGGACCATAAATAGAACCAGTGAAAACTCTAAAATTCTATAAGTAGAAGGTCCATTGCCTTTAAACCTTAAAGGCTTTCAGTATCCAAAAAAATCTCAATTAAATCTCAATTAATTAAAATGAGAACATGAGACAGGTTTTATTCTGTGTTTTAGGTATGTCATGACAAATACCCGACCCCTGATGGCTTAAAACAAGGAAGCTGGAAGTTTTCCATCAAAGTGTCAGCAGACCTGCACCTCTTTTGCAGGGTCTAGAGAGAAATCCTTTGCTTCTTCCAACCTCTGAGGGTTCCAGATGCTTCTTGGCTTTTAGCTGTCTAACTCCAGTCTCTGTCGTCTCTGTCTTCACATAACCTTCTCCTTGGTGTCTGTCTTCTTTCCACATGCATATCTGTCTAAGGCGCCATTCACACTACAGGGACTATGTCTTGAAGCCTTTTACTCTCTTCTTATTACTTTCAAAGATTGGGTGAGATGTACAGATTTTCCTTATAACTAGAGGTCATGAACTAACCAAATTTACTTTTGATTTTCAGCACCTTGTACAATACTATGCCTATTACGTACACAATACATCATGTTGTTAAATAAGGGCATTTGAAATAGGTCAAAGATAGCTCTACTTGGCCTGGAGTAGGCCTTGCCCTCCACAACACTTCAGTGTAACTAAATCTTCTGATTTTTATTTAATTCTACTATAGATACTACCATAGCTATCAGGGAAAATGAGAGAAGTGATATAAAATTGTTCAAACTACAGAGATGCCTACTTGGAAAAAATAAAATCGTAAGATTTTGCGGTATTTAATATGTACGTATTTTTGAAACGATGTTTTATTTTATTACTCTACTTGCTACTAATGATCTCTTCCCTGAAAATATGAAGCTGCAAATACTTTATGAATCTATATTTTAACATTGATATTGGAAAAGATTTATATTATGCTGCTATTATGATTCATAATAATCACACAGATTATGTGTTTTGTGGCTTTACAAGAAATAGATTTATATTACTCTCACAGACCCATCAAATCACAAATAGAGCAATATATTTAAGTTTTAATGCTCCTTCTAAAATAGGACACTTGAGATGCATCCCCAATTTTCCTACAGTTAGGCTAACTTGAGGCTGTCACCTTCCAACAAGCGTTCGTATCTGCGTGGAGAGTAGTGCATTAGACTTACAGATACTAGATTTATTATGTAAGTATCATAGGATTGCCTCTGCATTTGTGTGCTACCCATTGCAGGCTATCCTTCACACTCAAAGATGATGTCTCTGAGAGGGCTGGAAGGGACAATCTCTAAAATTCCTCTGGGCCGCAGGCTGTTAAGTCCTCTGACCTTCTACCAGCAGGCATGTCTTTGAGTTATTTTTCCTCTGGCAAATAGTACTGACCCAGCCTCCTTCTGTCTCCAGATTCTTCCTGTGACACATGACAAACATTTGCAAGATAAGTGATCATGATCCGAGGTGCAATCTGTGGCCTTTGAGCGGAATGAAGCTAATTGCTCCGCATGAAAATAGATCAATGATCTTGTTAACACAGCACTCTGAGCCAGCGTCTGTATACAACAGATTCAAATGCTGTGTGCTCACAGAGATGGATACACACAGTAAAATATAAGACCTGCAGTATAAAAAAAACAAAGCCAGCTTCCTTTTCATTGCCTAGAGCCACTAATAACTTTAATCAAGGTAGTTTCATATGTAACATGCATAAGCATTTCTGTAGTCACAGGAGCACATCAAACTCTGTATATGTCCTTGTAGTTTTCATTCTTGGACAAAAACACTAGAGCCATGTGTGTGGGGGGGGGGGGGGGGATTTTAATTGAATGTGAATCGTCAGGTTAATTATTTATGATTACCTATGTAAATAATATCATTAAGCAAAACAAAAATATGTGATCAGTGGTGTTTTCTTAATTTGGCTCACTCGCCTTCTAGTTTAGTAGAAGACAAACTCACAATGGATAACCATATGCTCATTAATTTTATGATGTCCACCTCAAGGATCCAACAGGCTCTCTGATAAAGTTCAAAAATGACATTCCAATTTTCAAAAAGGCTGGCAAATATATTGCCTACTAAATCTCAATCTTCTATCCAAGTCCAGAGGCTTCTCTGGAGCTCAGTAATCCAAACAACATGTCATTCCTAGAGGGCGAGAAATATTGCTATTTGAACACAAAACAATCTGGAAAAAGATGCCTTTCTGCTAGGATATATAATGAACCACAAGAACTTTTGTTGACAATATAAGACATAAAGGAACTTTCACCACCCAGAATGAAATCTTGCAGTGCCTACAGATTCATATGAACATGGGTCCTTTTCTTTAAATTTGAGTCACAGACAGTTCTGTGGACATAGTTACACAATCTTCCAGACATCTATTGAAATATATGACTTATATTACATCTCTGAAGAAGCTAGGCTTGCTCTGTCCAAAGTTACTTCTACGACACATTGTGTGTTTTCTATGATATTTAGGATGCTAGACACCCTACTTGCACAGAATTCTATACTTAATTTGTTGGCAGACTTTTGAAATTATCTTTTGCTTTTAATCATTTCTGTTTTGACTTGAATTTAATCCTAATCTTGATGGTGTGTTTCTATGTGAACTCATTTGGGAGGGGGGGAAAAAACCTGTCTGCTAAAGGAGATGAATTAAAGTAGGTAAAAGAGAGATTTCATTATCTGAAGGCCCCAAGATAAGCACAATCTGTTCTTACAAATAATCTCTTTTTTTGTAAGAATTTTACCCTGTCTGTGATCTCAGTGCTAGCCAGTTAGCCTGGTGTGGGGTGAGGAGAGGTAATTTTGTGGTCCAAAATGTCACCAATTAAGGGACTGTATAAAGGCGCACTCAGCTCTGAGTCAAACTTGTTTCCTTTACCTGCACACTATGACCTGCTCTCAGAATGGGAAGCAGAATGCTGGCTTCTCGGTGAGCACCAGGGTTAGGGATGCAGCGTTGGCTGAAATTTAACATGATGTTACACAGCCAGGAGCACGCTGATACACAGCACTCTGAGTCAGCTAGGCCACACGACAGCCAGTGTCAGCTGGCCCATCTGAGAAGCCTTTCTTCTCTTCTGTCTCACCTCCATGACAGCCAACATCTATCAATAGTCCACTTCACCTGTAGTATATCATGGACAGTCTGGCAGCATATTAGCGAGAGTTAGGTGTGTGTGTGTGTGTGTGTGTGTGTGTGTGTGTGTGTGCACATGCACACTCAGATATGGTCATAAAATGTAGCAAATGTCAAAATCATTTAATTACTCAAAATTTCCTTAACAATTTGACTATTAAAGTTCAAATTCAGCAATATCTGAATTTCCAGTAAACGCTAATCCCAGTTTTTTGAGATGTGGTCATTTCAACAAGGTTTAACAAACACTTTGTAGGTAGCACCTTACAATCTGACAATGTACTTTCCTACGCATTATCTCGGATGCTCACACTAACCTAGTGCTATAGACTGAACGCTACTGTCCCCCTAAAAATCGTATATTGAGACCTAATCCGAAATGTGATGGTATTTGGAGGTGAGGCCTTTGGGAGTAATTAGGTCAAGAAGGTGGAGGCTTCATGAATGCAATTTGTGCCCTTATAAGAGAGACCTCACAGAGCTCCCCAGACCTTTTCCCATGTGAAGTCACAGTAATAAGACCTTCTGTGAGGGAGGGGCTCTCATCAGACACTGAACCTACGGATACCTAGATCTTGGACTCTCTAGAACTGCAAGAAGTAAATTTGTTTATCAGCCACTCAGCCTCTGGTATTGTTATGGGAGCCCAAATGGACAAAGACATCCTATGGGAGAGCTACTCTTACTTTCTTCAATAACGCAGGCTAAGAAACAGATTCAAGGTGAAGGCCACCCCCACCCCAACTAAGTGTCCTAGTCTAGACCACAGCAATGTTAACAGAGCAGGAGGAAAAAAACTGAGAAGTGGATGCAATTTGTCTTTGTTCTTTTCGTTTTCTGCCCCATGGATTCTTCACATGCACACTCTCCAACGATTTCTCCAGCTCTACAGGGTCCTCTCAGAGAAAAATGTATGAGTGAGGGACAGAGTAAAATCAGATTTTAAAAGTCCATTCCCAGAGGGGCACCTGGTTGACTCAATGGGTAGAGCGTGTGACTCTTGATCTCGGGGTTGCAAGTTTGGGTCCCGCATTGGGTGTAGAGATCACTTTAAAAAATCTAAATAAGGGGCACCTGGGTGGCTCAGTCAAGCATCTGCCTTCGGCTCAGGTCATGATCTTGCAGTTCGTGAGTTTGGACCCCGCGTGGGGCTTCTGTGCTGACATCTCAGAGCCTGGAGCCTGCTTCAGATTCAGTGTCTCTCTCTGCCCCTCCCTGCTTGCGACCTGTCTTTCTCTCTCTTAAAAATAAACACTAAAAAAAAAAGTATTTTAATCTAAATAAATAAATATCCATTCACAGAAAATATCTTTAATGAGAAATGTTTTGTAATTTTGCAATGTCCTAGTAGGCGGCCTACAAAAACAGTGTGGTGTTAGTATGTTTACAAGCCTCTGTAGGAAATGAGCTAATACCCAAATGATTGCTAGGGTCTGTGTTCAGGTAACATCTATTCATGTAAAAGATGGAGTTTCAGCTACTTTGTTAACCATCAGCTCCTTTGTTATACTGAATTTTACTTAATGTGTTCCCTCCATTAGTGCCTAAAAGGGAGCAATCCTGTGCTTGTATTTCACAAGTACCTGTCAATTCTAGTTCTGCTCTTCCTTTTCTCATCCAGGTCTAAGCCTCCGTCAACAAATTTTATAAAGTCAACAGTTCTTATCCTGGCAAAGCATCTTATTGGGGTTAATAAACAATTACACATCACAATAAACCTAAGGAACAGAAGCTTAATTAGTACATGTGCTGCTGACTGTTCTCTATTTATGAAATTGAAACTTGATATAGAATCATAGTCATGCAACAGGGAGATCATTTGCATACTTTCCTAAGGAGGCATGCAATGAATTTCATTAGTATTTGTAAAATCTTTTGAGGGCCCCCCTGGAAGAGCTGTTTTGAGGATTAATTGTTGACTTTAAAGTACTTATGATAATACAGAAATGCTAACTAATAACTCAAAAAGGCAGCATAGCGCTGGAAATAATGATGAGTTGACATTCCTTAGCTCCCTAGTTTATGGAGAGAAGATTGTGTAACTTCCAAAACAATGAAATGATAGATACAGATACCTGGAAGTGAGCAGCCATTGTGTTAGAAGACAGACAACTGGAAATCAGAATTTTTCTGTATGGCTGGGCAAGTGACTTTAACCATGCACAAAAGCAGAATGTTAGAACAGGAAGGGATCCTAGGGAATCCTATATAAACAACATCTTTATTTTATGGAGAGGCCAAATGTTTTATGCAGATCCCATGGTGAGTAGGAGACATTCAGATCTTTTGACTTTCTAGTCTGATTCTTCTTCTAGTAAAACATGCAGCATATCTGTCCCTAGATGAAACTTGGAAGGCACCTGTCTTTCTCTGCTACTCTCCTGTTTGTGTCTCTGTCTCACTTTCTTTTCCTTCTCCCCCTAAAACTGTGAGGCACCAGATGTGCTCACATGCTGGCTGAGGCACCTTGTGTTTGTCTCTTCTTTATCTCAGCCCTTCTTCTTCCCAGGTTTCACTTTGCACTGCACATGCGTGTTTACCTCTCACAGATTTCTTCTGCCACTTTGGGCTCCTTTTTAGTTAGTTCTTCACTAGTTTACAGTCCATCATTAACAGAAAATCTGCATGCCGAGGACACTTTCATTGGATGTTTACATTTTCATAGATTTCCTAACTCCCAGAAGTTGATTTTGTAACAATAATTCAGTCCCCGTGATGTCACATCGATGTCTGGCAAAAGGGTCGTTTGGTGAGTCACCCAAAACAAATGACGTAGAGTGATGCTCCTGACCACTTCCTGCATCCCCGTTGAGGGTGAACAAGGAGATAGTAATAAAGACCTCAATTTTTCAGAAGAAGGAACTTTGAGTGGAGTGATCCTAAGTAAAGTACTTCATTCCTATGGAAAATTTCAGAAGCACTTTAAGTAAAACATAGTAAAGCATTTTTGCTTTTCTTAAAATGTCTATGTTGTCCAAATTTTCACACTTACTGTTGTAAATATTTTGTTTCTTATCGTTTGCTTACTCTAGTATATCTGCATTTATGTGTTCCCATTTTTATTTCCATAGTTTCTATTTGAGTCTTTCAATTTTTTACTTAAAAAAAATCTTACCAGTGCTTTGTCAATTATATCAATATTGCTTCAAACAGCCAACTTTTATATAACTTTACTAATTTGTTACCTTAATATTTAATTCCATTGCCTTTGGATGAATTTGATCATTTACTCTCTGACTCTTACCTTGGACACGTATCTTCATTTTGACCTACTTTCTTTTCTCCTATCGGCATCCTAAACTAAACCCTCTCTACATTCTTTAACTGCAGGTCAAAATTTTGTTGAAACATGTGAGTATTCATTTCCTATTATGGTTTCTTCTCTGAACCACGAGTAATTTGGAAGTGCATATGTTTTGTTGTAACTTTTCTAGTGAGTAGATACTTTTTTTTTTCCTGTACTAATTTCCAGCTTGACTGCATTTTACTTAGAGAACATAGTATGTATTAGACTAAATATTTAAAATTTGTCGGGATGTGATGTATAGCCCCAAAATGATCAATTTTCACAAATACTCAACCCTTCTCTAGTTGTTAAGTTTAGTTTCTGTATATGTCTGTTGAATCACATTTTTTAAATCATTTTATTTATTTTTATTTTATTTCTTTTTTTAAAACTTTATTTAAATCCAGGTTAGTTAACATGTAGTGTAATAATGGTTGCAGGAGTAGAATTCAGTGATTCATCAGTTACAAATAACACCCAGTGCTCATCCCACCAAGTGCCCTCCTTAATGCCCATCATCCATTTAGCCCATTCCCCCCATCTGGCAACCCTGTTTGTTCTCTGTATTTAATCTCTTATGGTTTCCTCCTCTCTCTTTTTTGTCTTATTTTTCCTTACCTTCCCCTGTGCTCATGTTTTGTTTCTTATATTCCACATATGAATGAAATCATACGATATTTGTCTTTCTCTGACTTATTTCACTTAACATAATGCAGTCTAGTTCTATCTACGTTGATGCAAATGGCAAGATTTCATACTTTTTCATTACCAAGTAGTATTTCATTACACACACACACACACACACACACACACACCACCTTCTTTATCCATTCATCAGTCAATGGATATTTGGGCTGTTTCCATGATTTGGCTATCGTGCATAGTGCTGCTATAAACATTGGGGTGCAGGTGGCCCTTCAAATCAGCATTTTGGTATCCTTTGGATAAATACCTAGTAGTGCAGTTGCTGGGTCGTAGGGCAGTTCTGTGTTTAATTTTTTGAGGAACATCCATACTGTTTTCCAGAATGGCTGCACCAGCTTGCATTCCCACCAGAAGTGAAAAGTGTTCCCCTTTCTCTGCATTCTCACCAACATCTGTTGTTTCCTGAGTTGTTAATTTTAGTTAATTTTAGTTAATTTTAGTTGTTAATGTTAAATCTCATTGTGATTTTGGTTTGTATTTCCCTGAGGATGAGTGATGTGGAGCATCTTTTCATGTGTCTGTTGGCCATCTGGATGTCTTCTTGGACATCATGCCTTTGCCCATTTCTTCACTGGATTATTTATTTTTGGGTGTTGAGTTTGCTATGTTCTTTATAGATTTTGGATGCTAACCCTTTATCTGATATGTCACTTGTAAATATCTTCTCCCATTCCATCAGTTAACTTTTAGTTCTGTTGATTGTTTTCTTCACTGTGCAGAAGCTTTTTGTCTTGATGAAGTCCCAATAGTTCATTTTTGCTTTTATTTCCCTTGCCTCCAGAGACATGTCCAATAAGAAGTTGCTGTGGCCAAGGTCAAAGAAGTTGTTGCCTGTTTTCACCTCTAGGATTTTGATAGTTTCCTGTCTTACATTTAGGTCTTTCATGCATTTCGAATTTATTTTTGTGTGTGGTGTAAGAAACTGGTCTGGGTTCATTCTTCTGCATGTGACTATCCAATTTTCCCAACACTATCTGCTGAAGAGACTTTTTTCCGTTAGATATGCTTTCTTACTTTGTTGAGGATTAGTTGGCCATATATTTGTGGCTCCATTTCTGTGTTCTCTGTTCTTTTCCATTGATATATGTGTGTCTGTTTTTGTGCCAGTACCATACTGACTTGATGATTACAGCTTTTAATATAGCCTGAAGTCTGGAATTGTGATGATGCCTCCAGGTTTGGTTTTCTTTTTCAACATTACTTTGGCTATTCGGGGTCTTCTCTGGTTCCATACAAATTTTAGAATTGTTTGTTCTAGCTCTGTGAATAATGCTGAGTCAAATGTTTTACATACTTGTACTTACTGATTTTTTTTGTACCTCAGCCTATTGAATTACAAAGAGAAAGTTTTAAAATCTCCCCTTATGATATGAATTTAAACATTTTTACTTGTAATTCTTCTATTTCTGCTTTCTGTATTATGAAGCAATGTCACTATTGATTCAAGTTGGGATTATTGTATCTGCATAGTGAGTTCAGCTTCATAAGGTAACTGTCTTGGTCCATAGGGATAATTTTCACTATTTCGTTTCTTTGGTCTTATATTAATTTTCTTACAGTAACATTTTCTTGGGGAATATTTAGCTAGTAGATATTTTTCTGTTTTGTACTTCCAGATATTTTTGTATCCTATTTTATAAATGGCTGCAATGTATTAACAGCCAATAACTAATCTTTAATAAACTGGATGGTGTTTTAATACAGTCAGTAAAACTTCATCTTTCAACTAGAATGTTTAGTGTTTTTACATTTATTGTGATTACTTACATGTTTGGATTTATTCCTACTATCTTATTTCATGCTTCCCACATTTTTTTCTATTTTTTGTTTTATTTTTTACCTCCTTATAATAGCTTAATTTTTTTCTCAATCTCTTTTTTTCTCTCCAATAATTTAGAAGGTACTCTCCAATAATTTAGAAGGTACTCTCTAGATTACCATGCATTCCAGAGCACCATGCATTCCGTTTAGTATTAACACACATTTGAAATATCAGTGCTATTGGTAATCAATTTCACCCTCCATCAGGAAAATATCAAGATCTTAAAACAATTAAAATCCAATTTATATCATTTTGGATTGCTTTATCATCTTGTATTTTAATTCAATCTTGTTATTTAAAACCTCACATATTAGACATAGTTACTATTTTATACAACTAGTTAATTCACCAATATGATTATAGAATTTTTAAAAATTATCCATCTGTCATCTAATATTACACACTGTGGATCATATTCCTGAAACATGTCAGTTAGAAATAGCATTAGCAAGAATCCCTAGGGGTAAACTTGTTTATTTCTCGGCTTATTTAAAATGTATTCATCTACCTCACAAATGGAAGCAAAGTTTCAGGTAGTATGTAATTTTAGATGAATAGTTGTTTTGTCTCAGCACCGGGAAGACATCTTTATGCTATCTTCTAACTTCCACTATTGCTGTTTAGAAGTGAGATAACCATCTAATTGCCATTACTGTGCAAGAAATTGATATTTTCCTTCCGACTAATATTAAGGTATTTTCTTATTCTTGAGTATGCATCTGAAATACCTAGGTGAAGATACCTCTTTATTTATGCTATTTGGAATTCATCGTAAATCATGAAGTTGAGGCCAGGTATCACTGATCAGCAACTTTCCAAATATTTTTATCTCTAATGCTTTCCATCTTCCCTTCATAGATCTCTGACTAGATGCATATCAGGTGTTTTCATTCAGCCCTCCATGTCTTCTCCTCCCTTGTATATGTTCTATTTATTTCTCTACATGCACTTCTTCTTATGTTATTTTTAAATATCTTCTTTTCTATATATGTAATTTATTGTCAGATTGGTTTCCATACAACACCCAGTGCTCATTCCAACAGGTGCCCTCCTCAGTGCCCATCACCCGCTTTCCCCTTTCCCCCGCCCCGCATCAACCCTCAGTTTGTTCTCAGTATTTGAGAGTCTCTTATGGTTTGCCTCCTTCCCTCTCTGTAACTTTTTTTCCCCTTCCCCTCCCCCATAGTCCTCTGTTAAGTTTCTCGGGATCCACGTAAGAGTGAAAACATATGGTATCTGTCTTTCTCTGCCTGACTGATTTCACTCAGCATAACACTCTCCAGTTCCATCCACGTTGCTACAAAAAGCCATATTCTTCTAATTCACTAATATTCTGTTCAGCTATCCCTGATGAATTATTTAACTTGTCCAGTAAGTTTTGTTTTATCCTAGATGTTATATTTGTTGATTTACTTGTTTCAGATCTGCCTAGTGCTTTTTTTTTTAAAAAATTACCCAGTCTCTTCCTCTTACATTATTTACCCCATGCTTTCATTCTGTAAGTATACATTGACTTATTTCATAGTCTGTGTTCCACGGCTGGTAATTCCAACATCCACATTTGCTGTTTTTGTCCTGGTGATTGTGGCTACTGATGTTTCTAAATTATAAACCTTATTTTTCTTGTATTTTGAGATTTTTTTCAATAGTGACTATGTTCACTGGAACTTTGTTTGTAAAAATATTTTGAGGGCTAGGTTGAGCTTGTTTTTCTTCTTAAAGATCCTTTGAATTGTCTCTGCTAGGTGTCTCAGGACTCTGTCAGTACAGGTCAACCTAAGTTCTCTGCTTGTAATTATTTGACTGGCAAACAACGTCTGGTCTTATTTAATTCTCTAACTTTGTGTTCTTGCATTATATTCTGCCATGGAAAATTTCCTCACTTTTCCCCAAACTCAACCATTCTAGTCAGCCAATTTGGAAGGAGTTTTATTTAGTTACTTATTTATTAAATAGTTTATCTAGCATTTGTTGGAATTTCTATTCAAACTTTTTTAAGACTATTTGATCCACCATGTTGATGGAGATAAAGCCTTTAAAATATGTTTTCATATATAAAATCTCTCCTTCTACCAAAAGTCCCAGTATACAGCAAATTCTGAAACATATGTAAAAATACATCCAATGCAGGTAGTTGCACCATAATAGAAATCTTGGATTAAGAAAATATTCTCAGCAACATTTTGGGTCAGTACCTCATATTACATTTAAGAGGTAATTAAGTAGGAATTAAGTAATTTTTTTCAAGGTCCTGGAATATCAGAGCTTTGGTTATAACCTATTTCACTCAAATCCCAGCTCTGTACTATCTGTCCCTAAGTTTTAAACAAAATATTATGCATTTCAAACATAGCATCAACCTCTCAGCATGTCCACAGCTACATCTCAGATATTTCATTACTCCCAGGAAAATTATATCCTGACTTCCTGTGTCCTACAATCCTCAGTCGTTATGCATCATTTCATACTGGTGAAACTTTCTGCTGCATGCAGAACCACAACTCTTTTTTCCATGTATGCCTACATGAAATACTGACGTTGTATGGGATTTATGAGCCAGAGTCAGACATTAGTTACAGAGAAGGCAATTATAGGGTAAAAGTTCAAGAAGGCTGTTAAGGGTTAATCACAAGTGACTGTGACAGATATAGGAAAGTTTGTTAGATGAGACCGATGTGCTTAGGCTGTGTGTGTGTGTGTGTGTGTGTGTGTGTGTGTGTGTATCTGTGTTTTAACTATACACAAATTACCCAGTTTTCCTCCAAAGCAGAATAAAATCTCCTAACCATAAATATTATATTGAAACAACAACCCATCTTGGATTATTTTTATTGCTTTACTTCCCCCCCTAATGAACTATTTATGACAGGGTCAAGTTGCCATGGGTTATCAGAGCAACCGTATAAATTGGAAGAATTTGAAAAAGTTTGGATCTCAAAGAAACCAAAAAAAAAAAAATAATAAAAACACAACGGCATCAACTCCCTTTGGCACCACGTTGCATCAGGATCCTTGGATAACTTCTATTTATTTCATCTCTTTGACATCGCAATAGTCCAGAAGTGTCCGTGAGAAATTTGAAAGACTTCTCTAAGTCCAGAGATTTATAGAACCAACGTGGAAGCTCCAGTTAAATGCCAAACCTTCAGAAACTTAATCAATCCCTGCTGCAAATAGACCCAAGTCCCTGAATGTTGGCTCTGTGGAGATAGGAAAACAACAATGACAGCAACAACAGAATACATTCTGCCTCTCCATCTTAAGTTTGGGTATGAAGAAAATTGAAACTACCCTCTGATATTGCCTTTCATGAAATTTAAACGTGAACTTACAGCATGAGTGCATTAAGAGGCATTAAGAGAAAGAGAGGGAGCCAGAGAAAGAGAATTAGAACTGGCTTTTATTTGCTTGATTTTGTCCTTAGGTTGAAATTCCACGCAATTTATTCATTTGTTGCTTCATTCAAGGAAGAGTAAGTGGCAGTTGTCACCAGGTATTGCCTTAGGTACAGCAGTGACACAGAAGGAAAGCTGATCTCATGGAGCTTACATTCTAGTAAGGAGGCAAGAAGCAATAAACAGGTGTAAAATTAGTTATACTTTTTATTTTTTGAAAAAGCTAGATAAGGGCATCTTACTGGAAATTACTTTGGAGTGGATGGTCATACAGCCTCTTAAAGGAGAAGATGTTTAAGCTGATTGCTACCTAATAAAAAGATCCAAACCAAGTAAATACTTTATGCCCAGAATATTTCAGCAGGAAAAAAAGGGAGAGCAAATCCACAAGGGAGGAACGAGGTTGATGTGTGTGAAGGACATTAAGAAGGCAAGTATACCCGGAAAGTAACAGAAAGGAAGGCTGATACAAGATGAAGTCTGAGAGAGAGTTTAGGCTGGAATCCAGTAAGGCCTTGTAGGACATGGTGAGGATTTGAATTAAATCCAAGATGATGGGAAGCCGTGGAAGAATTTCAAGCAGGGGACTGCTATTTAACCCTACCCTTCTCATTATTCCTGCAGGCCCAAGGGTATTGAAGATGTTTGGTGTATAAATTGCCAAAACAGTATCAACCCATCTTTAGTTTTATACTACATAAAGTTTGACTCCCAAGGTATAATTTGTAAACTAAATGATATTATTCTTATACGGTGACCTGGGGAAAAGAAAATATTCAGTGTATCAATTTCAAGTGCCTGGATATGAGAAGAAAATCTAATGTACTCTAGCTGGAAAGATTACAGTGCATCTTGTAAATATTTCTCCAGTGTATAATTCCCTACTCGGATGAGTTTTTACCTTGAATCAAACCTCAGTCCATGATAGCCAACAGAAAATGGAATACAAATTATGAATTCTTTCAAAAATAAAGGAAAAATGCTATTCTGCAACAAATGCCGAGGTCTGTGCTCTATCATCGTTCTCTCATCCAGAGATCATCGTGGAATGACAGCTTTGCTAACAGGGCATTTCTTGGTAAGGCCATGGACTGCTGAAAGGGAGCTATTAGGAAAACAAATGATTCTCTTTAGCTTCTTGGCGCTTGCGTAGGTTTTATGCAGCTATATTATACTGTAGCCTCCAATGATCTACAGGAACTCTTCGGAAATGTGTTAAAGACAAACCAGTGGCTGAAGTCACCTTTCTCTTGCAATATTAAAGATCAGCCAGAGTCATCGAATGTCACTTAGCCTGCTCTCATTTACCCAGCATCAAAAACTGACATTTTGATACATCTTCCCTTATTAATTAGAAGCATTTATCCATAAAGTTTATATCACTGTGTTAAAATACTTGGCAGTCATGGAATGCATATGTTTAAGATTCCTAATTTTTTTTGGTTTTAGATCATTCTTACTTAATAAACAAATTAAGGTATTTACATGCTAACAGAGGAAAAAGTAATCTCAGACTGTAGTAAGATTTACTCTAAAATTATCACATGACGTGGCTATTTTTTAAAATAAAAATAAATATTCAGAATAATCTGTCTTCACAATTGGAGGATTTGAGAGAAAGAGAGAGAAATTAGTTATAACAGAGGCCAGGATTTATGAAATGGACCAGAAATAATAAGCTGCATTGAAGGCACACAAATTGTCTGTGACCAGCATACATTCTATTTATTCACACTCTAACCAAGGCAATGATCCAGACCCGAGTAGGCATGGGTCACGCTGCGTGTAGTATTTAAGCCAAGTATGGTTTTTCTACACCTGAGAAGTTTCTCACAGGGTATTAGCAAACATTCCATGGGCATAGCAGCTGCTTATATTGGAAAATTTCTATTAAAAAGCAAACAAAATCCAGATTTTCTGATTTAGAATTTTCCACAGTGGAATCCGGGAATATAGCCTTCAGAACATACTTCCCTAGGTAATTCTAAGTCAGTCTTTCCCCGGGGATAACTAAACTTATCCTTCCTTAAAAATAAAAAGAAAAGAAAAGAAAGTTTTTCAAGCAGATATTATTCTTTATCTTATCCTAAATATTTTGTCATCAGTGTTTTGCCCTATGTTTTGAGTAGTCTATTTTAGATTTCCTGAAAACAAAGTCCTTTTGGAATCTTATAAATATTCTCAAGATAAATCTTTCTTCCAGTTGCAATGTTTAGTGGTAATTTTTTTTAAACACCTTTAGAGATAAATAAAATTTAGAAAAAAAGTATAATAGCACACAGACTGTCAACTGTGAGATGTGCCCACCCTCTTGCTTACTCTAGTTTTGTCTGTCTTCTATTTTGTACTCAGAAGACTAAAACATATTTCGTACTCTAGGCCCTAAATTGAGGTGTAATGAATTGCAGACATGGTCTTCTCTAAGGATCTCAGCACATAATGATGTATGCTTCTATCAGCCTCCAAGGTGCAGCAACATTTGTAGAAGATTTTTAAATGCTATTCTTGTCTAACTCACTGCCGAATGGGGTTTTAGCAAGCTTGCCATAGCCTTCAACTTTCTGCCTACTGATGACTCCAAAACCTTCCATTTGGGCTCACCCAAACACAGCAGCAGGACCAACCATGCAAACCCATTTCCACTTGACAGCCAGAAATAACATACAATTTCACACAGTTAACTTTAGAATGTAATGCATGGGGCTCTTCCCAGATCCTTAGCACAGCATCTGTTCAGAGCTGTCCATATGACATAGTCTGACAGTTTTTTATTACTTTTCCAAGAGAATCTCTTAATGATGTCAACTTCTCGGTCTTTTGAGAAGATAAGTGCCGGCTCTAATGTTAAGTGTTGGAATTTCTGGATCTGAATAGTGTTACCTGAGTGCCTATTACCAATTATATTTTGTAAGACATTCATTCAACAAATGTTTATTGAGGGTCTACCATTTGCTTGATGTTATGCTTATGACTAGGTGTAAAGAGATGAAAAAAAAAAAATGCATTGTTTCTGCTTCCAAGCAGAACCGGTGGGAATCGGAATCAAAAAATATGGGAAGGGACCTAAAGTTCACTGTCTCCATCTTTGGCTTAACACCAAAGGTTCTTCAAGTTCATAAAGATCGGTCCCTGTCCTGAAGGTCTGCAGTAATCCAGGAACAGAAAGGAGATTAAAGCGCATGGGTGCACTTTCTGTATACAGCTGACAACGAAATTTATTTAACTATCGTTTAAATAGAAGTTTTTCTATTTTCATCCTTATTTCATATATTTTTTAAGACAAAAGACAAACTACTTGCAAATAAAAAAGGACATATAGAAGGAGATATGTGTTCTTTGTTTATGAACCAGAAGCTTAGTTACACACAAGAAAATTGCAGTTGTGTCTGTCTTCTGAGGCACTCACGATATTTTATAGATAGCATTCAAGCATTCCTTGCAATATGCCTGTGATGCATTATTACAAGATTACCTGTATTATGTACAGTATCTTTCCTCCTTGGACCTTGAAGGTGTCTTTTACAGAACCCAGCATAAAAGATGGTAATTCTCATAGTGCCCCAAGGAGATGGAAAAAATATATTAAAAACCATGGAAAGACCAAATTGCTATTGGTAGCTAGGGAAATAAGAGTCACTGAGAGTTAAGGGGCTACACAACAAGTATGGGGGGAGGGAATCTTTGTTCCCACTTCTTAAAGCAACAGACACCCCTACAACATACATATGCCTGTGTTCAAGGAGCCAAACAGAAAATGGAAGAGTAGAAGTAGTTAAGGGCAAAAAGAAACCCACATTGATTCAAAGCCTTTAGGAGTCAAGACAAGTAGAGAAAATGGGGATGCTCCATTGCTCTCACTCTTGTTCATTTAATAGTACTTCATAAACATGTTCAGTGCATTGTACCATGCTAGAAAATAGGATGCCAGAAATGAGGAAGACAGTTCCGGGTCTTCATATCTGCATGTCCACGCCCTACAGCAAAGACAACAAGGAAAGAACAAGTGAAATCCATCAAGAAAGTAGTGTCTTTCATTACTCAGTGTCCTCAGTGCCAGGCCCATCGTCGGCAATTCAGTGAGTGTTTTTTATTTTTGTTTTTGTTTTTTAATAAATGTGTTCTCTGAGGAAAGTTCCAAAGGATAGAAAGTTTAAGCTAAGCTGCTAAAGCCCTCTTGAATTTCTCCATTTGTACCAAGAGTTCAAATAGTTTTCACTCTATAGAGTTTTCCTATAATCTGATTGAAAGACACACACCCACCATTTTGTAAATAGGAGAATTAATTTTAAAAGACTTGCTCAAATTCACACAAGAAGCGGAAAGGAGACTAGTCTCAACAACATGTTAGCATCACCCACAGCTTGGAGATTTCTATACTAGAAGAGATGATGGCAAATTAAATGTTCTGCTGTCATATTTGTACATCTGCCCCTCCCTGAATCTTCAATAGAGCAGTGTTTCTTTATTATCAAAGACCAAAAATATTGCTGCCTGGGGTTATTGATAACTGTAGCTCTGCTCTTCCAGAAGAACCTTACCATCCATGCAGAGACCTAATGAACCACCACATTCCTTTTCTACTGAGGCAACCCAATGAGCATCTGATGAATCTTGGTGATATTTTATGCACTTGGATACTGTGAATTTTAATTGGTTTCCAAGTCTGCAGTCTCTTTTTAACATATAGTGGCTAGACACTATCTCTTCTTGCATTTTTTTCTTTCAGACATTTTCAAATTTACCTGACTTGGAGTTGCCATTGCAATTTAGAGTAAATCTCTTCTTCCTGAAACTGTTTTTATTTTTTTCAGAGATACATATTAACTTTCTCATTTCCAAAGAGATACTATGTGACCATAGTATCTGAACTTCAAGAAAAATAGTATCTGCAGATATCACCATTCTTAAACATAACGGAAAATATCCCTAGTCACAAGGACGGAAATAAGTGTCTAAAGATCTGTCAAAATATTTGTTCAAAGACGACCTGTGGTCTAAAGAAATATTCAAGATTTATGTTTTGTGTAACTGGCTCTGTTAATGACCTCTGATTTTAAAGAAGTGAAAATAAATAACACGGGAGGAAAGAAGATAGCAAACAGACTTAAGAGCAGTCAAAACTGATGTATCACCAGGATCAACTTAAAGGCTAAGGCAGCAAATATTCATGTTGGACTTCCTTTTTGAAAATATTAGTGGTAAAATTTGTGGCAATAACTCATGGAGGCAATTCATTTTTGTGGTGACTCATGCACAAATCATAAATGAATGATATGTGAGATAGTTAATTTGATGAGTCAGCTGGACTGAATCCCAAGATAACTAGATAATTGGTTAAACGGTATCTCTGGTTGTGTCTGTTGGAGTGTTTCTGAAAGAAACTAGCATTTGAATAGGCAGACTGGGTAGAGGGGATTGTCCTCCCCAGTGTTGGTGGGCCTCACCCAACCCGTTGAAGCCAGCATAGAACAAAAAGATGGAGGCAGATGAAATGTGCTGTCTGACTGTCAGTCTGGGACATCTGTCTTTTTCTGCTTGTTCCTTTCCTGGTCCTCAAGCCTTCAGACTCAGACTGGCATCTATACTATCAGCCCTCCAGCTCTCAGGCCTTTGAACTATACTGGAGGTTTGCTTGGGCCTCCATCTTGCAGATGACAGATCATGGGGCCTCTCAGCCTTCATATTCACATGAGCCAATCCCTGAAAACAAATCTTTCTCTCTTACCAGTTCTGTTTCCTAAAACAATATAATTCAAGCTGTAAGAATCAGTCTGTTTATGATTCATTTTTGAAAGCTTATCTGGGAAAACAGGAGCTGCTAGCTAAACTTACAAGAACAACTCAAAACAATAATAAACGTAACATATAAATATGTTTAATAAGAGGTTGGAGATTCCCAATGACAAATTGCAATTCTATACATGAACAAATATAGAGGATGCTTGGTATGATGTCACTTATAATTTAAATATCAAATGACTGTGTCACAGAGATTCTAAAATAGACCATCTGTCCAAAAACAGAGACACCTGGTTAGAGCATACTCTTCTCCATTTCACAAGTAGGTATGTATGGAGCATTTACGTGATTAGAAGTATATTTTTTAAGCAGAGATGACATTTTTCAACAGAGTGTAAAATAAAAAAAAGGATCATTTATTGGCATAGATTTCGGTGAGAGCACTGATGTGAAAAAATACAGACAAGAACACACACTGGGAATGAAAAGTCCATGTTTCCAAATATTATTTCTGAGGAAAGCTGAAGGAGGGCCTAGCAATAAAACTAGAAGCCGTAGCCAATTTAAGGTAAAGAATAGGCTACGTAGGGGTTTTGCATGGAAAAAAGGGAAGGAGAGATTTAAGGCAAGAAAGGGAGCAGAGAGAAGTAGAAGAAAAAGGTGTCAAGGAAACCAGCAGATAAAAGACCAGCTACTAACAATAAATTCCCCTCTATAACTAAGACAAAGTGGGACAAGGTGAAATGACCATCCGGAAGGGGAGTTGGTGGAAACATGTCAATGGAAATGAGAGAAGATGAGACAAAGCTGATTGGTATGTTTTCACGGTGGTGAAAAGGGCTTTCAGATGAATGGGAAATGTAAGCGCCTTCCTGACATCAGTGACCATAAGCAGAGCCTACAGGTGGTCCTAAGGTTCACCTGTGTGCGGGGAGATGCCACCCTGGGGACTGAATGGTGGCAGCAGCTACACAGGCTTGTCCGTGGTTTCCTGACATCCAGCTATGGCCCTCTGTGTGTCTCCCTCATAGAGAGGGAGGTGGATCAGGGTTCAAGGGAGTTAGAGCCACACATTTCATAGTAACAGGATCACAGAGGTGTAATTGGCCCTCCGTGCACAGCACGTGTGTACTCCTAAATAGCAATCAAGATAACAGCATCCATCACCCCCCAAAATTTTTCTTGGCTCATTGTAAGCAGCCCCACCACTGACTCATATCCCCCAATCCATGCTTTTCTAACTACATCTTATTTTGCATATTCTAAAATTTTATAAATGGAATAAACGGAATCACACAGTCTGCACTCTCAGGTCTGGCTTCTTTCACTAAGGTTAATTGTTTCCAGATTATTCCTATTGTTGTATCAGTAGTTTATTCCATCCCATTTTTCCTGGTCACTCTAATTAGAGGCTTATTAATTTTATCGAGCTTCTGAGAGAACTAGCTTTTGTTTCATTGACTTTCCTCTGTTGTTTTTCTGTTTTCTGTTTCATTGTTCCACCCTGCTCCTTTTTTATTTCCTTTCTTCTGCTTCTTTGGCTGTCACTTGACCTTTCATTTGTTTTATATATATATATATATATATATATATATATATATATATATATACACACACACATATATACATATACATATGTATATATATATATGTGTGTGTGTGTGTGTGTGTGTGTATATATATATATATATATTTTTTTTTTTTTATTAGAGGGAGAGAGAGCATGCAAGCAGGGGAGAAGTAGAGGGGCAGAGGAAGAGAGAATCCCAAGCAGCCTCCATACCCAACATGGAGCCCAAAGCAGGGCTGGATCTGATGACCCTGGGATCATGACCTGAGCTGAAATCAAGAGTTGGATGCTTAACCAACTAAACCACCCCTAAGATAGAATCTCAGTTCATTGATGTAAAACCTCGCTTTTTTCTAACGCATGTGTTTAATGCTACAAATTTGCATTAAGTACTGTTTTAGCTGCTTCAGTAAGTGTTGAGATGTTAGGTTTCCATTTTCATTCATTTCAAATAAATTCTTAATTCCTCTGTGGATTTCCTCTTTGGCCAATGGGTCATTTATAAGTATGTTATTTAGTTCTCAAATGTTGGGATACGTTACAAATAATTTTTTTCTATTACTGGTTTTTTAATTTAATTGCATTGAGATCAGGCATCATACTTGGCATGACTGAGTCCCTTCAAATTACTCAAGATTTGTTTTATGCCCCTTAGTGTACATTTGAAAATGTGTATTGTTGTGGTTGATGGAATAGTCTGTAAGTATTGATTTGATAAGTTGGTTGATAGTAGTGTTACGTCCTTCATACACTTACTGAAGTCTTCTTATTCTATAGCTTTGGGAGAAAAGTCAGATTAAATCTTTTGCTCTAATTGAGATTTGTCTCTTTCTTCTGGCACTTGTCAGTTTGGGCTTCATTATTTTTGAAGCTCTGTTATCACATTCATAAGTGGTTGGGATTGTTACTTTCTTTTGAGGAACTGACCTTTATATCATTATTAAATGACTCTCTTTATCATTTGTAATATCCTTTGCTCTGACATCTACTTTATCTACTATCAAACTAGCCACTCCAGTTTTCTTTTGTTTAGCATATATTTTGTTTAGTAGTTTTTTGTTTGTTTGCTTGTTTTTCTGTCTTTTCCTTTTAAACTATTTGTGCCTCAGGGCGCCTGGGTGGCTCAGTTGGTTAAGCATCTGACTTCAGCTTAGGTCATGATTTTGCAGTTCGTGGGGTTGGAGCCCCATGTCAGGCTCTGTGCTGACAGCTGGGAGCCTGGAGCCTGCTTTGGATGACCTCTCCCTCTCTCTCTCTCTCTCAAAAATAAATAAACATTAAAAAACATTTACACTGTTTGTGCCTGTATGGTTAAAGTGGGTTTCTTGGCAGCAACATGTAGTTAGGTCTTGCTTTTTGATGCAATCTGACAAATTCTGCAACTTGATTGAGGTATTTAAACACTTTATTTTTCATATAATTATTGGTATTGCTGAATTGATGTCTACTCTCTCTAGTATCTCACTATTTCCTCATTCTATTGGTTCCTTATTCCCTTTTCACTCTTTTTTGTCTTTATTTTATTTAATAGCATACTTCTTTAACATTTCTTTGTCGTTGTTTTTGGTGGTGGTGGTGGTGGTGGTGATGATGTTCACTTAACAGCATAATCCTTTGTTGTGTTATTTTAATGGTTACTTTGGGGCTTATAATACATGTCTCTAAGTTGTTACAGCCTACCTCCCAGTGATATTACACTGCTTTGTGAATGGTGTAGTATAGTTTAGTGTAGTAGAGTACAGAACATAGTTTCATTTCTCTTCTCCTGGCCTTCATGTTCTTATAGTCCTACATTTTCCTTTTACATATGATGAATAAAAATTTAATAGAACTAGTTTTTAAAAGTTTTATAGAAAATGTTTTAATACTTATCCACGCAGTTACTGTCTTGTTAGTCTCCACTCATTTGTGAAAGCCAGGCTTTCATCTTGTGCCATTTTACTTTTGTTTGAAGGATTTTCTTTTAAAACTCCTATGGTGTGATAAAATCATTCAGCTCTTGGGTGTCGGAAAAGGTTTTGTTTCACCTTCGTTATTCAAAACATTTTCACTGGTCAATAAATCTGTATTAACAGTTTTTTGTTTGTTTGTTTTCCACTTTCATTACCCAAAGATGTTGCTACACTCTCTTCCCACTCGCACTGTTTCCAGTAAGAAATCTGTTGCCATCCCTGTTTCTGTTCCCCTGTATTGAATGCGCCCTCTTTGCTCCCCAGGTGCTTTTAAGATTTTCACTTTTTCCACAATTGGGGCACCTGGTGGCTCAGTTGGTTCCAACTTTGGCTCAGGTCATGATCTCACAGTTTGTGGGTTTGAGCCCCTTGTCAGGCTCTGTGCTGACAACTCAGAGCCTGGATCCTGCTTCAGATTCTGTGTCTCCCTCTCTCTCTGCCCCTCCCCTGGTTGTGCTCTATCTCCCTCTCTCTCAAAAATAAATAAATATTAAAAAAATTTTTTAAGATTTTCTCTTTTTCACCAGTTTTACATAACGTGATTATAATGAGCATTGATCTGTGGGTTTATAATTTTAATCATATTTGGAAATTTTTCAGACATTGCTTATTGAGACTTATTCCTTTCTCTCCCACTTTGGAGAGTCCAACTGCACATATATTTGGCCTCTTAAAGTGTCTCTGTGTTCAGTGATGCTTTATTCATTGTTTTTCATATCTTTTCTCTATGTATTTTAATTTTAGATAGTGTCTGCTTCTGTCTAAGTTCATTTCTTTTTTTCTTCTGATATTCTGAATATCCACTGTTAATGCCATTAGAAGGTTTTTCATCTTTGATATCACAGTTTTCTTCTCTAGAAATCCTATTTGGATCTTTTAAAAATTGCACACATCCCTTGTTAATGTGTCCAACCTTTCCTCTAGCTTCTTGAGAACATGGAATAGATTCATAATTACTGCTTAAATGTTTTTGTCCACTGATTTTGTCATGGGTCATTTCTGTGTCAGTTCTGGTTGATGGTTTTTCTCTTCATTATAGATAGTATTTTCTGCCTCTTTGCATGCCTGGTAATTTGTAATTGGATGCCAGATTTTGTATATTTTACTTTGTTGAAGAGCTAAATAGTTTTTGCATTCCTGATTTTCCTGTACTTTGTTTTGTGATGGTTAATTTACCTGGAAAGAATTTGATACTTTCAGGTCTTGCTTTTAAGATGTGGGAGGTGGGCATCCAAACAGTATTGGTCCCATGTCAAATTACCTAATACTGAGGCCAGACACTCCTCAGTATTTTACCTAATATCCCTTGAATTATGAGGTTTTTGGTCTAGTTGTAAAGAGGCACTGATTGGATGCCCCCTCCCTATACTGCAGTCTAGAAACTTCTTAGGGAGGAAACTAGGGCAATCAGAGGGCTTAACTCATCTTTTTGGGCTTTTTTTCAAGGTCTCTGTCCTTTTTTGCCTGACATCCAGTTTCTTGAGTTTCATTGATTCATATATCTTATCCTGCTTATTAGTTGTTTCAAGTAGTAAGATTAATCTGGTCCTTCTTATTCTGCCTTGACCGGAACTGGCAGCCCTCCCCGAGAGCCATACTTTAAATTTGATTTTACTTCATTGAATTTTTTGAAAAAAAATTATTGACAAGATTTGGTATTTTTGCTACTATTTATAACATGCCCTTCATAATGAACTGTGACCCACCGTTATGTTTTGATGCCTGTGCCAAGGGAACATAAAGGGGGTGTTAAATTAAATATCCTCCTGAAAGGAAACACTTAGAAAGGTCAGGGATATCTCCACACAAGTAAACTTTCATATGGACATTAGTACTCTAAGACTGAGAACAGAATTCTGGAAGGTCAGGCTGGAATTTGCTGGAGGACTAATAATCTTTAAGGGCAGGGATGGATACCTTACCACCAAGGGAGGGCTTTGAGAGGGGGTTTCCTTGAATATATCTGGTGCTTTCCAACATATGTCAGCAACAGAGCTGACTTCACACAGCAGTCTTCAAATAAGGGCTGCTAGCACATGGGTAGAGTCTGTCATATGCATCATAAGACCTTCATGAAGACTGCCCAGCCCGTAGGGAGCAGGGCTATCATGGAACTGTCACCTAGGAATGTAAAAATAATACATCTAGCCAGTAGATTTCCCTTCTAGACAAGAATAGGTATGTGGATGTGTGACAGAACTTCATGCATTTTGCTCAAAAAGAACTGACTTAGGTGACAGAAGTACCCTTTACCTCCCCTAGTATGTCTTATCTGCTTCCTGGAATGCCAACATGATGAATAGTGTTGAAGCAGCCATCTTGGAACTTGCAGCAAACATGAGGGTATGCTGAGGACAACAGAGCAGAAACTAAAAGGAGCCATGTCTCTAACAACTCTGTAAAACTTCCATGCCAAGCCTGGATTGCCTATTCCTATACTTCATTTATGAAAATAAACCCCTACTATTATTTTTGTCTTTCTCTTTGGGCAGTTAAACCTATTCATAAAGGATTCAGAGTACAATCCAAGAAAATGTCAAGGGTACAAATGCTGGAAAAGTACACACGAGATACCAGAACACAATTGATGATGTCAGAACAGAGCCAAGGGGTGGCTAGGGTTCTATACCATGGTGACAAGATACCAAAATCTGGGCAAGTCGGAGATCTGAGCCACTGCCCATGGAATAGTCTGGAATCCTAAGTGCAGAGGAGAGGATCATGAAAAGAGGGCAAGACAAACATTTTTGTGATCTGGCCACACAGGAGAAATTCTGATAAATATTAGTAATAGCCCTGCACTCCATTTAGAGACATGGAAGTTTTGCCCTTAAGACACAATTTAATCTGCTTTAAAAACTTTGATTTTCTGAATCCAATATATGAAATTCTGCATTTTAAATTAAAAATAAATAAATAAACCCATCTTTCTTAAACTCATGATATTCATAGTGAAAAAGCAAATGAAAAGGGAAAATGGGAAATTATGTGAACAAAGCCAATTCACATCTGTACTTCTAGAGTGTAAATAAATGAAAATGTGTGCGTGTGTCTGTGTGTGTGTGTGTGTGTGTCTCAAAGTCAAAATGGTATCAGAAGCATTAAGGAATGGTAAGAGTGGTCAGAAAATAGAAATAGAAAATGAACCCAACCTCCACATGTGAGGCAAAGCATGGGGTGTAATAAGGGAGCTCATTAATGGATTTGAAGCAGAGGAGTGGTATTTAGATGCCGAAGGGAATGGAAACAGGGAGAACAGTCATGGAGAATGGGAAGCTGAAAGCAACATTGAAAAGGGTCATGATGGGAGTAATGGCCTTGTTCGTTGTGCTATTTAGATGGCCTCTTTCAAGGTATAGCATCCTCTTCTTCCAAGGTCATCTTTCGTCTCCAGTGGCAGGTGAACAGTAGCTAGCGAAAGCTGTGGGACTTGTCATCTGCCCCAGCCAGATGTGTGTGCCTGGCCAGAGGAACAAGCACAACAGTAGGAGAACCCGAGATACCCCGTTGTCCTCAGAGAACAGCTTTCTGTATCCTCCAGGGCACAAATATGCCATAAAGATACACCTCATAATCTGTGGTTTGCTCCCTTATCATAGGTCTTAGAAAAATGATTTGAGAAAAAAAAAAAAGTGGAAAGGATGTGTTATTTTAAAAAACAAAAAGAAGAGCCATTTTTTGTTTCTTTATCTAGAATTCCTCAACACCATATCCTTAATTCTCTAACCATTAAGCACTTAACAGCTGAAGAAAAGACACAGAGGCAAAACTAACTGGGGTACAAAAGGAAACAAATGAAACGTACTAATTATAGAGACCATGCACCATTCTGGATATTTTCTGAAGCTAATTGAACATCTTGAGCTTCAAAATTTGGCTACTAAAGATGCTAAAGGGAGAGAAGGAGAGTGAGCAAAAGAGCAGAGAAAACACACAGTCTCTCCCCATGAAATCACCCAGCAAATCCAATTTTATCAAATTAAAAGGAAAAGGAAAAGGCTGCTCAGGCATCCATTCAATACACTTTGGAACATCCCCGACACGGTTGGACTTCTAGACAATTGCAAGGTAGGGAAGAAAAAAGAAGTCATAGAAATGGAAAAATTTCAAATGTGAGCTCCAAATTATTGGTAAAGTGAAAAGGTGGAAAAGAATTTATCAAATTTTAATCTGAAAAGATGGAAAATTTAATTGATAATTTGTAGTCAGCTCATGGGACTATAACTGTCTGAAATATAATCATAATATACAGAAACTCTAAAAGTAGAATAGAGGAATATTATCCCTGATGTTTTAAACTTTTCTGAGCCTATAGAAGTTGAGAAAAAGGTAAAAAATTCAATAGTAATCCATAGTTAAAGCTTCCTTGGTAGATAAAAATTATTGCTCTGGGCCATAAAAGCTAGGTTTTGGATAATAGAAGAGATTAGCTATGGAAATGCAGGAAACCATATTTTTCCCTTATGGTTAATTCTGCTTTTTACTGAAATGTTGGAAGAGAGACAGGATTCAGGAAACCAAAAGCCATATAATTACAGTAAATTATTACCCATGTCCGAGGCCCATAAATTAATTAAACATTCATGTTTGTCTTATTATAAAAACCCACTTTTGTTCTTAACATATATGATTCTTTTTTAAAAAACTAAATACAAGAATAAAAGGGCTTAGAATTACATTTAAAGGATTTTCACCTTCATGAAATATATCACTCTGTAGCCTAAATGGTAAATTGGAGAAAATTTTGCCTAACATAAAACCACTTCTGCTAATGTTCTTATTCTGTATTTCTTAATAAAACCAGGTACAATAGTCTGTGGTCTGTGGTCATTTTGTACCATTCTCTTCCTCCAGAATTCTGGTTAAAGCATTAAGTTATTTTAACTCATTTTGATGGATTTGTTGCATTTGAATTACTACCCTCTATATCCCCAAGACTACACATAAATAGTAAATGACAACCAGGCATTGAGGGCAGGGAAAAAAAAAAGCCATGCTCACAAATGCTCCTGTATTAAAATATCATTATCAGTAGGCTATGGAATGTAACCAGGGCAAGGAAGAGAGGTGCTACATCACATACCTTTTTTTCCTAATGAAGGTGAGGATTTTATGAGCTCTATGCTCCCTTTTCACCCCAAAGCACATAAGATTTAGAGGCCAATGTGACATCAGCAATATTAGTATTGTTCTCTGCTACAGGCACAGAGTTTCATAGCTGGAAACCCAAGTGTGAGGGAAAGAGACACTTGAAAAAAAAAAAACAAGGGAGCATCTCACTGAACAGCCAGATAAAGAGAAATGTGATTTGCTGGAAATGACTCAGCAACACTTTGTGTCATTATTTTCTAAGCAGATCTGATCCTGCAACACTTGACATTTCCATCCAAGTCACTCCCTCTCAGGCCCACTTCCAATGTGGCTTCACTGGGAATCTCCATGTCTGATCTGGGGGCAGCCATTCCCACCATAGGGGAAGTGACCAGAGAGGATGACCAATGTGGAGAGCGATCCCAGGCGATCTCCCTCTCCTCACCAAGAACCAGGGAGCAATCACAAACACACTCACAACATTAGAGTCATAACTCTTTTTCTCTGAATTAGAGGCAGTAGAAGTTGGGATCATATTTTTGTTTGTTTTAAAAGGGACTTCAAGATGGGGTGCTAAGTAGTGTTTGTGGAGTTTCACTTGTGAGCACATTGAATTTCTCTGTCACTTGATCTTTGCTCCTGTTCATTGCTTTTCCTTCCTTAGCTTGACTCCATGCCAACCCCCCACTTTCTTTTCTTTTTTTTTTTTCAACGTTTTATTTATTTTTGGGACAGAGAGAGAGACAGAGCATGAACGGGGGAGGGGCAGAGAGAGAGGGAGACACAGAATCGGAAACAGGCTCCAGGCTCTGAGCCATCAGCCCAGAGCCCGACGCGGGGCTCGAACTCACGGACCGCGAGATCGTGACCTGGCTGAAGTCGGACGCTTAACCGACTGCGCCACCCAGGCGCCCCATCCCCCCACTTTCTATGAAGGTAAGAATCAGGCAATCAGGCAGCAGTCACTAGTTCTACATTCTTGTGGATATCCAAATGGCACCCTGTTGATCCTGTACACTGAATATTACATGATCCCGGGGCCATAATCTTTAAAACAAAACTGACATGAGTGAGCAAAGATAAGGCCTACAAAATCCTGGCGTTCTCTTCTCTTGATCTGACATCCACATGGTCTCCACGAAGTTTGCCAGTGGGTTATATTTATTGCTATACGACATGAAGTGGATCCTTAGCCTCACCTTCTCTTCCTTCATAGTTCACACATACATTTTTGGGTTTGGTCACTCGAAATCATCTAGGTTTTTAGAAACACATATTTAGATTTTCTTAAATTTTAAGATGCACGAGCATTCCTTTGTCTGCCTAAGTCTTCATATTTGCCAACATGTCATGGCAGATTTAAACACTGTCTGTGAACCTGAATGGTCTTACCATCTGGTGAGGAAAATACAACATGCCCCCAAACAATACTAACGCAGTGTGGAATATGATAAGTCCACAGAAAAGATCTGCCCGAAAAATGGTATTACAATAGAAAAGTGACTAATGTTGTGTCTGCTTGGAGGTTGAGGGAGTATGCAAAAAAGAAGGCACAGAAAGAAGAAAGTAACATCTGAGCGAGGTCAGTGGTTCTCAATCCCTGTTAAGGAGTTCTTAAAAGTTAATGACACTCATACTCCAGCCTCTGACTCAATTGGATTCCAATAAGCACAAAGTCACCGGTATACAATACAACTATTGTGTAATTTTTCATTTAATTTTTCATTTCAAATAAGATAAAAATATTTCTTCTCAAAACAAACTATGGCATTTCAGTATCTGTGGCCTTTCCAAATCAAAAGGATCTGCTCTCTTCTTTGAACCACTGCCTGAAATCAACCATAGCGCCATACCCCTGCAATGGCAAAATAGCAAAAAAAGAATGGCAGAGTAGTGAGTTTTTATACAAGCATTTTCAGGAACTAAGGAAAGTGTTTGTTTGGCAAGAAATACAGCCCCTTCCCTTTTTTTAGAAATGAAAATCCCAATAATAAAGCAAAGCGAATGCGTTGATTTAGGCAAACAACCGTATGTATTGAAATTTAAGTGAATTTAAATGTATGTGTTTAAAAAAAGATATCCAGTGATTTTATTTAACCAAATCAAATGGATTTGATGCACATTTGCTAGAAAATTGAATTCAAATATTTAGATATTTTTGTTTGGTTGCAAGAAGACACTGACAGACTGTAACAATCTACTACGTTTCAACACTAGATGTTAATGTCAGTGCAATCTAGCTAACTCGTCTCCTTAGCACAGAGCACTGACATATATTTTTACAAATAAGTAGTAATATATGAAAGAAGAAACACTTAAAGCCTCCTTAGTTTAAGGAATCTGAAGCACTACATACTTTGAAAAGAGTTAGTAATATGTAAATAAAGACATAGCTGTGACCATTTAGGCTTTGCTGGGTAATTTGCTCACATTTTCTGTTATCTTCCACAGATACAGCTCTATAGATATTTACTATCATATTGAGAGACATTTTAATCTCCCTGACCTGTTCGTTCTTTGTTTGAGAACAACCAGGGGGTGGAAATTGTTTTTATTTTTCCTCAAAAAGAAATCTCTGTCCCTGAAGACCTTGACACATCACAGCACATCATTTCCAGACCCAGGTCATATTTGAAGGAGTGTGTGGTACAGTAGAGCATCAACAAAAATAGGCTGAAGTTTCCCTAAATCCCATTCACTGTAACTCTTGGTGACAGATTCACGCTGCTACTAATCAGTTTCACACCAGGGAGATACACATGGTGGAAACATGCAGATTGGGAACAGCACAGAAGTCGCTTGGAAAATGTCTGAAAACCAGAGCTTTCCAGCATCACCTCTCTATGCCAAAAACTCAAAAACATATGCTTTCCCTTATTTTTTTTTGCTGTTTTTTTTAATGTAGAAAAATTAGCTCCTGGTAGACTGTTGCCTGCTCAGAGACTTATATCACTGGTAATGGGATTGAGTTTTGCCATTCTAAGGAGAGTTAGGAAAGAAACTTCATCAGTCTGTTTGCCTATTACCAAGGCAAATTAGAAACCATTCTCCACCTAGTTTTGTTTCTTTCTTTTTTTTTTTTGAATAGTTTTCAGAGTTACAGTCAGGTACCTGAATTATTGCTATTACTGGCCTAAACTTAGGTTGCTATTTTCAGCTCATAATAAAGAGATGCAGGAAACAGGTAAAGTCTTAGATCTCAGCCAAATATGAAAGCTGGGACCACAGAATCACTGCACGTATATGGTATGAGTTATATGAAGAATTGAGCTCCCTTGTTGGTTTCATTTACATGAACAGAGATCTTTCAAACCCATTCATCAGAATTAAAATACGTATTTGGTATGAGTTTAATGTCTTAGATAATTGATAAAATGAGAAGTCTTACAGACTCAGTGTTTTTCGGGTGAATTTTCCATGGCATGGATGAGAAGTAGATCAGGTTCGCTTCTATGTATAATCACTGTCTGAAGATTCATTTTTCAAGGTAAGGGAAGACGAAAACTAAAATTACTGTCAAATGAACCTCCACAATACAAGGAAAATAGATTAAATAGCCACGATTCAATATTTTTGTCTGGATCCAACAATAAAACAGGAAATATGTGCCCCAGGATCAGTTATAGTCAAAATCATCTGGCTAAACTATCCCACTTAAAAAAGTAATGAAATGATAGGCAGATCTCGATTATTGGGTTTGATTTTACTATACTAATTGTTCCATCAGGTAGATCAACAATGGTTTAATTATCCTACCTAGGAAAGCGTACCAGAGTGCTGACAGGGGCTTGCTAAAGAAATAATTTCATATATTTGTCGGGGAAATAGCAGGGACTTACCACATGAATAGTAGAAGAGAGATCAGTTTCTCTCCACCCACTGTCAGCCTCCATGTGTGAGAATATACACTTGACCAGACAGTACACCTGACATGCAGGTTTGGGTATGATATAGTAGGAGTGTAGGGGTGCATAACTGTCTTCTTTCCATGTGACTTTCCCTGAGGCTTATAGTCCATGTTTGTGTCATGAAGATTATATTGGCTCTTTGAAGAATCAAGCCCCTAAAATTAGGGATACATCGCTTTCCCTAACACCCCCAGAAGTTAACCCCCCTTATCAGAACACATGAGAACATGTTGTTCTAACACCTCCCTCTGCTTCTCTTTTTGGAACCCGTGAGGTACTCTGGCTATCCAAATCCCTGATTTTTTTCACTGTATTTTAAGGGTTGCCAATGTCATTCACCCTCCATTCCAGTCCCTTATCTTACCCATCTCCAAGTCCATCTGTCACCACTTCAGAGTTCTTTATGTTGAAGACAGGAGGATGTTGGAAATTGAACAAAATGTTGTTTTCCCTGGATGTCAGGAAAGTACTCCCTAGATTTCATGGGAGCATCTTCAATTGGATACCCCTAGATAGTCTTTCTATATTAGCAAGCATTGGTTTTAATGCTCCTTGAGATTGAGTTTAAAGTAACAGCCAGTTACTTTATTTTTGTTTTATATCAATTTTAAAAAATGAATCCGCAAGGGATGCCTGGATGGCTCAGTAGGTTGGGCATCCGACTTCGACTCAGATCATGATCTCACAGTCTGTGAGTTTGAGTCCCTGCATCAGGCTCTGTGCTGAACAGCCTGGGGCCTGGAACCTACTTCAGATTCTGTGTTTTCCTCTCTGTCTGTCCCTTCCCACCTCACGCTCTGTCTCTCTCAAAAATGAACATTTAAAAAAATTTTTTCAAATGAATCCACGAGATCAAAAATTACCTTGGCACATAGAATACTCATGCAATTACTTTAAACAAAAATTAAAGTATATCCTAAATTCTAGAAAGAAAATTGAGACACTCAAATCAGGAAATAATATCACTGTATCACCAAAGTGAAAATTGTGTCTTTTACTTAGTACAGAAGCATTGCATTTTATTTTGACAATTCCATAAGTGCACAAGATGTCCCTATATTGTATGCCAGAGTCTAGATAAGTACAAAGGGGTAAGATTTGTTTCAGGACTACTACTAATTTATAGCCTATTTTCAGAAATATCAATGGCCAAATCAGAGGAGTTCCTTTTATTCAGTAAATGTATTTTTGAAGAGCTATGCCATAAAATAGAACTTTTAAATGGCGCCATAGGCCTGGCTTACTTTCTCTATTTAAAAGAATGGTGGGTGGGAAGATAGAGTAAATAGTTGAGTTTTTCCATTGTCCTTTCCACGTTCCCAACCCAACAGTGGATTCCGCGAGTACCATGTGAGAACTGGGATAGCTGCATACAGGCCCTTTGAAAGATCAGCATTTTGTTTTATATCCTTTTGTTTCTTTATTTGGTTTTACTGTACTTTAACTTTTTTGTGTGGTGAAGGCATCTTCCGCTACTTGCTGGGGGTTTCCAATAAATTATCTGAACATTTACTTAAATATGTTTCACTCCAAATTGTGTTACAGGCAGCTTGAGTAAGAAAAGCTTTGTGGCTCTGAAGTGTTAAAACACACAATAAAGTCTTGATTTGGGAATGGTATGTTTAGGGACATTGATCTTAAGTTCTGTTAATGGAAGTGTTATCTAAATCTCATTCATGTAATGAAAATTTCTCCAGCTGTTAAACCACTGAATCTTCTGTCACTTTGATATAGAGGTTAGACAACAAAATGGATTACCTTGTCCATCAAAATGTGCTAGAAGAGAATATCCTAGTCACATTTGGAAAAGGAATGACACTGAAATATGGGGTAAAGGTCATAAGGAATTTGAGGAATTCAGGAAAACACTAATCACTTGTGAAGGGGACAGAATAAGGGGAATTTGATGCTAAAGGTGCTGCTAGAACTTTTAAGAGAAAAATAGTGCAGTGTTGAGCTTGAAAATACTCCAGTATGCTTTGTTGAATAGGAGATGGTAACCATAAATCCCGTGGGTTTTTTTTTTTTTTTTTTGGTATTCTTTTAGAAACATGTAAAGATTGTCTAGATTTAGAAACTGATCTGCCTAATTTCCACAACTGATGCCTGTGAGCTTCGTTTGATGTCCTATTTTGTTGTTGGTTTGGATCTCAACATTATTTAACTCTTGCTATATTCTGTTCTCATGACAGCAAAAAATTTAAAATAAAAACAGATTGAAAGGACAGTCTTCTTTATAAACATTGTATGAAAAGACAGTCTTCCTTATAAACACTGTGTCTTAATGTTCCAGGAAATTAATTTTTACAGAAATATAAAATGTTAATTTTCTCTCCACACAAGAGGCTAAAATCATATATGGATATCATTGGCAGAATTTATTTAGGAGTCCTAGCAAATTTTAAAAATTCATGAGCTCTTGTTCAATTCCTTTTTTTTTTTTTAAGCTTAGAAAATGTTCGGGAATGATGAAGATACTTAACCAATACAGTACCTATTTAAAGTAGTCGAAAGGAAACCAGAAGTTCCCTGTCATATGTCATCAGAAACGTGCAAATTAAAACAACAACGAGATATCATTAAACACCTATTTAGAATGAGTAAAATCCAAAACACTGACAACACCAAATGCTGGCTAGGTTGTGGGAAATAGGAACTCTCATTCATTGTTGGTGGGAATGCAAAATGGTACATCCATTTTAGAAGATAGTTTGGGGACTTCTTATAAAACGAAGCTCCTACTCTTAGCATATGATCTATGAATTATACTCCTTGGTATTCATTCAAAAGAGCTGAATTCAAAAGAGCTGAAAACCTATGTCCATACAAAAACCTGCACACAGATGTTTATAGTAGCTTTACTCATAATCGCCAAAACTTGGAAGCACTCAAGATACTCTTCATAGGTGAATGGGTAAATAAACTCTGGTACATCCAGGCAGTGGAATGTTATTCAGCACTACAAGGAAATGAGCTATCAAGGCACAAAAAGGTGTGGAAGAACCATAAATGCATATTACTAAGCGAAAGAAACCAGAAATGAAAAGGTAGGTACTGTACAGTTCCAACTGTATAATACTTCGGAAAAGGCGAAACTATGGAGACAGTAAAAAGGTTGCCAGGAATCAGAGAGGTGGAGGAGGAAGGATTAGGCAGAGCACAGAGGATTGTTAAGACAGTGGAAATACTCTGTATGCCTTTTTAATGGCAGACACATGGCATTATACACATTCGTCCAGTCTCACAGACTATTCAACGTCAAGAGTGAACTGTAATGTAAACTATGGACTTTGGGTGATGATGATGTGTCAATGTAGGTTCAGCAATTGTAGCAAATGTGTCCCCCTGGTACGGGAGGCTGTACACGGGAGGTGTGGGGACGGGGAGATATGACAAATCTCTGTATCTTCCTCTCAATTTTACTGTGAACCTAAAACTGCTGGGAAAAAATAAAATCTTTAAATATTAAAAAAGGAAAAAAACACAACTATCTTCTCTGAAGGAAGAGGAAGCTTCCTCTCTTATATATGGAACTAACATGATCTGCTTCACAACCTCATATAAATATGGATGTAATCTCTCTTTAATTTGCAAATGGATTCTTGACTATTCACCTCCGTTACTGGCAAAAGGTATGTTTTCTCCCCTGATACCTACCTCCCTGCATATCCAGAGCTTTTAATTGTCCAAAAACCCTTAGGGATTTGCGTCATCCAAAGGAGGCCCATTCTTTTTTTCCAATTACAGGAATAGAAAGTGTTGGCTGAATCACCTACTCTGCGTTTGCTACTTCTAGCCAAATAGCATCGCAACTGAAACCTGGTCCTTTCCCAGAGATACTCGCCCACTCCAGGGCACTGGTCCAGGTCCTCCACATGCACCATGGTGCACTACATTGTTGTCTAAAGTTGTATCTTCTTTAGTTCACTCATTACATACTCAGTCATTTCTCCTCAAGTGGGACAATACATTTCATTTATTTTGCTGTAATTAACACCTATCGGTGTTACTGGGTGCCCGGGTGGCTCAGTCAGTTAAGCCTACACCTCTGGTTCAGGTCTTGATCTCGTGGTTCGTGAGTTCAAGCCCTGTGACAGCTCAGAGCATGGAGCCTGCTTCGGATCCTGTGTCTCCCTCTCTCTCTGCCTCTCCCCACCCCGCTGTGTGTCTCTCTCTCAAGAATAAGTAAACATTAAAAAAATTAAATACACAGATTTTTTATTTTATATATTTTAAACATATATATGTGTGTATGTGTATATATATATATACGTATATATATATATATATATATATATATATGTATATATATATATAGTAAACAAGGTACAGTACTAAACAGGGGACACTACACTTTGTATTTTTATACAATGCTTGGAAGAATTTGCACTTTTGCAATAGGCGTTTGTAGACAGGGAGAGAGTGAATATGACTATTTTAGTGTGAGTATGTGGCAATGACGACTTTAAAATACTTCTAGCAACCCTGTCGGGTGAGGGGATGGGCTAAATGGGTGATGGGCATTAAGGATACTTGTTGGGATGAGCACTGGGTATTATATGTAAGTGATGAATCACTAAATTCTACTCCTGAAACCATTATCACACTACATGTTAACTTAGATATAAATAAGTAAATACATAAATAAGTATAAAATACTTCTATTTCTTTCAATATTAGGACAAGCTAACACTAAAGTGCATTTTTTTAAAAAATATGATGCATAAAGTAAATTAAATCCAAAACAATAATAATATCACAACCAAAAGTTGACAATTTATTGTGTTTAGAGACTCGGTGTGCTGTCTGACGTAACCAGAAATAGCTCTCCTCCAGCAGAAATAAAGTTTCTAGGTGCTTGTATTCATCTTCTTCCCTCAGCCCAGACTCTCCCTTCTTCCTTTGTGAGATTTTCCTTAAGGCTCCCTGTATCCTTTCCTTTCCAAAGACATTAATTTTTATGATAATAATGCTTAGGGTCCATTCAACCAGGTCCACTAGGTCAGGATTTACAATTCTCAAATTTCTCAAATTGCAGGTAGCACTGCTCGAAAGTCTCTGGCCAACTTGGAGACGCAATGACAGACCTCCTTCTGAGAAAGGGCTTGTGGCCAGCTATGGGCATGGCGTCAACAGCCCGCCTTCAGCATCACATCCTTCAGGACCTGCCCGAAATGCAGAGAGCCATCTTGCTCAACGTCACACCTTCCCGTGGCAGCCCACATTTGGAGCAAAGTCCAAGTAAAAAGGTAGGACCATTACAGATGATACAAAGGGGAAGTTTCGGTCCAGCACACCTGCTGGGCTGGTGGAGACTTTGTCAGGCTGGCATAGAAGTTCACTTTCTTCTCGCCAGTCTTCCTTCCTTCCTCTTTCTACTACATGCATTCATTTCTAATAAATAACATCTCAACCCCATCTCCACCTCTGATTTTAAAGACTGCCTCTGTGCCAGTTTTGCTTTCTTTCATCCTAGAAAGGAACACCTGATGCATGTCAGTCCATCTCTTCCCTAGAACTGTCCATAAAAATGATTACTGTCATTGGAGACTCTCAATGACAGTAATCAGTGGGGACTCCCTCCTTCACTCATGAAAGGTTGCATATTTTGTCTTCCCTCCAGGAACCATTAGTCATATCTAAGAGAAGAAATTGAAATGACTCTCCTCTGAACACAATATATGTGTTCCATACATGTTACATCCAACTATGAAGAGAAGTAGCTATCATAATTTCATTCAATTCTGTATCATCAGATACACCATTAAGTGTGATATAAAATGAATTCATTTTGTGTCGACGGGTCACCACAGAAAAGAATGGAATAACTTAAAATATATTACCAAAGTAGAAAATATTCTAACCTAGTCCTCAAACCATCTGTTGATAAAAAATAACTAACTTTTAAAGAGTGCTTACTATAACCCATATGATTTACATGGTTTATGACATCTATTTCTGAAGCCCATAGAAATTAAGAAACTTGCCCAGGATTGTTCAGCTAATAAATGGCCCAGCTGGACTTAGTATCCCGGTATGACAGACTCCAAAGTTGAATCTCTTGACCATTTCTCTCTCAGTTCCTGAATTTGTCACTGGTCCCTTTCTTCTTCTCCTCCTCCCCCCTCCCTTCTTTCTTGGGCTCTTTGAAATCAATGAAATAGTAACAAGAAGGAAGGAAGGGGAAAAGGAAGAGTCTGAACCTAGAGAAAATAAGCACACTGCCAAACCATACTTGGGTAGCCGACAATGGAATTATTCAATTCTTTAAACACAAACACACCTTCTGTCTCAGAGTAAGGGTAAATACTTAGATTTTCTTTTTTTTATATAGTCTTCTTTTGTCCTCTTCAGGATTTTCTTTTTCTCCGATATCCTAAAATACTCTCCTGAACCGAACCTTTAAAATGTTGTCAATCCAGTGTGTTTCAGAAAAGATTTCCTCAAAGACAGGTTGTTTGGCTTGAATTAGAGGGTGTCACAGTGGCCAGATGGAAAGCTCAATTTACATTTAATTTTGTTTTCACTGATTTATCAACTATTCCATTGACAAAGAGAGGTGTGACTTCATGGAGTGAGAAAATGCTATTTTCTGCTCATAGTTACATTAAAAAAATCAAACCACAGCATGTTCAAAGTTAGCATTTGACAAAGATTTTTAATCATGGTTGCCCATCTTCTGAACATCTTCTGCCCCCACTTCTAGTGGTTCAGGGAAGCTGAATTCTGCTTGTAATTCATTATGTGACAATCTGCATGAGGAAGGAGAAAAAAAAAAAGGAAGGAAGGAAGGAAGGAAGGAAGGAAGGAAGGAAGGAAGGAAGGAAGGAAGAAAGAAAGAAAGAAAGAAAGGAAGGGGGAAAATCCTTCCTTTGGGTTTGTCCTGTCCTGTAGGGAGAGACAGTTCTGTAAATTGTGGTTAAATCTATATAATAGTTTTTCTAATTCTGAATTACTTTTCTTGCTTTCCCATATTTCCCTAAATTGAGTAGGTTGGGGCAAGTCAAAACTGATACCAGGGGAAAAGGGAAAAATAACTTTAGTTTATAGAAAAACAAATAATTCTTTAGGAAAAAGTATACATTTGTTACACATCTGAGTAGGGTACCTGTTTAAGTTGCATCTAATTGGGTCCTAAAAGTTTTGATCATCACAATGTTGGAGGTTCTAGGATTTGGAAAAGGAAGCTAAAATTCACTCAAAATGTGCTATATACTCACAGACAGATATAGTTATGTACCTTTCACAAATAAGGAAATTAATGGTGTTAAAGCATAAACACCTTGCCCACATCTTCACAGCCATTAAGTGATAGAATAAGGATTTGAACTTCAATCTCTTTGGTTTCAAAATCCACACTCTCTTCATTATATGGCACTGCCCCAATTGAACACATTTGTATGTTATCTAGTAAAAAGTGTTGCAGATCATCTGGGGCCTCAGTTTACAACAGGAAACAGCAGGGTGTACCTAGAATCTGATTAGAACTTACTCAGAGGGATGCCTGGGTGGCTCAGTCAGTTAAGTATTCAGTTCCCGATTTCAGCTGAGGTCATGATCTCACAGTTAGTGAGTTTGAGCCCCACATCAGGCTCATGGTGATGATGCAGAGCCTGCTTAGGATTCTCTCTCTCCCCGTCCCCACCCCCTGCTTCTCAGTCATGCTGTCTCTCTCTCTCTCTCAAAATAAATAAATAAAACTTCTTTTAAAAAAAGGAACTTACTCAGAAATGAATGTCATATACTAATTAAATTCCCCATATCCTAATTCAGTTCTGAGTTACTCTTTAGATCTTTAATCTATCCCTATGAGAAAGTAGCATGTTTATTGTAAATGCATAGGCTTTAGAAAATTGAATTCTAGAAATATAGTGGCAGCAGTAAAAATATAGATTCTGCATCTTCCTAGCCCCTGCATAGGTAGTAAAATTACACCTCTATCTATAGCCAACATTTAAACAGAAGTAGGTGCAAAGATACACAGAAGAACCACAAAATATGAGTGACTGGGAGAAGCCATCTATTCCCGGGATGTTAGCAACATCTGAATTAGGGGAAAGAGAAATGGCAAAATACTATATAGACCAGAAAATAGAGAAATCCATGAATTGCCATTGAATATTGCTGGAAAAAGAAGGCAGGCCAACCTGGGAATGGCAGTCAAAATGGGAGAGGATTTACCTTCTCCAGTGGCGGGTGACTGAGAACACCAGAGTGAAGTTTAGAGGGGCTGGAGTCATCGGACCGTGTATACTCCTGAAATTATCTTGTCAGGGGTTACCTCCAGGACAGGGACAAGAAACTGCTACAAGTTGGTTCATCACTGAAGCAGAATAAGGAAAAGAAAGGTAAAGAAAAAGAAAGGTCAAAACTAAAGTTGGGCTGGACCTGGAAACATTAGAAGAAGAAAAAAAGTGTGTATTTTTAAACATTGTCTAAAAACAACAGAAGAGGGTACCTGTGAAATTGGAAATGTTACCTGAACTTTGAATCCAGCCTCCTACTAAATGTTAAGGACAACGAGGCTCATGAGAGAGAGAGAAAGAGAGAGAGAGAGAGAGAGAGAGAGAGAGAAAGAAAGAAAGAAAGAAGGGAGGAAAGGAAAGAGGGAGGGAGGGAGGGAGGAACTGAGGTAAAATCCCACACAAAGTTACCATAAGGAAATAGAGAACAAGGGGCAGTTACCTTCTTATCAATAATAAAAATATACCAAGGAGATATATTCAATAACAGAGCAAAATTATAATGTAGTAATTTAAAATTAGCTTTAAATATTTAAGAAAATAACACATGATATGGAAGAAAAACACATATCAGAGTTAGAAATCATAACTAGTAATTAGGAAAAAAATAATTAGAATTGAAGACTAAACTAGAAGGAATACAAGAGTGAAAAACACATCATAAAATTTTCTAAGATGAAAAGAGGATAAAAGAGGAAGAATATTTTTTGGGGGGGTGGTGCCTGCGTGGCCCAGTTGGTTAAGCAACTGACTCTTGATTTTGGCTCAGGTCATGATCTCACGTTTTGTGAGTTCGAGCCCCATGTCAGCCTCTGTGCTGACAGCATGGAGCCTTCTTGGGATCCTCTCTTCACGTCTCCACCACACATGCTCTCTCTCTCTTTCTCTCTAAAAATAAATAAATAAATAAACATTTTATAAAGGAAGAAAATTTTTAAAATAAAAAGAGAATAGCATGGGTCTCCATCAGTGTGTACTGAATACAGGCAAAGAAGACCTAACCTACTGATGATGGAAGTCTCTGGAAAGCAAAACAAAACAACAACAACAAACACAATAATAATTCAAGAAAGCTTCCTGAAATTTAAAAATAAAAGGAAAAATCCTTTTGTAACCTACACAGAAAGATCAATGATATGTAAGGGTTAGATCATTGTGTCCTCATTAGACTCTTTTATAGCAATTTTATTTCAGAAAAACTTGGGTAAAATAATTAAAATAAGAAAGGAAAATGTGAACCACTACTTTTATATGAAGAATTACTGACCTCTAATTGTAAAAGGAACATATAATACACAATAATTCAAGAAGGAATTTTCCCTGAGAGCATTTTGTAGGGAATATATATTAGAGAACAAGCTTCAGACAGTCAAAAATCACAAAAGAAACCTGAACATAAGTACTAGTAGTCTATAGAATTACTTGTAGAAGTAGGACAAATTGGGAATCAAAAATGAAGGACCATACATTATAGTGGCTAGAGTATCAGATAGTACAGATACAATATAACCACTCAGTTATGATGGGGGAGAAGAAATGAGATATCAAATGAAAAATGCATAACTCTTTTGAGTAGTCGTGGCAATGGTGACATAGTATTATTATTCCAAACCTTGTTTATATAGAATGTGCGAAAAAGCGAATATTTGTATCACATTATAATTCTGTTATCTCTTATGCCCTGACAAATTATGATTCTTGGTGTCAAAAAATACAAACGTGGGGCGCCTGGGTGGCTCAGTTGGTTAAGTGTCCGACTTCGGCTCAGGTCATGATCTCGCGGTTCATGAATTTGAGTCCTGCGTCGGGCTCTATGCTGACAGCTCAGAGCCTGGAGCATGCTTTGGATTCTGTGTCTCCCTTTCTCTCTGCCCCTCCCCTGCTGCTCACGTTCTGTCTCTCTCTTGTCTCTCAAAAATGAGTAAGTGTTAAAAACAAATACAGGTGTTATGTAGACAAAATTGAAATACCATTACTAAATCACAATCTCCTTTAATTGTATCCTATCTCTGTACATTAAAAAGTCAGAAACAATTATCAACTGGTAGCAATTAGCATCTCTAGGCCCAGATTCTGATAGTGAAATACCATTTTCCATTCAAAGAAATAAGGTTGCTTGTATAAATGGATGATTCCCGGTATTTAGGAGAAAATAGACAAGAAAAGTCTGGAGCATCTTGTCATGCCAGAGAGCCAGGAGGTTATCAGAAACATCTAGCGTTATATCAAAAAGACTAGGGCCAAAGATTGAGAAATTTGAGCTTCAACAGGAATGAGAATTACAGTGGATCAAAACATACTGCATGTATTTAAAAACAGGGTAATTAAGAGGGAAGAGTCAGCATTTATTCCTACCTTTTTTATGTACTACGCTACTGAGTAACCAAATCCTAGGTGAGTCAGCTTCTTCTTTCAAAATTATTTCAGCAAATAAGTGAAAAAGAAATGCCAGCAACTTAACCATTTGCAACCTCCAATGAATTAATGTTAAGATGAAACAAGAGCAAAACCCAGATATCATGTGCCCTTTGGTGAAAACACTCACTCCCTCTAAATTCTTGCCCGAGGGATCAAACCTGAGTCTGCTTACGCCTCTGGATCCAGATGTCAGTTAACAAACAACGCACAGAACAATGGTGTGGCATGACACCATGAGCGTGCAACTCCAGACAGCTTTAAACGCTACAGATGAAACGGTCTAGTTTATTCAGCAGGTAAGTTGTAAGGAAAAGAATGAGGATTCCATACGTCAAATATATACAAAACCTAAAAGGATATGAACATCTCAAGTACAGTATAGAGACACCCATTTGTCTGGGAAAGCCTCAACAAATGTAAGGAAGTGATTAACCTAAAAGGCAGGGCAGTGCTTACTTTTGGAGAGGAGGGTGGTTTCTGGAGCAGATGCCAAACTTCCATCTCCTGACCTGGATGGTGGCTACAAATGTGTTCACCTTCTAACAATCCACTCAAGCGTTGAATTTCTTATGTGCTGTTTGCTGTAACCATCTTTTATCTCACTACAAAAAGATCTGTGAAAGAAACAGAGAAAAACAGTTTTGGAATCGAGTAACTGTGAGTTGAAATTATGGCTCACCATGTACTATTTGTGAGACTGGCAAGTTCTTATCTGAGGCTTGGTTTCCTCCTCAATAAAATGTGAATAAACCCATCCTCTAGAACTGTCCTAAGAATCAGAGGCAATGATCTATACCCAGAGTCTGGCTACTCTGCCTTTTCTTTCTTTCCTTCCTCTCCCCACATAATTCTTAACTTGCTTTGACATTGTCTTTTCCCAACCACGTATTATGGATACTTGTGTTTAATAAGATAATAATATCAGATAGTGGAATAAACTGCATGCTTCTGTAGGTCTATTCTAAATAGGCAGAATGTGTCTTTTCAAATTGCAACTGAATCTAAAAGCAATGACTAGCGCCCTCGAGGAAGGGGCTGATTTCTATCCACACGTCAAATCCCAGAGTACTTCATTACAGAACAGTGACTCTTAATTCAGGTTAAAAATAATAATGATGATGTGGGGCGCCTGGGTGGCGCAGTCGGTTAAGCGTCCTACTTCAGCCAGGTCACGATCTCGCGGCCCGTGAGTTCGAGCCCCGCGTCGGGCTCTGGGCTGATGGCTCGGAGCCTGGAGCCTGTTTCCGATTCTGTGTCTCCCTCTCTCTCTGCCCCTCCCCCGTTCATGCTCTGTCTCTCTCTGTCCCAAAAATAAATAAACGTTGAAAAAAAAATTAAAAAAAAAAATAATAATAATGATGATTAATATTTTGTGGGGCAACAGGTAATAATTTTTTCATGATGGCATGTCATTTATCATTAAAACCATGTTCCTTTTATTGAGTAGGCACTCAATATATTGTTTTAAATGATTGGTTGTGTAGAGTTGACTTTAATAGCTTCTTAGTAATGACGGAAGCAATCCGATATATGAAGCAATGCCAACATAATTGGGGGAGCTTTTCTGGAAGCGTTAGTTTCAAATGGGATTATAAGAGGGGATGGTATGGCCCCGTGGTAGGAACCCCCGTCCACATTCAGGAAACCCAAGCCCACATCCGGATTTTATTTCTAACAACATGTGTCTGGTGTTAAGTGTGTACCATGTACTGGGCCAAGAACTTTCTGTTTACTAACATATTTAATCCTTGCAGTAACTCTGTGAAATGACTTAGGTCTCCTGTCCCAGAGAAATGGTAACTAGAAAAATAAAAGGCCATGTATCTAGTACACTGGGGAGCTGGGGATTCGTAACCAATTTAGCCCGACTCTAAAATTCTTACACTTAACTAGGTGATCTCTGTAATACCTTCCACTGCTAACATTCTTTGATTTATGATATCTCTCCTCCAAATGAATTTTTCATGATCTATTAACCCATCAATCCCCTTCAGTGACACGTGTCTTCTTTGCTTAGCTTCGTCTCCTTCACCGGTATCAGCATCAGAAAGCCTCACTCAATCTAGGAACGAGGTCTCACCCACCATGCCACCGTCAATGGCGAATGAGAATTTGAGGGTCATGGTTGCTTTAGAGCCAGAGACCTTTCTCAAGCCCTCTTCTGTTTCTGGGAATCAAGCTCCTAGTGTTGAACTTGACTGTAATTCTTTACACTGTTTGCTTAAAGGAAATGAAACACAAACTATGTTGCAGGAAGACGGACAACAATTACATTTTAAATTAGTCACAGGCTTATCAGCTCCTGCAACTCGTTGTAATGGAAAAATAACCCAGAAGACACTGTCATGTAATATTAGGATACCAGGCCTTGAGCGAGTGACATGTTTATATTGCATGACAGAACTGTTTCGTTTTCTTCATTATTTCCTGCATGGCACTTTTGAAGTTACCTAGAATTATTCTTTCCAGTTTACCAGAAGGTCTCATGGTTCTGCCTCCTATTATCTAATGAAATCCTTATTTCCTGGGGTCAGGTCCCTGTTACCACTTGCCTGAACTTCTAAAGTCTCCTAGCTGATAGCCCTTCTTTTGAACTAATGTGTCCCTAATCAATCCATTATGGCCACTTCACCCCTCCTGAGGAACAGCTCTGATGAAGTCACCTACCTCGTGTAAAAACACGTAAAGTTTCTCCTGCTTATAGAAAAAAATCACGATGGTTAGTAGGCCTTCAGGTTAACTTTATCTGCCTTCAGACTCTCTTTTCAGTCTTGTTTTCTACTAATCATCTTAACATAACATAGGCCAAATTGGCCAAATCTCGGTTTTATCTTAAGGAAGAGTTTTTGCCACCCTCCCTCGCATTGTTATTTCTCCACACCCCCCAGAAACAAAACTAAGCATCTCTCTGGCCTTGCTCACTGGTTCCAGATGAGCTTCATATAAAAACTCTTGGGAATCTTTATATATATATATATATATGTATATATATATATGACCATATACATATGACCTGACCTACTGTGCGATGTTCAATAAAGTCTTAATCCTGTGGCCTATCATATTTGATTAAATTGGTCCTGAATTTCAACCTAGAAGGTCTGGAAGCCATCACAGACCCTCGACAGCAGGCACACAGTTACGCAATGAGCCTAAAGAAAAGTGAGTACCATGATGTTCTTGACTGTAGCCAGGAGAGTCCACGAGTAGCAGGCAAATTCACTGGAAATTATTTCTGTCAACAAACTCTCCTGCCTTGGTCTGAGAAGAAAGACAAAAACAATTAGAAAAAATAACATACCTTTTGGAGGGCATACAAAAAGAGAATATGGCTCTTTAAAGCCAGCTAGCAAAAGAGCTACAGAGTAATGGAAACATTCAACATTTTTCTAGGTCCTGGACCCTGTATAAACGGTTCTCCTGAACTTCATTTTGAGAAAAACAGCTCCCCACTTCCCCAAGTCTTACAGTCCACGTTTTATAGTTTTTTTTTTTTCTCAAACCTTATTGGAAATATATGAGAACTTTGTGAAAGAAACACATCCACTTCCAAAGCTTTAGGTAGATCTGGTTGCTTACCAACAACCAGACGGGAATGATGCAGAAGGGAATTAATATGTCCTGGAAACACTTTGAGGATTTTGTAGAAGTGGAAAGTAAACTAATACTGCTATGAAGCCCCAAGCATGCTGCATCTTGAGCCTGACATGGCTTTAATAATGTATTACAAAAACATGGTGTCGGCTTAGAAGGAGCAACGGGGGGCATTTTATTAAGTGAGAAAAGAAGATTTATAGATAAGTCACTAAAGAAGAGTTATAGTGAATCATGCGTTTGCTAACAAAAGGTGTCGAGAACAATATTTTTTTCTCTGCTTCGTCAACATCTAATGCCCATTTATCTCTGTTACACGATTCATACATAGTCACCATCACTCTATAAATTCATCACCATGGATTGTAAAGCTTGAGACAAGGTCAGAAAGCTCACAAAAAGCGTCAGTAATCTATCCCACGGAGGGTTGAGAAATGTTAATGGTGGTAACCTGGTGCACAGGGGACCAGCCTCCATTACAAAAGTGACTGACCATCAGTCACTCTCTTGGTGGGTCATCCTAAAAAATGCCATGAGCTTGGGATGGTTAGAAAAAAAAAAAAACAAAAAACAAAAAACACTGCACAGATCAGAGCTGCCGGGCCAGACCACAGCTGCTCCTGAAATTTTGTGCTAGAACTTTGGCAAGAGTGAGTTCTCTTACGAACACGAAGACATAGTCCCAAGAGGACAAATACCAGAGTGGCATGCTGGTTGGCAGCCTGCTGTGGGCACCACGACAGCACTTAAGAATGAGCAGCCACTTGTCTTTGTTTCCTGTATTTGGTATGACAGCCTTGAGACATTGCTCCGTTCCCTGTGACTTATAAGTGTTGTCAAAAAGTGTTGTATAATAGTCTTTATTTTTTAGGACATTCTTCAAGAAAAACCATTGTGGCACCAGGAATGAGTTTCAGGGTTCACTTTTAGCTTTAATTTCCAAACAAAATAACTTCAAAACCCATTCCACATTTACTTCTAGAAACTTATTCTTTTCTCTAATCTTTCTTTGTTTTTTTTTCAATATATGAAGTTTATTGTCAAATTGGTTTCCATACAACACCCAGTGCTCATCCCAAAAGGTGCCCTCCTCAATACCCATCACCCACCCTCCCCTCTCTAATCTTTCTTTGAATCTGGGTGTTTGGAAGTAGTGGATATTCTATATTATATTATATTATATTATCTGGTCATCAATCTTCAGCTCGGTAACCTCTGGGTCTGTCACACGAGCTCCTCCTACGGTCTCATGTCCTGTCTTGCTCCAGACTGTGATCTTGGTCTCATGCCCATTTTAGGCAGAGAAAGATAAGGCTTACTCTAATTTTTAATGGTTGAAAATCAGTCTTACTGAAGACTGAGACTGAAGGGGTGACGGAGAGGAAGGAAGAAGTAACAAAAGAGAATCAAACGCAACATCACGATAGGAGAGGATATCAGCCATCACTGTTCCCAAAATTCATTGTTCATCTAGTGTCTCAGAAAGTCCCTTTGTGATGACTTTCCTCTTACCCTTGGAGTCTTTTTTTTTTATCTTTCCTATATCCAATCTCTCTGAATAACATTAACTTTTTCATCTCCCCTCTCCCTATCAGCTTTAATGCACCAAACACCAATTTCCAGGCCTCACTCACTAAGATGGATATATCTTAACACCAAAATAATTTCTATACTCAAAAAAACAGTACATTTATATTAATTTTCAGAAAAGTTCTAGTATTGCCTTGTCCCAAAGCTCGCTTTTCTTTTTCTTACTTTTACCTCAGGTCCATTTATGTATTTTCTCCAAATCAAAATCTCTACAGAAAAGTGAATTCAGGTTTTCAAGTATCAGAAGACAAAGAAACAGCAGAGCCTTTGAAATAGATTTCATCCAGTTGTTTTAGGGTAAGTTCAAGAAACAGACAGAAGTCTGATCAAGGTGATTTCACTGCCGTCATCATGAGTTCTTTAAGTGGCAGGAAAGTGACTTGATGAGAAAAAATGGAAAATCTATTTCTTCTTTTCCACAAAAAAATTTTCCAGGATGTTATGGCTTATTCCCCCTTCCCTATATATATATGTGGTCCAGTTTTGAAAATAAACCTTACTGAGGATATTGACTTCTTTATTCACTTAGCATATTTGTTGCACGTCTGTTACATGTCAAGCACCATGATCCGTGGGATATGATAGTAAAGTTACAGAGAAAGGAAGGGGTCATATCATTAAGAGCCCTATAAGACATGTTATAGCCTTTGATCTTTATCCTGAAAACCATAGAAAGACATTCAAAAATAGCATCAGAGAAGTAGGAGAGCAGAGGCATATTCATGCACTAATGCTGTGTCAAGAATGAATAGAATGAACAGGGACAAGAGCAGAATAGGCAAGAATAGATTCAGGAAGTACCAACAAATGCTACCAGAGTCCAATTAATGATAATTGAGACCTGGTGGAGATGAGAAATTGATAAAAAAGTTAGAGCTCCTGGTAAAGGATTGTTTACCTGTAAAGACTGATAAACAGGAATCATCTAGACCCTTGGTATTCTAGTTTCTGCACTTGAATAAATGGTGGAGCCTTCATGTTGAGCTTGAGGTATCACTGAGAATTCAAATTTTAAAATAGACTAGGTAGATTCTGGAGCTTAGAAGAAATATGGAGTCAGATATATACATTTGAGTGTTACAAGTATGTGATGGTATTGGAAGGCAGCACAAGATGAAATCACCCACAGAAAGAGACAATATAGGGGCACCTAGGTGGCTCAGTCAGTTAAGCATCTGACTCTTGGTTTGGGCTCAGGTAATGATCTCACGGTTCATGAGTTCAAGGCCCGCATCAGACTCTACTCTGACAGAATGGAGCCTGCTGCCTGCTTGGGAGTCTCTGTTTCTCTCTCTCTCTCTCTCTCTCTCTCTCTCTCTCTCTCTGCCCCTCCCTGCATGTGCTTGCTCTCTCTCTCTCTCTGTCTCCCACTCTCTTTCCAAATAAATAAATAAACTTTAAAAAAACTTAAAAATAAAAAGAGATAATCTAGGAAAAGTAGAGAATTAAGAACTCCAGTTATTAAATGATGGCTGTGGATTGCATCTTGTACCTAGATTTGAGCCTGGTCCCTATTCAAGATTTTGGGTCTCTTTCCTAAAATATTTTGTTTTATTTTTAGACCTTTTTTTTTCTTCTAAAAATTAAGTCAGGTAAATTGTTCTTCTCTCAATATAAAGAAATATGTGTCCACTGACATATTCTCTACTAAACCAAAAAGTCTTCTCTTTTCTGAGCAAACATCAGGTCATGTAATTTCTGTTGTATATTTTGAAGTATCTTGTATTGGGCTACCCACAAATTATATATTCTTTCTTCACTTCCATAGTGATAATAACATTTGTTTGATGTCAACTATAGCTAAACACTGCTCTGAGATTTTTGTCACATTGATCTTTAAAACACCATAGTGGTCATGGTCATCCCATGATGGATCCAGATATCAAGAAATAGAAAGCTTAAATAATTTTCCCAAGGCACAAACTGGTAGGTTGGAGAACAAAGATGCAAGTCCATGCCTGTTTAACCCCAATATTCCTCCTCCTTTGAATGTCTAGTATTGTCTCTCTCTCATCAAAATATATCCCCATTCCCATAGCAGTTCTATATAGTCATTTTTGTGAGTTAGTTTTCATTTTTGTGAGTTATTTTACCTATAAATGCTGTTATGTCATTGGTTTCAGTACTTGGCCCTTTTTTCTTAAGTGTATATATTCTACTTGCATGACTCCTTCCTGAGAGAAGGGAAATAACACAACTGCAGCCCACTCTGGCCATCCTGTTCCACTAAATAGGTGCGGTACTGAGAAGCACATGTGAAGTTCACAGACCCGAGGCACAGACTTGCCAAAAGGTGAAGACCCAGTCATAGAACTATAGAATGCCACGCCTACCATACATCGTACCCCCCCCCCGTTACTAAAGACCTATTTACAGTAGTTCCACTTGCACAAGATATAATCTCTGACTGTCAAGAAAAAATATGAGACATTCTAAAAGGCAAAAAACGTATTTTAAAGAGTCAGAGCAAGCATTAGAACCAGACTTTGATATAGCAGATATTGAAACTATCAGACCAGGAATTTAAAATAACTATGATTAATATGCTAAGGATTTTAATGGATAAAGTAGACAGCATGTAAGAAAAGATGTGAGCAAAAAGATGAAATTTCTAAGAAAGTACAGATAGGATGTGCTGGAGATCAAAAACACTACTGCAAATTTGAAGAATGCCTTTGTTGGGCTTAATAATAAACTGGACACAGCTGAGGAAAAAAGTCTCCAGGCTTGAGGATATCCCAAGAGAAGTCTCAAAACCGGAAAAGCAAAGAGCAAAGATGGAAAAACAAAAAGGAACAGAATATCCAAGGACTGTAATGAGAATATGAGAAAGAGAGAAAGGAACAGAATAAATATTTGAAATTATGACTGAGAATCCCCCCAAACTAATGTCAGACACCAATCCAAAAATCAGGAAATTCAATGAACACCAAACAGATAAGTGACAAAAACCTACATGTAAGCATATAATTTTCAAGCTATAGAAAATGAAAGGTGGAGAAAAAATATTGAAAGAAGCCAGAGGAAAAAAATGTCATACCTGTAGAGGAACAAAGATAAGAATTATATCCATCTTTTCTTCAGAAATCATGGAAGCAAGAAGAGAATAAAGTGAAATACTTAAAGTGTTAAGAGAATAAACACCAACCCAGAATTCCATATCTTGCAAAATTATTCTTCAAAAGTGAAAGAGAAATGAAAATTTCCTCAGCAAATAAAAATTAAGGAAATTGTTGCCAGTAGACCTACCTTGCAACACATGTCAAAAGAACTTATTTAGAGAGAAGGAAAATGATATTGGTCAGAAACTGAGATCTACATAAAGAAAGGAAAAACAGGAAACAAATAAGTGAAAGTAAATAAAAATGTTTGTCTTACTCCTAAAAGGTCTAACATATAGCAGTTTGTTCAAAATAATAACAGCAAAATTATATTCAATTACATATGATCTACATACCTTGTATGATGCAGTGAAAATAGTGTTTAGAGGGAAATTTATAGCATTGAGTGCATATATTAGAAAGGAAGAAAGATCTAAAATCAATAATCTAAGCTTCCACGTTGTAAAACTAGAGAAAAGAAGAGCAAATTAAATCCAACTGGGGAAAAAAAGAAATAATAAATGAAATTGAAAACAGGAAATCAATAGAGAAAATCAACAAAAGCAAAAGCTGGTTCTCTGAAAAGATCAATAAAATTGATAAGCCTCTAAGCTAAGAAAAAAAGAGAGAAGACACTCTCTCTAAATTACTAACATTAGAAATGAAAAGGGGGACATTGCTACAGATCCCATGGATTAAAAGGTTAATAAATACTATGGAAAACTCTATGATCACAAATTTGATAACTAGTATGAAATACACCAATCCCTTGAGAGACACGATTTGTCAAACTCTCAGAAGGAAATAGATGATATGAATAAGCCTGTAGCTATTAAAGAATTGAATCAATAATTAAAAATATTCAAAAACAGAAAAGACTAGTATCAGGTGGGTCCATTTGTGAGTACTACTAAATATTTAAGGGGAAAAAAAGCATACCAATAATCTACAATCACTTTCAGAAGAAAGAAACAGAGGTGGTACTTCTAATTCATTCTGTGAGGCCACCATTACCCCAATACCAAAGCTAGACAAAGACATTACAAGAAAAGATATAGACCCAATATCTCTCATGAATATAGATGCAAAAATCCTCAGCCAAATATTAGCAAATTGAATCCAACAAGGTATAAAAAGAATTATACACAACAACCAAGTGGAATTTATCTCAGCTATGCAAGACTGCTTTATACATTCAAAAATCAAATAATGTTATCCATCATATCAGCAGACTAAAAAAGAAAAATCACATGCACATATCAATAAATTCCAAAAAGCATTCAACAGTATCCAACACCTATTATCAATAAAAAATATCAGTACACACTGAGAATAGAGGGGGAACTTCCTCAACTGGATTAAAAAAACAAAACAAAACCCTTAGAGTTAACGTCATACTTAATGGTGAGAAACCTGAAGCTTAACCACTAAGACCAGGTAAAAGGCAAGGATATCCCCTCTCACTACTGGTTTTCAGCATTGGACTGGAAATCCTGACAAAGTAAAACAAGAAAATGAAATTAAAAGTATATAGGTTGGGAAAGAAGAAATGAACCTGGCTTTATTCATAGGCAACATGATTATCTATATAAAAATCCAAAAGAATCAACAGTGAAAATCTTCTGGAACCAATATGCAATTAGAGCAAGGAATCAGGATACAAAGTTAATATACAAGAGTCAATCACTTTCCTATATTCCAATGATGAACAAGTGGAATTTGACATTAAGAATACAGTATCTTTTACAGTAGCACCTAAAAAATTAAAATAATTAGGTATAAATTGAAAATATGTATAAGATCTATATAATGAAAACTATAAAACTCAGATGAAAGAAAGTCAAGAAGTAAATAAATGGGGAGATATTCCATATTCATGAGTAGGAAGACTTAATATTGTCAAGATGTTCATTTTTTCAATTTAGTTTATACATCCAATATAAAACCGATCAAAATCACAGCAAGTTATTTTGTGGATATTGGCAAACTGATTGTAAAATTCACGTGGAGAGGCAAAAGACCCAGAATAATCACCGCAGTATTGAAGGAGAACAAAGTTGGCAGACTGACACTACCCAACTTCAAGAATGAGGCTGCAGTAATCAAGACTGTGTGATATTAGTGAAGGAATAGACAAGTAGATCAATGGAATAAAATAGAAAGTCCAGCTTGCATGGCTCAGTCAGTTAAGTATCTGACTCGTGATTTCAGCTCAGGTCATGATCTCACAGTCCATGAGTTCAATCCCCCATCGGTCTCTGAGCCTGCTTGAGATCCTCTCTTTCTCTCTCTCTCTCTCTCTCTGCCCCTCCCCAACTTATGCTCTCATATGCATGCTCTTTCTCTCTCTCCCTTAAAAAAAAAAAAAATGAACGCCCAGAAATAAGTGCACATAAATATAGTCAACTTCATGTTTGGCAAAGGAACAAAGACAATACAATAGAGAAAATTTAGTCTTTTCAACAAATGACTCTTTCGGTGAAACTGGATATCCACATTAAAAAAAAAGAAACCTAGACACTGACCTTACACCCTTCACAAACATTACCTCAAAATGGATCAAAGACTTAAATGTAAGATACAAAACTATAAACCCCCTACAATGATCTTGGGTTTGGTGATGATTTTTTAGAAATAGAATCAAAGGCATGGTCCATGAAAGAAAGAATTAATAAGCTGGACTTTATTAAAATTTAAAATTCCTTCTCTGCAAAAGACATTATCAATAGAATTTTAAAAACACAAGGAGAAAAAAATTGCAAAAACCTATCTGATAAATAACTATTAGCCAAAATATACAAAGACCTCATAAAACTTAACAACAGAAAAGTGAACAACCCAATTAACAAATGTGCTGAAGACCTTAACAGACACTTCCCCAAAGGAGATTTGCAACATATGAAAAAAGGTGCTCCACATCCTATGTCATCAGGGAAATAAATACAAACTAAAACAACGAGATACAACTACACACCTTGTAGAATGACCAAAATGCAGAACACTGACAACAAATGCTGGTAAGCATATGGAGCAGTAGGAATCCTAATTCATTCCTAGTGGACATAAAAACATGGTACAGCCACTTTGCAAGAGAGTTTGGTGGTTTCTTACAAAACTAAACAAACTCTTACCCAGATGATCCAGCATTCAGGCTCCCTGGTATTTTTCAAAGGGAGTTGAAAATGTATGTCCACACAAAAACTTGCTTGTGGCTGTTTATAGCAGCTTTATTCATAATCCAAAACTTGGTAACACCCAAGTGTCACCTGTAGGTGAATGGAGAGATAAATTACAGTACATCCAGAATATGGAATATTATTCAGTGCTAAAAGGAAGTGAACTATCAAGCCATGAAATGACATGGAAAAAAACTTAGATGCATATTATTAAGTGAAAGAAGCCAATCTGAAAAGGCTGTATACTATGTGATTCCAACTATATGACATTCTGGAAAAGGCAATTCAGTGGAGACATTAGAAAATTCAGTGGTTTCCAGAGAGAAGGAGGGATGAATAGTCACAGCACAGATGATTTTTAGGGAGGTCAGACTACTCCATATGGTAATATTATGCTGTATACATGTCATTTTGAATTTGTCTGGCCCATAGAATGTACAGCACCAAGAGTGTACCTGACGTAAGCTACGGATGTAGGGCAATAATGGTAATGATGTTTCAGTGGAGGTTCATCAGTTGTAACAAATGTACCCCTCTGGTGGGAGATTTGATAATGGGGGAAGCTATTGCAGATGTGGGGACAGGGTATATATATGAAGTCTCTGTACCTATTCTCAATTTTGCCATGAACCTAAAACTACCCTAAAAACTAAAGCCTACTGAAAAGAAAATTATCTTCCTCTAGAGTAACTCTTGATACTACCATCTATTTTAGGATTCTCTCTAATATACAGACATAGATATACAAGATTTATATGCAAAATAGATTTATTATGAGGAACTGGCTTATACAGTTATCAGTGCTGAGAACTCCCACAGTCTGCCATCTGCAAGCTGGAGACCCAGGAAAGCTGGTATAGTCCCAGCCCCAAGCCAAAGATCTGAGGACCTGAGGAACCAGTGGCATTAGTTACAGTCCACATCTGAAGGTTGGAGACCAGAAACATCAAAGGTACAAGTCAGGCTGACACAGGAGACCAATGCTCCAGCTTAACTGAGCAGAGAGAGTGAGTTCTCCTTTCATTCACCTTTTTGTTCTCTTTAACCTCTCAAGGACTTGGATAGTACCCACTACACTGGGGAGGGCAGTCTCCTTACTCAGTCATTCAAATGCTAATCTCATTCAGAAATATCCTTATAGACACACCCAGAAATAAATGTTTACCCAATATCTGGGCACCCCATGGCCACATATAACAAAGATCTTTAAGAGCTGACTTCTCATTAGAAACCATATGATGATGTATTTAAGGTACTGAAAGAAAAATATCATCATTAAATAATTCTGTATCTGGAAGATTTTTTTCAAAAAGAAAGAAGAAAATAAGATATTCCCAGATAAATAAAAACTGACAGAATCAGTCACTAGCAGTCCTGGCCTACGAAAAAAATACTAGCAGGAGTAATTCTGCTGAAATAAAAGAAAACAAGAGAGTAAAATGAATCCACAAACAAATAAAGAGTACCAGTTTAAAAAAAAGCCTACATAGGTAAATATAAGGGAAAGAATATATTCATTTTTATTTGTAACTCTCTTTTTCTCTTGTTTTAAAAAGTAGTAATCAAGACTGTGTGATATGGACATAAGGATAGACATACTGATCAATGGAATAAAATTGAGAATCTAAAATAAACCTTCACACTTACAGTCAAGTGTGATTTTCACTATAGATGCCAAGAAATATCAATGGGAGAAAGTAGTCTTTTCAAGCAATGGTGCTGGGACAGCTGGATAGCATATTCAAAACAGTGGAGTTGGAGTCTTACCTTACACTCTATTCAATATGGTAATGTAATAATTAAGTCAAAATGGATCGAAACCTTAATGTTAGCACTAAGTCTATAAACTCCAAGAAGAAAATATAGTTATAAACCTTGTGACCTTGGATAGACAACAGATTCTTAGATACGACACCGAAAGCACAAACAACAAAAGGAAAAAACCAATACAATGGACTTCATCAAAATGAACAGCTTTTGTGCATTAAAGGACACTATCAACAAAGTGAAAAGACAACCCACAGAATGGTAGAAAATATCTGCAAATCATGTGTTTGATAGAGTCTTGTATCCATAATGCATAAATAATTTTTACAAATCAGTAATAAAAAGTACAAACAACCCAATTAAGAAATGGGCAAATGACTTGAATAGACATTTCTCAAAAAAAAGATATACAAATGGCCAACAAGCACATGAGAAGTTGCTCAACATCATTAGTCATTAGAAAAATACAAATCAAAACCACAATGGGATACCACCTCACATCCACTACAATGCTAATAATTCAAAACAAAACAAAACAAACAACAACAACAAAAACGAGTGTTGGTGAGGATGTGGAGAAATCAGAACTGTTATTACATTACAAGCAAAAATATAAAATGGCACAGCCATTGTGAACAACAGTTTGTTTGGGTCGTAAGAAAGTTATCACAGGACCCAGCAATTCTGTTCCTAGGTATATAACCAGAATACTTCAAATGTGTTCAAACAAAACTGGTACACAAATGTTCATAGCAACAATATTCATACTAGCCAAAAGGTGGAAGCAATGCAAATGCCCATCAACTGATGAATGGGTAACAAAATGTAATATATCCATATAATAGCATACTGCAAGCTTCCTTCTGACAATTCAAGAAATGAAATATTGATACAGGCCACAACACAGGTGAACCTTGAAAACATACTTGTAAAAGAAGCTTTTTAAAAAAGACCACATACGTGATTCCACTGATGGGAAATGCTGAAAATAAGTAAGTCTCAAGAGATAAAATTAAAATTAAATATTTCCAGGGACCAGGAGAAGAAGGGAATGGAGAGTGACTGCTAATTGAGTATAGAGTTTCTTTAAATATTATTAAATATTAAGTGTTTAATGAACTTCAATATTATTGATGACTGCACAACTCTGCGAGCATACCAAAAACCACTGAACTGTGTACATTTTGAAAGGATGGATTTTATGGTATGCGAATTATAACTCAATAAATCTGTTATTTTAGAAAGGTATCAGTGATGTAAAAAACAAAGCAAAACAAAAAACTACATGCAAATTAGTTAGATTTTCAATCCCCTCAACAACAAATGCAGCAGGAAAATCTTCCTGCCATCTGTAAAGAAAAACCAATTTCCACGAAGATCACACCTTTCATATTTTGTCTTTTAAGACAAAAGAAGAGTTAGAGTAGTTGATATGGACAGTGAATAAGAAAATAAAATGAAAACATTCTGCCAAATGAAAGTCAAAAGAAAAAATAACATCAGGTGCTTTTTTTTAAAGAATGAAAACATTCTGCTTAATAAATGTAAAAAGGAAAATATTTAAGAGGATAGTACAATATCAAAATGGACCATCAACAGTTTTTTCAACAACATCAAATTGTTGGAAATCTGGCAAGGACCCATTATCCATTTCAGAAAATACTAGTAATGTATGGCAAAATATAACTGCGCCTGAGTACCCTTGAAAATGTATCATAATCTACACCTGTTTAGCAGGTGAGACACCATCTGTATAGTGCTTATGTATCATTAACTGTCATGCTGTAATAAATTACACAATTAAACAGTTTTGCCCAATGTATTTTTGCTAAAAAATGAATTCTACTGATGATGCCTGAAGATGCTACAGGATTGATTTTGGCAGTCGCCCTCAATGTTGATGAACACAGGCATAAAACTGCCCCCAATCACCACACTATGGGCAGGCTGAGGTGAGCAAAACAAAAGCAAGGGCCAGTCATTCCTGTTAGCCAACGAAGACAAAAGGAGATTGCACACTCCTCTCTGTATACAGGTGTGCAAATTTACAGTTCCCTTATTTTCCTGTATCAGCTCAACCTAGCATTCAGACCTGTGTTCTGACGTTAGCCCTATACAAGCAACAGCACCAACAACTTAAACTTGACTACATGTTCATTTTACCACTACTGGATTTAAATCTGCTCGAGCATGGATTTCAATCCAGTTGTGCCAACATTCCTGCCTCTTGTCCACATCTCTTCTTGTTCACACTGCTCATTTCCAAAGGGTTAGAAGAAATCTGACTTAGCATTGTAGCATAGAGTTGGGTTTTCTGGTCTGAATACCATACCTCCACAGAGATAATCTTCCCGCCTAGTCCTGAGCATCTGACAGCATTTGCCTCTACTGCTGATATCCCAAATTCTCTGCCTTGTGGTCTGTTCTTTTAGAGGAAGCAATTTGCTATTATTGCCCTTGGGAAGTATAATGGTCTGTCTACACCACCCCCTACCACCACTGCCAGCACCAGCACTGACCCGGTCAACACTCACTGGCTCACCCTGGTATGGCTGGTTCTCTCAAAGTCAGCTACATACTACAACTTGTTCTATGTATGTTTGTGCTGCCCAGCTCACGGTCTCCACCATGGGGCCCCCTTGTTCCTTTCCCCTCTCTAGAGAAACAGCCTAAAAAAACACACAGGCACCAAAATTCTCATCTATCTATGTTCTTTGTTTCTCTTGCGTGGGTTTCTTGGCTGGAGTAGGAGGGTAAAAGATCTAGAGAACATAGGATATTTTTGTGTCTTTCTGTTCTGCAGAAACCAAGAAGCTCATGATGGTGAGCAGTGCTGTCCCAGGCCCTCTATGCCTACATGCAGCATGCCACCTGTTCTGATCTAGCACAGCTGTCACAATTTAGCAAGGGGACTTCCAGAAAGTAATCTCATCCAAGATATCCCCATTGAAATCACTCAATTGACTTGGATTATTTCTCCCTATCTGAAAGGGTAGAAGGAGCTCTCAATGAGGCCAAATAATGGAAGAAGAAACACACATAAAGGAAACTAAAATATCTCATAGTTTAACATAAAATTATGACATACTACTTTTTTAATGTTTATTTATTTTTGAGACGGGTGTGCGGGGGGGAAGAGAAAGAGGGAGACACAGAATCCGTAGCAGGCTTCAGGCTCTGAGCTGTCAGCACAGAGCCAGATGCAGGGCTCCGTGAGATCATGACCTGAGCTGAAGTCACATGCTTAACCGACGGAGCCACCCATGTGCCCCAAATTATGACATATTCTGTTACAAGTATCACCCATCATTGATTCCACTGTTATTATTGTCATCATTTGTTTTATTACTCTTATTATTTTCTGCCACCTGTTTCCCAACATGGCAGTTGTTGGGATGATAGCAGAGACTCAGAGAAGAGGCCATCAGCTCCCAGTATCACAGGCTGGGGAAGGCCTGGGCCCTCCTTTGCCCCTCCCTCCAGGAAAACCTAGATGGAGAGAGCCAGGACATTAAGCTCCACACAGGCACTGAAAAAATAACCCCATTAGAAGAGTAAGTTAAAAGAGTAACACTTGACTTACCTAAAGGTCACATTTTGAATGTAGATAAAGTAGGGGGGCGGAGAAGCCTGCATGTGAAAAAAAAAAGTATTATAGAGCCTACAAATTCTGCTCATAAGACAAATTGAAGGTTACCTGAGATGAGGATTTTCTGTTACTCACAATATAAGATGTTCTGTCTGCTAATTTTTTTCCCAAGGTTTACAGAGGACAGTGGCATACAGGTCTTTATTTCTCTTGGAACCCTCAAGTCGCCAACGCAGCAAATGAAATATATTAAGTATTTACTAAACTTCTGTTGCTTTGGTTTTAACTGAAAAGAATTGAACTTAGCTGATAAAAACTGGCAAATTACAAATAATCATAGAAAGGGATAGAAGACACAGGAAAATCATTAGCGGGAGACATTTCGCCTGAAGCCTTTTAATGTTTGAGGAAACATCTTCATGGACGATAACTGCTATATTATAGGGCTGAACAATAATTCACATTCATAACGATAATTTTGAGTTGCCAAGAAAAAGCACAATTATGACCAAAACTCTAAAAGTCAAGAGTGCATGACAGAGTTTTGAAAGTTTTTGTGGTTGCTATCATTTCTTTATTAAATATGCAGTGGTTGAAAATAAGAAGGTTCAGTTTCTGGAAGTCATGTTTTAGCTCTCTGGAAATTTTATTTACGTGTGACAGTTCATTCTCTGAATACACTAGACAGACAAAATCCTATAACACTTATCTGGAAGGCAATGCTAATAAAAGTGGGAAATATTATTCTGGAGAAACTCCCATTCATAAGAACCCTGACAACAATAGATCCCGAGACATTTAAATAAGCCAACTACTTTAAATAAGCAATATTTTCTCATTTGTTCCTAAGGAAGTAAAATTCTAGTAGTTACATGTCTAGGGGAAAAAAATGTTCCTTTGATGTGACCACATTTGGCAAATAAAGCTAGAGCACTCTGATGCAAAGAGGAAGATGAATTACAGGGTTGAGTTGTGCTTTTAACAGACTAGAATATTTGGAAGGTAAGTTCTAATGAGAAATACAAAGGATATATTACATACAAACTATACAGGATTGTTTTTAAATTATCAGTACATTGATCAGTAGACTCAGAAATGAACCAGAATTTAACTGTGATCAACTGAAATGTACATGAAATGAAAAAAAAACTGGGGGTTTTTCCTAAGATGATTATTACAATTTAGCTTTATTTACATATTAATTATTTTAATCCATTTAATTCATTTGACGCTGTCCTGTGATAGGCACTGTGTGTCGTGTTGCATATAAACAAGTTGACAAGCTGTAGCCTGTGGCCACTGACTACACAAAGATAATAGAATGTCTGGCTGTTCCAATGACACTGTTTTTACAGGTTCCCTGGAGTCAAAAGTACAGGAGAGACTCCATGAGAAGATTTTGGGGTTTTTAGTTAAGTTTCTTTTTTTATTTTTAAGTTTACTTATTTGTTTTGAGAGACAGAGTGTGAGTGGGGGGAGGGACAGAGAGAGAGAGAGAGAGAGAGAGAGAGAGAATCCCAAGCAATTGACAGTACAGGGCCTGACGCAGGACTCAAACTCACAAACCATGAGATCATGACCTGAGCCGAAGTTGTTTGCTTAACCAACTGAGCCATACAGATGCCCCTAGTTAAATTTCTTAACGACTTGGACTATGGTCCAAATAAAGGGAAATTATCAATCCTTCAAATCAGTCCATGGGACAACACCCTAGTCAGTCCTTCAGGTCTCCCAAAGTTAATATTATTTCTTCTTCCCACACAGCTTTGTTCCTTGTTTTCTGCTTGGCAAAAGCGACTAATCCTTCAAGGCTTGCATCAGCTATAACCTTTTCTCTGAAGCCCTCTCTAAAATTCCCTTTATCAGGACTAATCATGTCATAATGTGCCTCCTTACAGCATTCCACACACGCCTTCTTTATTAAAGCACTTAAGAGGTTGCAGTGATTGGTCATTAGTTTATGTTCCATACGAGTTCATGGAAGTTAACAACGTCTTATTCATTTCTGTATCACCATCTTCCAGAATTAGTCCAGCTTACAAGAGATTCTCAATAGTCTTGGATTGCTCATAAGAATGGACCCTAGACCAGGGAGCATAAGGGTCTGCTCAAGTAAGGAAGCTCATATTTCCTTCCCAAGGATGTTCCTAAAAAGAACTGATAAGCACCGAGCACTCCATCAGGGAGGAATGAACAAAGGCTTGATTCTCCTTAACAGGTATTCAAGGGCTATTTTGCCGCCGAAGTGCCCATAGAAGTAAGAAGACCCATAGAAAACCTCAATATATGATGGATCTAAGACAGGAAGAGCTATTCAGCACTGACTGTCTGGGCTGGGAGCGAGAGAAGCTCTGAACCTTGAGGAGTGAGAAATGGCCTAGAGGGATCCACAGGAGGGTAGTCTGGTTGAGGGAAGGAGCTTTATTCCCAAGTTCCACTGCACTGTATTTGTGTTAGCGGCATAAAGACAAAAACACCACCATTGTGGTCAGCTTAAAAAAAAAAATTTAAACCTGTTTACAATCCTCTTTTAGTGATACATTTTTTAAGTGATAGAGCAGATTATTTACCTCTCAAAGACTCATTTTTCTCACTTAGAAATCTGATGATTTTCTGACATGATTTTTTGTAAGGATTAAATTAATATATATGAATGTTCTTGGCACTCACTCATCGTAATTATGCAGTGAATGTTGGTTGGATATGAGTAATTTGGCAAGGGTGAGAATTTGTTTTAATCATTGCCTGGAGGCCTGGTTGACACAGAAGAACCTGAAACCTAACTAAACATTTAAAATGCTTCCTGAGACCTTGAAACAAACCCCTCCCATCCGTATAGGGGGAGTGATCGGGTCTTCCGCAGTTAGGTTTGACTCCACCAAGGATGAAAGTCAGAGCTGGGAGCAATCTTGAAGATGATTCACTGATGCTAACCAATCTTTTGTTTAAATATCATACGATTAAAGAAACACTTACTGAGAGCTTTGCGGTTCTTTGCAATGAACTATGATCACCACTTTACTATAATGAGACTACCCAGCCATGTCTCCTTTCTATTTCTTCTGTTGTTGGAAATCTTCCTAAAATACGCTAGTCTTCTTTTCTGCCTTAGAAGATGCTGTCCTGCAAATATAATTGAATCTTTCTATGATGAGTGAGCATCTTGTACTGCCTTGGGGGGATCGTTCTGTGTCTCCAGAATTGCAGTATAGCGTTGTAGTTATAAAGAATAAAGAAGATTGGTCTGTGGCTATTTGACCTCGGGACATACCTTGATAGTCTTTTGAAAAAAGAAAATCCTTTCTTCCAGCTTATTTTCTTGTGAGTTTCCTCTTTACTAAAATTAAGCACAGAAGAAACACAATCCTAGTTAATTGAAGCTTTATTGGATTCCCATTGATGGGCGGTGTAATGTACCTTATTTTGGAATAATAGCTTTGGGATGGGAATGTGGGAAATGGTCTTGCAAATGCACCCCTGGGTTCTTTATCAGAAGGAGGAATTTCATATAAACATTTTCTATTAACTGTTAAAGGCTTGGAAACACTTAGGGAGTTGCTGGAGAGTTTTGACGACCAGCTTTCTCAAACGTATTGATAAATGCCTGTGTCTTTCATAAGGGGCTGGCATCGTTTCCTTGTTCTCCTGAAAATCTTTGATTCAGAATATGAAACTGCCAGGCCATGCTTCATTTATCTCAGCCTATTGTCTACAAAGTGTGACTTGATAATTGGAAAGCCCTTGATCTTTAATGATTGCTCTAATGCCTTCATGTGCTTCTCACAGCCCCTCTGAGCCACACAGCAGGCCAGAAAGCATTAAGTATAAGCAGCAGGGCTATTTTAATAGAAATGCTTTGCTACAGTGGTTTTGTAATGTGAACACATTTTTACTTTAAAAACGAGGCTGTTCAAAATGATTGCTTTTGCCTCAAAATGAATCCAGGATATCCAATGTCTTTACAGTAGGAAATGACCAAGTGTAGGTGCTGCAATTAGTAAATAAAAGTCCAGAGTCTCTGCCGTAGGGACAGGTAACCACCGAATTGATTGATTAATTGATTGATGATTTGCTACACAGAATCTAGATAAGCGGGTTAGAAACTACATTAACTTGAAGCCCTGCTTCCCTACCTCACCCTCCTCATGAATCATTTAGTTTGCTGATGGTTATGTGCTTGATTAAATTATGCACTTGATTAAATGATATTCTCTAGGTCTAAAGTTTTACTACAGAAGCGTCTAACTTGCTTGAATGCGACTTACCCTAACGAAATGAAGGCTCTGATCTCTGCTGTCTCTCACTTACATACAATCCAATAGTGCTACTTCTCTGTCTTTCACTGGCATTGCAAAAGGTTCCTCTATACTTCAAATTCCACTGAACAGGATTTCACCTTCTACCACCTTTCACTCTTGCCTCAAAAGGGGAATGCATTTAACTCACATACCTGGAATCAGGGTTATTCTTTTGGATCCTTGATTTCCCCCAAGGTAGGCCTGGCCTAAATTCCTTCTCCTATAAGCTCAGAGGGAGCTCACACAAAAGGCTGATTATGTCCGCACTTATACACGCTCCTTCACAAGCGTCACACACCAGGAGGACATCCCAGTTAGAGAGGTGGAAATCTGACCCACTTTGCAATCCACTTCTTTGTGACTCAATGCATTAGCATACCCAAGTGAGCTTGAAAGATCTGGGATGTCCTACAATGGCCCCCAAACCCCTTCCTTCCTTAGTCCCTCACAAGTAGGATGTCATGGTGGGTGACTTCCCACATTCCCAGAGCAATCAAAACTAATTAGGAGTTCCTTTGATGTGCTGTTGAAATTCTAGATTTTCCTACTATTCTCCACCTCATAAAATAGACACAATGGGGAAAAGTAGCATTCTTTAGATTTTCAGGCCACTCTTTTCAGAGTTTAGGATAGTCAACAGTTGTGTGAAAAATTGCCTTCATTTATAAAAGGAGTAGGCTTACAATTCAGAATCAAAGCTAAGGTTATCAGAGCAGGAAAAGGCACTCCTCCTTTGGTCAGACTTCACTCACTCTCCTAGATCCTGAGTTGACAAAAGCACTCTTTGAGATTTTTATGAGGAAACCTGAAAATTCACAGGAAAATTAAAAGAGAATTAATTGCCAAGTGTAAAAATTACAATGCAAATTTGGCCTTCAAGGTAGCCTGGGGCAGTGATTCTCAAAGTGTGGCCTTCAATCATAAGCCTTAGCATTACCTGGGAACTGGTTGCAGGCCCCGTACCCCTAGATGTTTTTTAAGATGTTTTTTAAGTGGTATTTACTTATTTATTTAAGGAAAGAGAGAGTGAGTGGGGGAGAGGCAAAAAGGGGGCAGGGGGGCGGGGGGTGAAGGGACAGGATCCCAAGGGAGCTCTGTGCTGACAGCAGAGACTCTGACATGGGACTCGAACCATGAGATCATGACCTGAGCTGAGGTTGCACACTTAACCGATTGAGACACTCAGGCGCCCCCCTGTACCCCTTGATTTTTGTGTGCTGGAGGTCAAGCCTAGCAATCTGCTGGAGGCCAAACCTAGTCAAACACAGATTGCTGGCAAATTCTCCAGGTGATTCCAACTATGCAAAGTCACAGAACCACAGCCTTTGTGAAAACGCCTTGCATTGTTCTATAGCAAAGCTACTCATTTAGCTCTGGGGAAAACTGTCAGGATGCTTAGCCCCCTTAAGTGCACTAGTGGGAAGATTCAAAGAGGCATCCTCTAACAGGTGAATTGTTTGCAAGCTGTTGCCTTAAAGGGAAGGAGGGGGAGGACATTTAGGAAATGAAGTTCAGTGTTTACAAGTAGGAGTAACTGACCGAAATTTTAGAGCCATTCTTTTCTATAAGAAGGATGAAAATAAGTAGATAGAGATAACCACATATTTGGAATGAAACTGAATACATCCTTTACATTAGGGTTTACCATAGCTATGCACAATTTCTTCCAGAAGAGAAAGGTGGAAGAATGGTGAGCCACATAAGAAAATACGTGTTTTTCTTTGAAATGTCCTTACTAAGAATTTCACCCTGTAGAGTGATCCAGAAATGATTCCGGTGTGGGGAAAGTTTAATCCACCTCAGAAGTCTCTTCAGTGTTGTAATAGAGCCAAGAGAATATGCTGGCTTTAGCCCGAGCCCATGAAGCAGAATTTCTAAGAAGTTATTTTATGTCTTAGAACCTCAGATTCTTCCTTGAATTCATTTCGTCTGGTGAAAAGCACTCTTCATAGCTCTCAAAAAGTTCCTTAATAATAATCATAACACATCTAAATACAGTGAAACTTTGGGGAAAGAAAGGACCAATTACTATTAAATCTGCAAATTTAAATCCTAGGGATTAGATCTTATGGGGAATGTTGGGAACCTTTGCATATTGGAGAAAACAATGCACACCACCTGAGTCTTCTAATTGTTTATGCATCCTTTAACAAATGTTTATTGGCAGTTGACTTGAGGGAGCTGTCTTGGTCCTAGAAGCATGGCAGTGAACAAAATTAATTCCCTGACCTCCTAGAAGTTAATTCCAAGGAAGGAGACAGACCAAAAAGAATAAGTACGTAATATGATATCACGGAGGGATGAGTACAATGAAGGGGTATGAAGTAGGGTAAGGAGAGAGTAGCTCTGTACTTCTCCTGTCATGACAAAGATCATTCTCTTCGTGGCTGCCATTCTCAGGTTTCTCCTTTGGAATTTGACAACCGCATTTTGGAAAATACTACAAAGTTTTTTCTTCTTACTCCAGTAATTGGGTCAGAAATGGGCATCCCATCCCAATATGAAGGCTCATGGGCTAACAAGCAACAGTAGTATTGCCTGACATGAAAATCATCTAAGGCAGTCAGGCCCCTTCTCTCCCCATGTTTCATACTAAAAATATGAGAAGAAATTGCCAGTCTGGAGTTTTTAAGAGATAGGATGAGGACAGCCAGCCGGGCAGGGGCCATTAACAGCTATTTCTGGTAACCAGGAGAGCCTCAGGAAACACGTGGGGCTCTTGGCACTAGCATGGACAGTCAGTGCTGTTCCTGAGTCAGTCTCCCCTCGGATAAGGCGCTGCGAGGGCTCCCCTCAACGTACTCTCCATTGGGCCTGAACTATCTCAGGTGGGGCAGCATATCAATCCAGGGATTGATATGGAGGGAGCATCCCAAGGATGGATTTGGAATGCTTTCTTAACCCCTGGAATAGGTTCAGTTCCTCTGTTCCGTGTTCTCATAGCTGCTTAAACGTCACTGCCATTTAACATTCATCACACCAGAATGACTTGTGCTCTGTACCCCCCACTCTACTGTAAACTTCATGCAGTCAGGTGCATTGTTCTGTCTCGTCAATCTCCATATTTCCTGTCCTCAGCAGAATTCCTAGAAGATAGAAGGTGCTCAATAAACACGTGTTAAAATGTGTTAAAATAAATTGAGTTAAATGTGCAGGTTATTGTTGTTATTGTTTTTATAAAGATGACCTCTTTCTTTTCTCTCCCAAAATGAGCAATTGGAAGTGTTAGATCAGTATCTGAAATCGCTGGAGTGTTTAAGGTGGACACTCCAAAAATGAAGCATGCCTGCAATAAAAAATTGTTTTATGCTGTTCAATGCAAATTGTTGCCTAGCCTTTAGATTCCTATCTATTCCTAGAAGTGCCTTATTTCCTCTGCCTTCCTCATTTACCTGTACATATTTTTAAAGGGCCTACGTTTTTCCAAAGATGGGCCCAGGTATTTATTCAGTGGATGTGCTAAAATTAGATTAAGAAACAATTTCTCACTTGGAAATTCCCAATTGAAAAATGTCTCAGATTCTACTGGAGTAGAGTAGGTGCCTGTGTATAATGAGTAGATACTGTACTTCAGTCATCCAATTTAGTGACCAGACAGTACCAAACAGGCAAACAAACAAAAAGTTACTCGAACCTGTCTTTGAAGGAGAATACCCTCATACGTTCACACCTGTGTTTCAATTTCAGGACAAATGCAGGAGAGCTTTCCCTTGTAATTTTCTCGAAGATTGTGCATAGGGGCAAGCAGTCTGGGTACGGTATGACAATCCTTTTAGGCGTCAGTGTGCATTAGAAAACATGAGGTAACAGGCGAGTTGTTCATGACTACTTCTAGATCCTTGGGTTACAAGTTGTTGGTGACATTTAGCATGCGTCCCACATCATGCACAGAGAGCAGGAGCAGAAAACCAGAACGCTGCAGCCCAGTATTTCTGATATGAGCTTGTCCAAGGACAGAAGACACCCTGAATTGCAATTGCAGGGCCTGCATTTACCCTGCCTGTGGGATTCAGATTCATCTAGAAGGCATAGGGATTTCAATAAGCTCCAGTAGGTGATGGTACATTAATGTATGTCTCAACTGAATGAGAAATATAATTCACGATAGGGGATCTCACAGTACAGGATCCCCCGCTTTTCAGAAGTTTGCATTATGTGACTTTGCTTTGATGAAGGACCTATATCAGCACCTTTTTTGGTAAGCCAAAGAGCTCCCAAGAAGGTTTTCACTTTTATGAACAAAAAGGTGAAAAGCAAAAATAGCGTTCAGCATTTGTTTTGAAGCGGGCCATTGCAGAGGCAGCGTGCACCCCAGCAGTGAGAGTGGCACAGCCAACCTCCTTCCCCGGGAACTGCACTCAGCATCTAAGCATCAAGCTGCTAGAGCTTTGAACTGTGTCTGTGAGCATCTGTGCTTTATTTGATTTATTTTGTGCATGTGCTAACAAGATGTGTCCTAAGGTGTAAGCAAAGCCTAAGATTGGTAATTTTGGGGGGTTCTGGGAATGCCTCACAATTTTTCCGTATCAATTAATGGTCATTGCTTCTTTGCTTTACACCACTTTGGCTTATGAACGGTTTCACAGGAGCACTCTACTTCAAGATAGTGGGGGAAATCTGTATTGCCAGGTAGAAGTGATACTTATGCCTACCTAAAAACAGCTTGCAGATCGTTCACAGTCTTAGCCTTTCTTTTTTTTTTAAGTTTGTTTCTTGTTTATTTTGAGAAAGTATCCACATGTGTGCAAGGGGCGGGAGGGGCAGAGAGAGAGGGAGAGAGAGAATCCCAAGCAGGTTCCGCACTGTCAGAGCAGAACCCAACTCGGGACTCCGACTCATGAACCGTGAGATCATGACCTGAGCCTAAGCTGGACACTTAATTGACAGACCCGCCCAGACATGTACTTGTGTCAAATCTACCTTATCACGTGTGGCACCCGTGCTATGTGAGAGTGACCGTGAAGAAGGAAACATTTCCCAGTCCAAAACTGGAGATCTGTTGATAAAAACAACTTCTAGTCTGTGGCTCTTTGATTAATTACCTCACGTAGGGTGAGTGATTATAAAAGGCAAGAATGTGAAGATATGGTCCCTGCTGGGCCCAGGAGTAGCAACAAATGTTGAGAGGTCCTTGGTTCTATCTGTCCATCTCCCTCTCCAATTTCTGCTACAGTCATACATCAGAGCAATGCCTGCATTAAAGAGTCAATCCTAAAAAAAAGTCCTAGCTACAGCCATGAAACAGACTATAAATGGATTCTTTATGCCCTGTTATGGGCTGAATTGTGTCCCCCCAATATGCATAGATTGAAGTCCTAACCCTCACGGTGCCTATGTTTGGGCGTAGGATCTGTAAGGAGGTAATTAAGGTTAACTGAAGTCATAAGGGTAGGGTCCTGATCCCACAGGTCTGGAGCCACCTGGGTAGCTCAGTTAAGCAACCAACGTCAGCTCAGGTCATGATCTCACAGTTCCTGGGTTCAAGCCCCACATTGGGCTCTCTGGTGTCAGCACAGAGCCTGCTTCAGATCCTCTGTCCCCTTCTCTCTCTGCCCCTCCCCTGCGTGCACTCTCTCTTTCTCTCAAAATAAATAAACATTAAAAAGAAGAAGAGGCATCCCAGGGATGTGTGTACACAGAGAAAAGGTAGTAACTATGCCACGACGTTGCTCTGGTTACTCTCTATAATTCAAAACTTCCCGGCCCCTCCTTCCACTGCTGCCTTCCTGGTACATCTTTTTTCCTTCTAATTGCCTCTTTTCCACTGACTCTCTTCTACCCAGGCATCCTCGACTCTGTACATACCTTCCCAGCAGGCCTCTGAGTGGAACTGAGATGGGGCGATTAGTTTCCAATGTCCCAACCATTCTCAATTAGCGATGGCTTTCATAGTCAGGTGATCAGAGAGCCCCTGGTGAAATGGATGAGTCTCCACAGTATCTGTCCACCTGGGTCTAATAGTCCTGAAATAATAATAACTGACATTTATTAAATTATTTCTGTGTTCACTCAAATATTTTAGGAGATTTACGTACATTAGCTCATTAAATCCTTATAATCACCTCCGGAGGTAAATTCATGATAAACGTGAGAACTAAGGCACAAAGAAGTAACATGCCCAAAGTCAGAAAGCGAGGAGGTTGTCTGACCTTCGGGCACACTCTGTTCAAGACCTGAGTTTAGTGCAGAGCAATGTTACTCTAGACTCTAAATCTAGATTTCAACTGCCACTTTTTACTTGCTCTAGGAAGCCATCTGTGACATACAGAAATAGCAGTAAGTTTTTCAGTCAAGAGGCTTAATTTCGAGTATCAGCTGTATTCCTTATTATTTTTCAAATCTTAGGAAAAACACTTCACTCCAATTACCTCGTCTTTCTCAGAGAGGGAAATTACCATCTATCTGATAAGGTTATCGCGAGGATTAATTGAAATGGCATGTGTGAAACACTTTGTGAACACGAACACCCAAATCTGAATGGTTATTAGAAAGTATTGTGCTAACGGTAAAGGAACATACAATTTGGAATTCAAAGACCAGAATTTGAGTTTTTTCTCCTCTCTAAACTTCACTACTCTTCACCTATTAAGTGGAAATAGTAAATGATGGGTTTCTCAAGGACACTGCTGTGTTGTGGTTGTTTCTAGCTTCACAGTGTAGCCTAGGAATTTCCCTGGAGTAAGTTAGTGCTCCGTTCATATCTCTTTGGTAAAATGATACCTAGTATTTAAAATGGTGTTGTATTAATGACAAATATATCTTAATGTGCTTTGAAAAACATAAGGCATTATGTAAATAGTTTGTATCTTGAAGGATGATCATACAACATCTAAAATGGGACAGCTAATCCCTTTGGGATGACCCTGACCATCAGGGTCTCAAATAAATCAAAGAAGAGAGAGGGGATAGATATGATCCACAAGACAAATATGTATGATGTTATTAAGTTATTCAGATTTTGAATGAAAGATCACTGCTACTATGTCTTGATTCCTAGAAATAGCATTCAGCAGATCATTCTTCAGGATGCCAGGCAAATTAATGATCGCCCTGAGAAAATGTTCAACCTTTTTTTAATAACAAACAGCTATAAGAAACCAACTCTCTTGCAAATAAGCCTGATGATGCTTCTGTAAGATCGAGATTGTGGTTGATTAATGTGTTTGGTGTTTTCTAACCTCTCCCCTCATGTTCTGGTCATCTCTTGCTGCATCCCAAACTGTATAGTATAATTTAGTGTCTTAAGACAACTATTTTAGGGGTGCCTGGGTGGCTCAGTCGGTTGGGCATCTGACTTTTGATTTCCACTCAAGTGATGATCTCACAGCAGGTGAGATTGAGCCCCATGTCAGGCTCTGTGCTGACAGCCCAGAGCCTGCTTGGATGCTGTCTCTCCTTCTCTCTCTGCCCATCCTCCACTCGCATGCTCTGTTTCTCTCTCTCAAAATAAATAAATCAACATTTTTTTAAAGCAGTCATTTCATTTAAAAAGTGATTTAGGGGTCAGGAATTTAAGGACTCAGCTGAGTGGTTGGTCTCAGATCTGTGCAGGGCAAGGAGAACCAGAGGATCCATTTGAAGGTGCATATTCATTCACACATCTAGCACCTGTCCCTTGGCCTGTCTCTCCACCCTATGTTTCAGTTATAATGTGCCATCGTCTCTTGGTAAAGGTGGATGCAGGGCCTGCCCAGGTTCCAATGCGGGGAGAAATCAACCCAACCAGGTGATGAGGGAGTGGCAAGATCACATGACAGAGAAGTGTGTGGGGTGGGAGTTTGTTGAGGCCGTCTTTGGAAATGAAAGCCTTCCACAACTACCATGAAAAGTTTAATTGAAAGAAACAACCCAAATAACATTATTGTACACTGACTATTGTTTTGAAACATGTGATTACTGACTTCAACCTAACAAAAAATGAATTTTATGATCTTTATTCATCAAATATTCATATACCTACGATGTAACTATCAGCAAACCAGCTCCTCAGAATAAAAGTAAGACCCAGTCTCTGCCTGAGGAAGGTCACAGTCCAGTGGGAATGCTGACCAATTCCAATTATAATACAGTATCACTTACATAAAGATATGTATGTAAAACTTCCCTAGTACTTACTAAATAATAAATAATAAGGGTTCAGCTGTCTTCCTTATTAAATAGGAAAATAGACTCTTCTCCGTGACACCAAATTTCCATCCCTACTGGTCTTTCTTTCTAGGTTACTCATAGCTACTAAAAGCAGTATAGTGGGGTTGAATTTAACTGCCTTCTAGTTGCTGTAGGTTCTTTTGTTCTACCTAATAAATATAAATATCTTTGAAGTCACACACACAGGCCCTGGATTACTCTAGCATAATTTTGAGCACATAAATTGTAATCAACAAATATTCACATTCTCAAAATCTCAGCTGTTATTTAGCATTCAGATGCGTAGGCGCCTGGTTACTCAAAGCTTGGTGAAAAATCTGATACCTAAAACCTTTCTTTCTTTCTTTCTTTTTCTTTCTTTCTTTCTTTCTTTCTTTCTTTCTTTCCTTCTTTCTTTTTCTTTCCTTCAACAAACTGTAATAAAGGTCACAATAGTGACAGAGAAGCACAGGAAATTTCAACCAAATCACACACACACACACCAAAAAAAAAAGACGAAAAGATTCCAAGGATATTTCTAGCAGTAAAAATCCCCTCCAGGGGAAAGAGAACCCCACTTTTATGTTTCAGAGTAAACACTCAAAGACAAAGCCAAAAAAACACATGAAAATGTCTCAAATAATTACACAGCTGAAAACTATTTGAAATACAACTTACTGGCAAATTCTTCAGGAGAAAAGTCATATTTTCCGGCATATTTCATTTGTGCATACAGCTAATAAATAGTTTCATCATTATTATAGTGAACAGGTGACAGAAGTCATGGGTGACCAGATAGTTGGTCATGAGTTAGAGCCATTTTTTTCATGGATCCAAGTATCTACGTGAGAGTCAGGCAAGAAAATGGATTTGATTGCACATTAGTGTGTCCTTATAATAAATTCATTTCTTTCTTTTTTTTGCAAATTAACTAAGCAATGAACTTCTTGTCCAGACAGGGAGCCCAGTAGAAACTACAGGGTGGTGTGCATGATTGTAACAGTGTCAGTTCTCTCCATAGGTTTTGTTTTATTTTCTACAAAACATTTTGTGTAAGTACACATAAAATGATGTTATAAACATCATATTTGCAATTCAACACAATGGAACCTTCTGCATAGTTAATTTCAAATATTTTGATAGTTTAACACTTTTTTTTGTAGAGGTGTATCTTCCTTTCTCCTTTGAAACATAGGTCCCTGGGAGGCAGAGATGACCCCAACCAAGTTATACCTAAGATTTATTTTTTTTTTCTTTCTTTTGTACTAGAACAGTACACATATTATTGAATATTAATTTCCTATTAAAAGGCATCAGAGTTTTGTACTTAATTTATCTGCCTAAATTCAAGATCGCTTCCAACTTGTCTTGGAATTACTTTCACTCTCTTGTGTAACACAAAGGTTCTAATGTCAAGTCAGAATAAAATGGGCCACCTTAAACTATCAGTGTATAGTTATAGAGAGAATAGTCCATATTTTTAATGGAGAGAATACAGTTGCTCCAAGAAAGAAAATGTGTCTTCATATCTGAAACCTAATCAATAAGAGAGCCTAGGGTGTAAATCAGCATCTCCCTCCATCCCCACCTGGCTTCTGGCTCCCTGGTGTTCCAGTCCTCCCAGTCAGCTCCCTTAAACGAGACTGCCTTTACAACTGGCCTATTCTCTACTTCTTAACACACATATTTTCTAAAATCAAGTGTTTGCCTCTCTTTGCCATCATTCCTCTGGTTTTGGCAATTGGAGTTCTTCAGGACCCACATACTATTGGGAGAATAGGGCAGGGTAAATCTTTGGAGGACAGCTCTTTTCCTTGTTTTTGTGGTTCTTTTGCAAGTTGTGGTTTAATATCTGTAAGTGAAACAGATCCTTTTCCCATGATCCCTGTAATAATATGCTTTTTACATCTGAAATCAAATAATTAAATTCCTTACACCATTCCCTGCTGTATTCTGAAACTCAGTCCTCATGTTGGATATTAGAATTTGAATTTCCAACCCCCAAATAAAATGACATTAAAACTTGTTTAGGGAGCGCCTGGATGGCTCGGTCGGTTAAGCATCCAACTTCGGCTCCAGTCATCATCTCACGGTTCGTGAGTTCGAGCCCCATGTCAGGCTGTGTGATGATAGCTCAGAACCTGGAGACTGCTTCAGATTCTGTGTCTCCCTCTCTCTCTGCCCCTCCCTTGTTCATGCTCTCTCTCTCTCTCTCTCTCTCTCTCTCTCTTAAAATAAACATTTAAAAAAAACTTATTTAGGATTGGGGTGCCTGGGTGGCTCATTGATTAAGCATCCGAGTCTTGATTTCGGCTCAGGTCATGATCTCACATTTCATTAGCTCGAGCCCTACATCAGCTTCTGTGCTGACAGCAGGGAACCTGCTTGTGCACTCTCTCTCTCTCTCTCTCTCTCTCTCTCAAAAACAAAACAAAACAAAACAAAAACACTTATTTAGGATAGTGTAATTTAAAATGTTTATTTGCCTTGAATGGGATGTTACATTAAATATGATTATATTTTCAGAAATAGAGCTTAGGAAACCTTTATTCAAGGACAGATTGACAGTGGGGATGTGAGTATATATTGGTGAATTATGCATTATCTCTCTACATATAAGTTTACCAGCATATGTATACATCTGTAAATAAATTGATGCCCAATCATTGAATCTATGCCAGATTTTATATCCACAATAGTGACTAACTTAGAATTTCTTTGTGGTAAGGCTCCATCAGGTTGGAATGATGAGGTTGGAAGCTCATCTAGGGCTATATTTATGTAGCAGGTTCATTCTGTACTTAGACTGGATGTTTCTTTGGATTAGTTCATGGGGCCCAATGTTGACAACAGTAGGGAGTGCACCAAGAGAATGCTGTTCTTGGAATCGTGATCCCTTGGTGATGTACCAATGATTAAGATGGAAAGAACATCCTTTCAGCAGCCTTACTTTGGAATCCCCTTCCTTCCTTTCTCTTCTGCAAGCATTTCTAAACAATTTATCAAATGTTTGTTCCCATTCCCCAGCCCAAAGATTTGCATTGTTAACCAATGCACAGAAGATACTATCCCTAATCATAGCCTTCTGCACCCCTTTCCCAGCCTCCTTCTCACTTTTAGTGCTCTGGCTTTAAGAAATCAAGGAAACTCCTTAAGTCACCTGCAGAGATCTCATTCTGAACCACAGAAATACTGAATTGGTGAGTCTGAGTAGGCAAGTAGATGAATGAGACTTTAGTCCTTTCTCTAGGAAGCCCACCTGAGCTTTTCTCTTTCTTGACTCACAATACTAATGTCCTTACCTTCCTTACTTTCCAGGGCACTATTACAAATGTTATTGGAGGAAAGGACCAGAACTCAAGAAGATCCCAGACACATGCCTCTGAGGAAATAGGGTCAATAATGCAATTATTATATTCTATTAAGTAGCAGTAGGCGATGCATGAAAAAAAGGTTGGAGTGTGGCAGAACAATCCTTATGATCCTTTGATGACAATGAACTGGCCAGTTAAGAGTGAGTTTAGTCTAGGATGTATCACAGAAAATCTACAACTGACATTGTGGCAAACCTCCCTGTACTCAGTTCTTCTTTTCTGGTGCCTGTCGTTACATCGTCCTCTTTGTTCTTATTCTTCTCTCAGTGGGTCATGGCCCAGTTGGAGAGCCACTCCCTTGGAAACTTACACGGAGTAGATGTAGGTCTGGGTGGCACCTTGTGAGAGCAAGACCCTGGTGCCACTCAGTGGGTAGAGATGTTGCCCTGTGCAGCCAAGACAAACCAATGAAGTAGTAACACACCAAGGAAATAATATTGACTTTGGGGTCCAACAGACCACTTCACATCCCATCCCGGCTGACTCTTTCAGGGTGTCTTCCTTTGATCATTTTCCTAAATTTTTCTGGGGCTTAGTATTACTCACCTGCAAAACAAGGGCAATAATATCTTGTAATGTTGTTCTGGGAAGTATAATACTGCGTATGATGGTTTTGTATGTTATAAATCTCAGTCCATAGCCTATTAAATACTGCTGTCATTATTTAATACATAGGACTCTACTTGCTCTCACCTTAGTTTTCTCCTTTCTGTTCTCCAATCCATTACCACCACGGTCTGAAGAAAATGGGAAAAAGTCAACCACAGAATTCTGTCCCAATTCATTTATGCTTTGAAATAGCAAAAGACACTATCAAAGAAGACTCCTTTGATCAGAAAGAACTTTGCCCTTGCCAGAAAAAAAACAAAGATTAAATTATTGAAGAAAGAGATCTTCATTAACCTCCACAGGGAAGAAGATGGCTCTTCTGACCCAAAAGGCTATTTTCTTCTCTGTGTAGGGAAAGAAACAATGCTCCATTTCTACCCTAAGGCAGGTCCTTTGCTAAGGGCCAAAAATGCTCGGTTCCTCTCAATCTCCTACCCCTTCCAGGCTTCTTTTCTATGTGGGACCTGTCATCATACATACCTTTGATGAGGGAACCTAAGGCAAGCTGAGGGCAAAGCCCAAGCTAGCATACCCGCCCCCGCAAGGAGGGATATGTGTGACCTTCCCCAGGCACTCCTGACTGCCCAAGAACAAAGGAAAGGATGGGAGACAAATGCTTAAACTGACAGAGTCGCCATCAGTTTACCAATATCTTAGTACAATTACAAAAAAAAAGACAATCTTATCAACAGCCTAATGTCCAGAAACTTCCTACTGTCTTAATGTTAATGCTTTGCTTGAAGGAAAAACAACCTTGACAATAGCTAGGGCTCCAGTAATCTGTGAGTCTTTAGCATATGGAAAATTCCTTTAAGAAACTTCCTCTTGCCTTTACCTCCCCAACTCCATAGTATATAACCAGTCACTCTTCACAACCGCATTGAAGTTCTTTCTGCCCACGGGTCCTGTCCCCCTGCTTTAATAAAATCACCTTTTTGCACCAAAGACATCTTCAAGAATTATGTCTTGGCCGTCAGCTCCAAACCCCCGTCACCCCAAGACCCCATCATCTTCAACCCCTTTATGTGACCAAGGGCTGTAACTATGCTTTTCTTCCCCTTTTTTTGTGGGAGCAAAGATTCATGAGCTTTAAATATGAGAAGAGAAACCTAAACGGGGAAATAATGTGTAGATTTCCATTTTCATCACTATAAAAATATTTTCCTTTCCCATTCACCACCACCCCCACAGAATAAGTGTTTTTCTGTTCCATTATATTTCAAATTAAATACAAATAAACTATAAAAAAAGAGAAATGTTAACAAAATGTGGATTCCTGCTTAACTCTGGCACTGTTGGACTTGTCACTATTTTTTGTTGTTGGTCAGTAGAGGTGAGCATCTTAAAAATTAATGAAAGCACAAGACCTGAATCCTCAGTAGATCCTACTCTAATTTTGAATAAAAATCATCAAAGAAACATTTGGTAAACTCATGTATATGGAGTCGTGCTGAGATAACCAAAAACAGAGTTTTATATTCAGGACTCAATGTGGGAAATAAAATGTCCATCCCCATGATGGGGCTTTGGAGTGGTGGGTGTCCAGAGCAGAGGGCCAAGGAAGAATTCTTGAGATGTCTTTAGTGCAAAAAACATGATTGTATGAAAGCACAGGGACGAGACCCACAGGCAGAAAGAGTGGCACTGGGTTGTGAAGAGTGTCTGGTTATATACTGTGGAGTTGGGGAGGTAAAGGCAAAAGGGAGGGCTCCAGAAAGACCTTCATATGTATATGCTAAGGAGGACTCAAAAGATGCCTGGGGCCTTGCTGTTATTAAGCTAAGGTTGTTTTCCCTCTAGTAAGGCATTAATGTTAAGACACTAGGGGGTTCCTGGAGAAATGCTGTACTCTGTATTTGCTTCAAGTATTTGTCAATGGGCTGCAGGTTATAAGGAAATTTAATTTTACCTGCCATATCCTCCTTGCTCTTGTGCCCCACATCGCTGTGGAGGTGAGGGTGATGTTGGGGCTCCAGGAAACTGAGTCTATAGGTTTCTGGAAATTAGGTTATTGATAAGATCGTCCTCTGCTTGTAATTTACTAAGATATATGTAAACTGATGGAGACTCTTATCTTGCATGACTGTGGTCTCTATCAGTTGACCATTTGTTTTCCCCTTTCCTTTGTTCTTGGCCAGCCAAGAGTGCCTGAGAATGTCACATATATCCCACCTGGTGGGGGCAGTGGGGGCGACACAGTGTTTGCAGGGTGTCAGTTTGTGTTATGCTCCCTCTCCTCTAGAGCTCTTACTACTATAACAGTACCTGGCTCAGTCCCATCCTGTTTACTGTTAGACTCCATAAGGACAATTATGTTCATACCAAAAATGCAACTAAATCATAATATGGGGATCAAAATCACAAACACATCTTTCTCTCAAGGAGCACCTGTTGTAGTGAATTGAGATCAGACCTCAACTCCTGTTGGGGACTGATTCACAGATGCCCCAGCAAGCCTGACACAGGGGCAAGGAACAGTCTGCTGGCCCCGAGTCTGAGCTTCTTTCTTATTTTCCTTATACCTGGGATAATTCAGAATCTCTTCATATGTTTCATTACATAAGATCGGGCTGGAAAAATATTCCTTTCCATAGAAATTGAAACCCCAGACAAATATAATGTACCAATTTGGTATTTAAACCATTTTCACCAATGCAGGAGAGTTCTTTCCTTATTATGAAATCAAATTCCTCAAACTAAAGGAGATTCACTAGCCATTGCTAAAAGTAGAAGTGTCTTCTTTCTTGACATTCTCATTCATAGAGTTCTTACTGGGCTGTCTGCCTACTCCTAACCATCAAGAAATGTGCAATACGGGGGGAGATGGGACGGATTGGAAGGTAGGAAATATGGCACGATTTAAATCCACCCCAGGTTATTATGGAATGAAAAGTTCTGTCATCTGACAACTGTTAAGGAGTTTAAAAAGAGCTAGTGGCTGCTTTCCAAGTAAAATATTAGTGAAAATATATACAGAGAAATGTCAGCCTAATGGAATTTCTAAAGACAATGTTGGTGCAAAATGGTTCCAGGCCAAGAGTGCAGGTCCCTGATGATGAAATAATGGGAGTCTCCAAGTGCTGTCAATCAAACAAGACCCCAGTTCTACTCACAGTACTTCCAGAAAGCTGATTATTTCATCCCAGACCCAGCACACTGGAAGCACTGGTAAATACCAACGTCCTCCCTTTCCAGCACGCTGCTGGGTCGTAAGGAAGGGGTAGTGACCCTGAAGCCAGGCCATGCTTCTTCTCTAACCAAACGTAGAATTGACTTGAAATGAGGAGAAAGCAGAAGTGGGTGCCAGTGTGGAGGCAGCTTTTCCAGTGAACCTCTGGTGTGACTCGGGTGGATATCCAAGGAAGACACATGACAAAGACCTCAGAATCTCTGGGTCCACCAATTATTTCTAGATCGTTATTTGATTCCAAAGGTTTTGCCAGATTCCCCCTAAAAAGTCTGGTTATAGATGATTATAAACCACGCAGATCTCTGTGGTCAGGTCCCCATAGTTTTCGTGGGTTTCGACCTGATGAGCCATGCAGCCGCCGCTCGAACTCCCATCTCTACGCAAAAATATCCAACTGATGATACTGAGGTAAGTTCTCTCTTTGCAAATAGTAGGGATCTGTGAAAAATCTGTGGAAAGTAATTTGGGGTTGCTTCCCAGTGAATGCTCAAGTTCTAGAAGGCAGAGATACAATATTGTACATTTTGAAACACTCTTGAACCCTCTTGGCATTTGGTACAGCGGTCTGGGACACATGAATCCATGCTATACACATTTATTCAACCCAGTAATCAAGTTTTGAAAAATTCTGGTGAAATATACCAAAACCAACATGAGATGAAATGAGGGAATAGTCATATGGGGAAAAGCAGGTTGCAATTCTGGATAAACTGAGGAAACAAATTAATTCACTTCAGAAAAATAATCAGTCTTTTGAAAACAGAAGAGAACAATAGGTTATGGCCCAGCTATAGACTCCAGAGCCATCACCAAATACGCGTTTTTGTCATTTAAACATAAGTGGAGGACCCCACAGGGCCTTCATCAGTACCCTCATGATTTTAAGCCAAACTTTGAACATCCTTCCAGATTGGACCATTTTCCTCCAGCATTACTGGAGAGGGGTATTACTCCCTCTGCTTCCTATGTCTTCTGATTAGTTCCCAAAGTGGCTCCAGCCAAACCATCAATTTTAATCAAAGACTTTTGCCTTGAAACAAATAAGAGCTCCGTCATTGTCACATATGACACCAAGCCAAGAGGAGACAAAAAGGGGCGGAGTGACTGTGGAGCAAAATGTACGTATTATATGCTTTTTTCCAGTAACAAAGGAAAATTGAGCATAAAATAGTCATGAGTCACTGATGATATATAGCCCTGAAACTCCCATTACCTAGGAAAAAGCAGCATTGAACTGCATATTATCATGAACGTCTGTTTTGTTCATCCACATAGGAAAATGCTTTTGAATGCAGCATCTTCAGTGATTGGCAGAGAATAATTATATTGTTCCTGCATAGTCTTGAAAGATTAAAAGGTAGATTAAAAAAATAATTTAAAGGTAATAGTGTACATAGTTATTTCTCTTCAGTTTGTGTAAATAATCAGTAACCAGAATGGAGAAAAGAAAAAAGCTCTCTTTGATAATACACATTGTTATGCAGGGTGTCTGTCATTTCAGCATAATCAGATGAATTTTTGTTTGCAAATTATAAATTATTCAGAAAGCTTCTTATTACAGTTATGTGGCTGTTTACTGTGGGAGGGAGGGAGAGAGTACTTCATTTTCCTGATGTACACTCTAAAAATGGAGACAAAAACAAAGCGTTTGGCACATTTAGTGGGAGTGCCTGTTCCAAGCTAAATACAAAGGGAAGACAAATGCAATAATTGAGCTGCATTTATGAAACCAAAATATAATTGCATTTGGGGATTTTGCGGCTGGTTCTTCACGTGTAACCGTCTTTGTACAGCAGGCTCCGGATAGCCTGCTCGGAGACTCACATTCAGAGGCTGGGTCATTGTCCTTTCTGAAGGTCACAATACAGATCTGACAGGAACAAGAACAGTGTCCAAAGGCGAACTGCCACTTTGAGAAGCAATCAAGCAGTTTCCACGGGGCTGATTGCCTCCAACTCCACCTCGAGGCAATTAACAAAGTGGCAGCCAGGTCCTGATTAATCAGCAGAGGCACTAATGAAGCAGCCTTGCCTGAGGTTTCCTGCGCTCTCTGATTCCTAACTGCCTCTTTAGCGAATGACTTGGGGCCCCTAGTGAGCCTCAAGCCAGCAGCCCCAATTCTGCTCAGGCACAGACTTTGATGACAGAGGAGAAAGTCCTGCGAAGTGGTGCCTTTGAGTTGTCAGTTGTGTCTCAGAATGCTCCTCATATAAATATTTAACCCGGGAGGGTGAAATGCCAGGAGATGGGGTTAGGATTTGCTCACCGAGTTCCATTGCGGAGGACTATGAGAATCAGAAGCACTAGGTAGCTCGTCAGTCCTGGAACAACATGGGGGTTGGGGACGCTGACCCCACGCACAGTAAAAAAATCCACGTGTGACTTTTGACTCCCCCAAAACTTAATAGCCTGCTGTTGGTTGGAAGCCTTACTGATAACATCAGCAGCCGATTCACACGTTTTGTATACTGTATTCGTAAATAAAGTCAGCCAGAGAAAAGAAAATGTTAAGAAAATCATAAGGAGGAGAATATACATTTATAATACTGTACTGTAAAAAAAAAAAAAAATCCATATCCACGTGGACCCGTGCAATTCAAAGCCATGATGTTCAAGGATCGACTGCGTGCATTCATGCATACAGCACATAACTGTGTGCACAGCTCTGAACACGGTTGGAGCACACAGCAGGCTCCCAAACACAACAGCCACACGTGCTCACCGGGCTTTCTAACTATGGCCAGGAAATAGAAAGTGGAAGGTGACCGCTGTCATAGATCAGGGTGCTCCAGAGCACAGCCTGAGACAGCATTCAAGGGTGAGTCTTGTATTTAGAAGATAATTCCAAGAATTTCTGGAAAAGGAGAGGGAAAAGGGGTAACAAAGTGTGTATCATCAACTAAGTTGCCACTGGGGGCAACCGAGGCTTAAACCCACCAGAGAGCTCAGAAAACTGGTGAGGACATGCCCCCAGAGTTGTCCCCAGGGGCAGGATTGCCAGGTTCAGTCTCCCAGCTCCTTGGGTCATGGATTAGGAGCTGCTGGGGTGGAGCAAGAAATCCACCTCCTAGCGTGTTGGCTTCCTAGACGCATGGGCAGAGCAGGCTCTGACACCATAGCAAAACCTCAAGCAGAGGCCCTGGAAGCTGGGAGCCCAAGAGAGGCAGAGAGAGAGGGAGATACAGAATCCGAAGCAGGCTCCAGGCTCTGAACTGTCAGCATAGAGCCCGACTTGGGGTTCGAACCCACAAGCCGTGAGATCATGACCTGAGCTGAAGTCGGAGCTTAACCGACTGAGCCACCCAGGCGCCCCTACAACATCTGTGTCAACTACAACACCAGTGTATATATACATTCAAAAAGCATTTATCATCCAATTGTCCCTAACACCTTGGGTTAAAATTCATATTGGTTTGTATCTCCTAAGCACGCCCTGAGTGGTAGCTGGGTCCACAGCCCAGAAGCCTAGTAAGTGGCAGGAAGTTGTTTGTGATTTTTTTTTTAAAGTTTATATATTTTTGAGAAAGAAAGGGTGCAAGCCGGGGAGGGACAGAGAGAGGGGAACAGAGGATCCGAAGCGGGCTCCACGCTGACAGCAGAGAGCCCAATTTGGGGCTCGAATTCACAAACCCTGAGGTCATGACCTGAGCGGAAGTCAGACGCTCAACCAACTGAGCCACCCAGGTGCCTGAAGTTTTTTGTGATTTTGAAAAATTCCCTAGCTAATCCACAAAGTAGACTCATACCCCTAGTTACATGAGATGGATGGCAAGTTTTTTTCAATTTGTTTTCATGTATATTTATTTATTTTGAGAGAGAGAAAGAGCACAACTAGGGGAGGGGCAGAAAGAGAGAGAAAGGGAGAGAGAGAGACAGAGAGAGAGAGAGAGAGAGATTGAGAGAGAATCCCAAGCAGGCTCCATGCTGTCAGCACGGAGCCCCACACAGGGTTAGATCCCATGAAGGAGCCATGAGATCATGACCTGAGCCAAAATCAAGAGTCGGACGCTCAACCAACTGAGCCACCCAGGCACCCCAGGAAGGCAAGTGTTGTTTTTTTTTTTAATTTTTTTTTCAACGTTTATTTATTTTTGGGACAGAGAGAGACAGAGCATGAACGGGGGAGGGGCAGAGAGAGAGGGAGACACAGAATCGGAAACAGGCTCCAGGCTCTGAGCCATCAGCCCAGAGCCTGATGCGGGGCTCGAACTCACGGACCGCGAGATCGTGACCTGGCTGAAGTCAGACGCTTAACCGACTACGCCACCCAGGCGCCCCTGGGAAGGCAAGTGTTTAATGTATGCTTGCAATAACTTTAATGGTGTTGGTACTGGCTACTATAGATAAATTTTCTGGTAGCAGATCCCTGGCCAAGTCTACACAAGCAAACAGGTTATCACAGCCAGACCAAAACATCTTGGTCTCTGCTTGCACCTGACAGTCTGGATTCATATATAAGTGCCCATGGTGGACAGTCCTAATACACCCTTGGACACAGCCGTGCAGTCTAACATGTGCAAATCCAAGTAAAACCTTCCGATGCAAACCAACACTTCAGTATCAGTGATGAAGAGTCCCCCCAAATTCTCAGCCAGTATCCCATTGCTCATCCAATAATTACGAGTTTTTTCCCCAAACCAATCATTCCGTAATATTTTCTGCTGCATACAATTTTACAAACAAGGTTTATATCACTCATTTAGTGTGTCAGAGCTGTATGTTGGAATAAATTACGAAAGTCACAGGGAAAATCCAACTGACGTCCGTCATCAGAACCAAGAGAAACTACAATAGGCAATGCCCCTTACTTCTCACTAATTATTGCCTTTGCAGTTGGAATTGGACTCCGTGCTTTTCACTTCCTGTTCTTAATTGTTGTTTAGAGATGCTGAGGGCAATTAAACAGCTCTTGCCTTTCATTCTGGAAGGGGCTAGATTTGGTGGCAGTTAAAGTGTTAGGATCCCGTAAACAAATAGCTTCCTGTTTGTGTCCCATCAGGATGCAAGTACAAGTCTGAATCTATAAAGATCTTGGTGGTCGGTATCCTAGCTGCCTAATTGACTCTCTCTCTCTCCATATGCTGCAAGCAAATAATTAGAACAAACAAAACATGTAACATTTTTACCTCCAAACCACCTGCTTCCTGAGTCTCTCTCAGTCTTCCTGGAACAGTTGGATTTAAAAAAAAAAAAAAAAAAAAAAAAACAATCCCCACACACAGAAATGGAGGGACTTCCAGGATCAAACAGGTAAAAAAGTTCCTGGTCACAAAGGCTAAAAAGAGAAATAAGGCTATTTTCTCAACAATTCAGATACCCCCTACCTCTGTCTAAATTGTCCATGTAAATTAGTTACGAAACGTGATTGCTAAAAGGTTCATTTCTCAGGAAAAAAAATACCTCAAGTGTTTCACTTCATGTCTTAAACAGTTGATGCGTATAAACATGGTCATGTGCTCTGCAGCTCCCTCCCGATATGGATGTTCTGTACCCCTTTGTGTGAAGTTCAGGCTTCTGCACATTTTCGCTACCTAAATGTTGCCGTGGATTCCCAGGGAGGGGTCCTGAGAAGTAACTGAATATCTTGAGGCTACAGATGCTGCCTATGGTTGCAAAGAATGTTGACTACTCACCTCCAGGGAAGCCATTCTTGGGTCTGGTCATCCTGGATTTATACACTTTCCTGCAGATAGCAGTACTGTGTTGTAAAGGAAAAATGGCTTTCTCACCAAGAAGCCCTTTGGGCTACTAGGGACATGTTTGCAACCAGTAATGATGTGGGCTCTGGGTTTATTGAAATGCTTGTTTGCCTAGTGCTGTGGCTGGATTCTAGATCACAGTTCTGGCCATAGTACCCTAAGCTAGCATCAATGGGGTCTCCCAAAAATTCGTATCTAGGAGCCCCTGGGTGGCTCAGTTAGTTAAGTGTCCAACTTCAGCTTAGGTCATGATCTCATGGTTCGTGGGTTCAAACCTCACATCGGACTCTGTGCTGACAGCTCAGAGCCCAGAGCCTGCTTCAGATTCTGTGTCTCCTTCTCTATTTGCCCCTCCCCGGCTCACGTTCTCTCTCTCTTTGTCCCTCAGAAATAAATAAACATTGAAAAAAATTTTTTAATTCATATCTAACCCGAACATCAGAATGCAACCTTATTTGGAAATAAAGTCCTGGCAGATATAATTAGCTAAAGATACAGATGAGATCATACTGGATTACAGTAAACCCTGAATCCAATGACTAGTGTCCTTACAAGGAAAGAAGACACACAGAAGGAAGAAGGCCGTGTGAAAACGGAGACCCCCATCCTCCACCTAGAGTTGGGGTGATGAGTCTCCAAGCCAAGGACTGGCAAGCACTGCTGGGAGCCACAGCTGGTGGAAGAAAGGATCCGTCCATATGACAGGCTTCGGAAGGAGCATGGCCTCGAAAACACCTTAATTTTGAACTTCTGGCCTCTAGGACCTTCTCAGTTCCTCAGTGTCTTTGGAAGATTCAATCATGATATAAAAAGAATTTGCCATAGGGACTCCTGGGTGGCTCAGTCGGTTAAGCATTCGACTCTTGATTTCGGCTCAGGTCATGATCTTACAGTTCGTGGAATCAAACCCTGCTTCAGGCTCTGTGCTGACATCTGCACAGACATGGAGCCTGCTTGGGATTCTTTCTCTCTCTTACTCTGTCTCTCTCTCGTGCGGCCCATTCCCTGCTCCTTGCTCATGTGCTCACTCTCTCTCGAAATAAATAAATAAACTTTAAAAAAATTTGCCATAAACCATATTGCCATTGTTTTTTAGGAGTAATATTTTGAAAAAGGATGGAAAATGTATAAAGATTTTAATAATTTAAAAGACACAAATGATAAATTTTCAAATTTCTTTTCAGTGGAAGCCCAACATCCATCTTTATTAAAGATTGTTAATAGAACATTGAAGATTGGTGAATTCGTTTTTATTTTCTTGATTTGGGGGCACCACCCCTTCCCATATGTTCTGTTGAATGGCCTTTCAGGTTTCAACTTTTGTGCCTCTATTGCTCTTTCAATGGAAGAAATTAGCAGGCCTTTCACATTTTTTGAAGGAGGCATCAGCTAGGGTCCATAGGAAGAGTAATGGCTTAGAAACCGTGATGAATGCCAGTTCTCCCAGGGCATATCAGCTCTAAGTGTGCCTGTGTGTGCGTGGAGAAAATGGCAGATTTGAATAAACATCCTGAAACATTTTGATAGAGTTCCAGAATCTGCTAGCTACCCACATTTATTGTGTGCTTTATTTGTGCTTGATCCAGCTCTTCCAGTAATGAAGTCAACCCTTTCACTGACAATGGCATTAGGGAGAAGAAGTTCTGTTAAAAAATGGCCCAGTTGTATTCATTCAGAAAATGTCTTATTCAGCCCTTTTTGCAAAGCATGATATAGACACTGGGATAGATGCAGAAATGATTCCCTGCCTTCAAGGACCTTATACAGTAGCAAAACAGAAAGACACATAAACAATAAATCATAATAGAATGTTAAAATGAGTCATAAAGTAATCTTACAGGGCATCCCAATATCCATGGATGTCTGGGCATAGCGTGAAGACTAGAGAGCCATTTTCCCAAGAACTCAGTTGTATGCATGGCTGAAAGGCATTTAGCATAATAATAATAATCTCAAGAAAAAGGGTCAAAACGGACCACCGTGACCTGAGAACAAAACCTGGAGATCAAGTTATTCTGAGGAAAGCTCAAGGAAGGGGCTCAAATGATCACACAACCGAAAAATGTGAATTCCACAAAACATGGAATACCACAAAATGTGTATGAAATAATCCAATTTTATCGAAGACCAGTAAATACGTTTTGTCTGACCCTCTGTTCTTACGCTGTCAGTCTGTCTGTCTCTTAGATATTATCCATACAAACAAGGAAAAAGAATGGTTGGAATTAGGGTACTCTTTATGTTCTATGTTTACATGTCTATGTTGGCATTTTTCCTGTAAATATAACGTATGTTAAACAAGCAAAAACTTAAACCATTAGCATTTCATTTTAAGCAAAAATTGTAATGACTGTTTAATAGCCCATTATATGAACGTTTCACAATTTATGTAAATATCCCCCCCCCCAAAGACCTTTAGGTTGCACCTTGTTCCCTTTGGCAACTCTATTTATTATCTCTATCAGTTGTCTAATTTGGAGTCTTTGGGGATCACTTTTCTCTTTATCTACTGTATTAGTTCCCCAATGCCATAAATTCCTAGGACACTCAGTGTCTGCTAGTGAAAGAATTAATATTAATGAATAAGAAATCCCAGTACTGACCCTGAGGGCACCATTGAGAGTGAGGGCTTCAATAACAGCTTCAGTAAGTCTAGGATATATAAAGATCAAGTTGGGCTAATGTCCATAAACAGGAAGAAGCATTAATTTGAGTTTCATTTGTACTTACCACAAAGAATAACCATTTATCAGCTTAAGTAAAAGGGTCTGTGACTTGCCAATTACTTTCTTTGTGTGAACACGTTAAACATGGCAGGCTCTTGGAAATGCCTACAAAAAGAAAAAAGAGTCAATGATTCATTTCACATGAATTTCCAAACCTTTATTTAGCATTTCTTTATACCGAGAAATGGGCTTAGTGCAGAGGGAATAGAGAAACAAATGAACAAGATAGGCTCAATTCATAAGGGACCATTTGGCTAGAAAGGGAGATAAGAAAACAGTGTGCTGTGAAAAAAATATGTTAGCAGATTCCTGGTACTTTTCAGGCATTGTTCTACATGCTAAGGAGATACAGGCATGTTCAATTTGGTACAGGACTCTATGCTCAATGAGGAAACCTATCCTTAATGTAGATACATAGCCACAAGCTTATCAAAAAATAAATGTGTTAGTGTAAGGTATTTACAATGATAAGGTTTCCAGGTTTTCTCTTTAATTCTATAAAGTTATATACAAAGTGTCAAGGGAAGATCAGTGTAACTAATTTCACTCCGGGGATGCAAGCAGGAAAAACTTTAAGACAGAGATAAAATTTGTCGGGGCGCCTGGGTGGCGCAGTCGGTTAAGCGTCCGACTTCAGCCAGGTCACGATCTCGCGGTCCGTGAGTTCGAGCCCCGCGTCGGGCTCTGGGCTGATGGCTCAGAGCCTGGAGCCTGTTTCCGATTCTGTGTCTCCCTCTCTCTCTGCCCCTCCCCCGTTCATGCTCTGTCTCTCTCTGTCTCAAAAATAAATAAACGTTAAAAAAAAAATTTTTAAAGACAGAGATAAAATTTGAAGCGAGTATCCATGGTTGAGTAGGGATTTGCCACCTACAAAGAATGGAGCAGGCTTTAAAGGCACAAAAAACAGGTTAGCGAAAGCACACTGAATGTTTGAGAGACCGAGAAGAAATCATATTGTATGCAGTTTTAAGAGTTAGTGTGCTCAAAGCCAACTTACCCATCAGGCCCAGAACCAATAGCCAAGGGTCCATGATACTTTTAGAGATCTACAAATGACCTAATTTCTTTGAAAATCAGAAGAAACTAAAAGAACTTTTAGATCTATGAAAATTTTAAATGTATATTTTAACATAATTGTCTTAATGTAATAATATATATTTTTTAATTTTTTTAATGTTTATTTTTGAGAGAGACAGAGAGACAGAGCACAAACAGGGGAGGGCAGAGAAAGAGGGAGACACAGAATGGGAAGCAGGCTCCAGGCTCTGAGCTGTCAGAACAGAGCCTGATGAGGGGCTCGAACTCACGGACCACGAGATCATGACCTGAAACCAAGTTGGACACGTAACTGACTGAGCCACCCAGGCGTCCCAGTAATATTTTTATTTTTAAATTATAGAAAGAACCTGGGAAATTCATGATGTGTCCTGGTGATATTTATGTATCTTCTTATGTTAAGAGGCCCTCCTTTTTCCAGAATAAAAAAAGCAAACCTTTAGGTCAATGAAAATGTTTTAATATATAATTTTAACACATTTGTCTTTAAAATAAGAGTCATACAATATAATTTTAAATATTTTTTTGGAGGAAGGTGCCCATATCTGTGAAGTGCCAAGGGCCCACAAAAGCAAGAATGTGTCTTTGATGGTGTTTCATGTGTGCCATCTTTTATTGAGAAGCCAGCCTGGTAATACTAAATTGAGATTGAATTAAGTCAACCTAATGGGATATTTTAGTTGGTAACGGAAATATAAAAGCAATAGAATTGAATAATTTCTTAAAAATTATTTTTTTAGGAAAATCAGAACTAGCAAACATCAAATATATATATATATATATGTATATATGTCAAACATATACCCATGTACATATAAGTATATATAATATATATAGCAAACATCAAATATATATAAATAAAATATGGATTTCAAGGAATTTTCTCTATTCTTTATACTATCCCCTTTTTTCTTTGTCTATTCTTCTAATCCTCATTTTATTTATTCTATAACTTTTTCTTTAAATAGCTGCCTTAAAAATAGGGAGGTAGTTAAGGATTTAAAATTAAATGAATATGTGAGCAATTTGCTTGATTTAAACTAACTTCTATCTAATTTATTAATCAGTAAACACTGACATCCTTAAATATGTATAAGGGTTAAGAGAAGAATCTAAATTAGTTTACATAATTTAATCTTTCAATTTACTTGTTCATGTGCAGAAAGCTAATAATAACCCCAGTTATGTAACTCCCTTTGCTAAGCAAAGTAAAGATTATACATTCTTTGTTAATCACACATGCCCTTAAATTGTGGTCTGAAAACACTGACACCTCCCAATGTATGTGTGAAATGGAGAATTTTACCATATTGTTGCTGGTTTCTGTGCTCTCTTATATAAAGCAGACTTCATTGTTTTTAAATAACATTCCTTATTTCTATCTGACTTAGAACTTGTACTTATCCTTGTTTTTCAAAAGTGAAACCAACGTAGCGCCTCAAAGCTGGTCCTACAAATGGAACTAGTGGATTCAAATGTACATGCAACGTTCTGTGTGTCCCTCCATCCATCTAAACATGCACAAACAGGGGCGCCTGGGTGGCTCAGTCAGTTAAGTGTCTGACTTCGGCTCAGGTCATGATCTCGCAGTCTGTGGGTTCGAGCCCCGCGTCGGGCTCTGTGCTGACAGCTCAGAGCCTGGAGGCTGTTTCAGATTCTGTGTCTCCCTCTTTCTCTGACTCTCCCCTGTTCATGCGCTCTCTCTCTCTCTGTCTCAAAAATAAATAAATGTTAAAAAAAAAATTTATAAACATGCACAAACACACACATACTCTCCTTTTTGCTAAGACATTGTCTCCAATTAAAATGAAAATACTGCTTACAATAATTGTACCCCCACTTTCAGTATGTATATATTCACACCTTTTCTTGTAAAAATTAGAAACGAATGAAGGCAAAGTTACCAGGAACATGTAGGGTTTCCTGTAAAAGAAAACAGGCTCAAAACTGTAACAAGTGGTAGGAAACCTTATTCCTGCTCAAAGTTTCTTGGTGACTGACCTGAAGACAATGCTAGATAATAAAAGATAAGCAGTGTATTACCAATACAGTCACTTACTGGATGGTGTTGTCTTTGGACAGACCACTTGGCATCTCTGGGCCTCAGCCTCCACTTCTGAAAATGAACATAATCATAGTTCCTAAGTCAGAAGGGTCTTACGAGGGTTAAATAAATAAAATTATATATAAAGAAAGCTCTTTGAAAACAACACACCCAAACAATTATCGTTTTGATAGTATCTACAATGTGTGAATATGTGTGTATATATGTACACACATGATACACATCTGTTCTATCAATGTCCATTGAACGTATGCGTACATAGATTACTTAACCCCTATCACACATTAGAAAACACCTACAACAAAACCAAACCCATTCACATGTAACAATCGTGACCTGGCATGTTACTGTCCCTCTGATGGACGACCTATTTCTAAGTAGGAATTGGTGAGTGAAGAAAATGAAAAGGTCTAGGAGCCAGCAGAGATTGGGTCTTGTCCAGACCCTTGCTGATTCTCCACCGCGTGTTACTGTTCTCTTCACCACTCATTAGCGCCAGTCCAAAGGAAGAGCAGGCTCTTTGCAAGGCTTGCACTAACCTCATAGGCCCCGAATGGTTTTCACCCTTTCCCACTTTGATATGATCCAAATCCTAGTACCCTCTGAAATCTCTGTTGGGCAAGACCCAACCATAACTTGAAGTCCAGTTTTGGGATCTGTTTAAATGAGCAGTCAGCACTTAGACTAGCAGAAAGGAGAGTCTATGGAGGCTTTGCGTTCTTTCCTTTATAGTTTAAGAGCTCTCTCACATTCCCTCAGTGACTGTGCATGCTGGTAGTAAGTGTTGATCCTATTCTAGGACGACTTGCACTTCTCTGTTTTTCATTCACAAGGTTTGAGATCATTTATGCAAGTCTTCATATATCCAATGAAGAAACGAAGTAAAGAGGGCTATGGTCTCATTTGTGTTCCCCCAGAATTCACTTTTGGAAATCCCAGTGCCCAATGTAATGACATTAGGAGGTGGGGCCTTTGGGAGGTGATTGGGTCATAAGAGTGGAACCACTGTGAATGAGATTAATTCTTTTATAAAAGAGTCCCCACAGAGCTCCCCTGCCCCTTCGCCATGTAAGGACACACAGCAAAGGCAGCCATTTAGGCACCAGGAAGCAGGTTCTCACCAGATACCAAATCTGCTAGAGCCTTGTTGTTGGACTTCCCAGAACCATGAGAAATAAATGCTGTTTATAAGCCACCCAGTCTACGGCCTTTTTGTTACAGCAGCGCAAATGGACTAAAAAATGAGTTCACATTTCTATAGTTTGACGCTGAGTTTCAGAAATATTTTAACCATTTGACTATCTCTTTTTTGCCCTCTGTTCATTCACTTTTCATATTTTTCAACCCATTCAATATCCCAAAACAGAAAAATGAAGGAAGAAAAAAGGGAGAGCTTTTCTATTCTACAGTCAGTGGGGGTGGGGGGGGTTGAGAAATGAGTGATCAAAATGACAGCCTTCCTATTTTCTGATCCAGAACTTCTCAAACTTGTCTCATTTGAATCATCTGTTATCATCCTTCGGGCAGCTAACCCCAGTCCCCCTCCTGCTCAAAAATAACCTAACATAACCTCCAGGGGATCAGCACGAACTTCTGTGTTGAGTTCAAGCTTGTTAAGATTTTTAACAAGTATCCTAGGTGATTCTTTTTTTTAATGTTTATTTTTGAGAGAGCGAGCGAGCTGGGAGGGACAGAGAGAGAGGAAGACAGAGGATCCAAAGCAGGCTCGGCACTGTCAACGCAGAGCCCAATGTGGGGCTCGAATGAACCGACTAAGCCACCCAGGTGCCCCGAATTGTTGGTGATCCTTTAATCAGCAAATTTGTGAAACTGCCCTAGTCTAAAGGAGGAAGTGCTGTTCAAACTTGTTGCCTGTGATGGGTAATTTTGACTGTATTGTATACATATCTTTAATATGGAGCTAACAGGTATACCGTTTGCATTTTTTACTTTGTGGGGAGGAGATTGCAGGAAGAGGAGTGATATATCCAGGATGATTGCTGAAACTCAAGTTCCTGAGCTCTGCAGGCAGAGACAGGGAAAAGCAATGGGAGCTTCTCTTGATGTGAGTTTAGACAGGAGGGAGGAGTGGGCTCCCCATAATATGGTCTGTAGAGAGCTCCCACAGAGAGCATGAGAGGTCCCCTCCACCCACACTGGACAGAGACAGAGATTGGAATGTGGCTGTGTGTTGTGCTGTAACACTCTTTGCTTCCCCTATAACGCTTTGGGGAACTTAAAGAATTTTCTTGAAAGGCAAAATGTTGAAAAAAAAATCACTTCCTTTTGGAAAAGCCAGAGCTTCCCTCAAGAAACACTGAACTGTGCGGACTGAAAGTAGCCACACGCTTTATGAGGAGGGACATAATCCTGGATGGACACCAGAAACACCATACGTTTCAAGTAGGAATTTCTTGGAACGGTCGCCATTATCAGCCCAAGATATTCCAGGAAGTTGCTGCCAATAGAAGTGAGAGAAACTGCTGAGAGGATCCCCCTGGGCTGCGATAGCTGCCAAGGGAGGAGTCTCTGAAAGCTTCCAGTACATTTCACTTCGGAGCCACTGGCAGGAGCACTTGCAGACTACAGCCACAGTTGAAAAGCTACACAGAACACCAGAGCCAGAGGGTGATAACTGGTACTATGAAATCTCTCTTATATTATCCCCAGTAACTGTGGACATCCTGGAGGAAATGAAAGATTCAAGATAAACCTTATATAACTGCATAATCCCACCCATCAACCACCCATCATTCTTCCATGATCAAATATTTACAGAGCCCCTAGACACTGCCAGAACATTTTCTGGGTGCTGGAGATAAGGTGGTAGGAAAGGAGTTGGTAGCTGCATTTTTACCAGGATTGAGCTTCGTCCAGACAAGCATAGGAGAGAGGTTGAGGAGTGATTAGAAGTATGGACCATGGCCACAGGGGTAACACACGACTATAAAAAAATGTTGAAGAGCAATAAACCAATCGTCTTTTGGAATGAGTAAATTCGAGCTGTATGGGTAGAAGGTGGTGGTCAGAGTGGGATTCTTGAAATCAAAGTCTAGAATTCTAGTAATGAATTTATCGTGATGAACAAGGATGTGACCACAGCAGAGGGAGGCAGAGTAGAAAAATGATTTACTGCAAGTAAGGAGGTCAAGGAATGAAGAAGCCAGATTCCCAGATATATCATTCATGTAGATAATAAGTATCCCTCCTTCAGGCAACCCGAATGGGCCTGAAGGTTCTGGAATTCTCAGTTACAGTCTCCATCCAGATCTGTAATACCTGAGTTCCCAGAGAGAGATATGGAAAAATCATGTGTATAGAAAGGACAAGCAACAGTCTGGAAACTGTTGTAAGGTTCGTGAATATACACATTAGAGATGTACGAAGACCTGCCTCTTGAAATACATTCTCGATCCATCCAGATGAAGGAGCACTGAAATTCTCACTGTAGAGTTTCTCCTTTAGACAAAGATACCCTGTCTCCAGAGGATTTGTTGCAAAATAAATGTATTATGTTGCATGGGGAAGTGTGTATTAGGACATTAACATTCACAGGACATTAAGTCATGACAGTTTAACAGATTGACTAGTTGTCACATAATCTGAAGCAAGACTCAAGAAAACGAAGTAACTGGAAAACAGCAAGGAGAAGAAGGCAAAAGGAGGCTGGCTGGAAATGGCAGCTCCCCGTCGGGGAGCCCTGATTATCCCACCACCTGCAGGGTAGGAGGACGGTCTGGGAGATAGCAGCTTGTGGCAGGGGGTACATGGCTCATCTGTAACATGGAGGTAATACCTCACGTGGAGTATGAGATTTAAGTGAAAGAATATACATCAAAATTCTGGTTGCACATTAGGCGGTCTGTAAATATCAGCTCTCTCTTGCTCACCTGCTTCTCTTATGCAGAATCCATATTTGGGTTCCAAGATGATTTTACCCACAAACACACACACACACACACACACACACACACACACACACACGCATGAATGTTACTCTGAAAACACAGACAAAAGAATCTGTATCATTCCACTGCCATGCATGTAACTATTCATTTGACTGGGTCTATAGTAATCATTTTGCTTTCTTTTGAAAACTCCTCTGTCTTCAAATAAGATATTTTGCAACGTGTTTCAGGAAAGGAACTTTACACAAATGAGAAGATAGTGCATTCCATTTATACAAAATTCTAAAACAACTTAAACTAACTTGTGATGGAAAATATCAGAACTGCAGTGGCTTTGAGGTGGGGTGGAGAATGAATGGAAAAGAGCACAGGGGAACTTTCAGAGATGACGGTAATGTCTGCATCTTGGTAGGGTTTGGGCTGCAAAATTCAGTCAATGCGCATTTGAGATTTCATTGCATAATGTCGTAAAAAATCCAACTGTAGTTTGTGGTATACATGGTAAAGTGTTTAGCAAGAAACTGATATTGGCAACTTACTTTGAAATGCATCAAAAAGGAGAAGGATGGAAGGGTGCCTGAGTGGCTCAGTTGGTTAAACCTCTGATTCTTTCAGGTCAGGTCACGATGTCCCGGTTCATGAGATCGAGCCCCGCATCAGGATCCACTCTGATAGTGCAGAGCTTGCTTGGAATTCTCTCTCTCCCTCTGTCTCTCTGCCCTCCCCCAGTTCGTGTGCTATAAACAAACAAACAAACATTTAAAAAAATATATATGGAGACAAGGGTGTATAAATATGTGATAAAATAATTATAGTAAAAATTTATTGGCAAAATCCAGGTGGTGGATATAAAGCTGTGCACTGTAAAATTCTTTCAAGTTTTCTGTGTACTTGAACATTTTCCTAATAAAATAACAAAAAAAAAAAATAAGTACATAGTAATAAGATAGTCTCTCACTTGACCTTTCCTGGTTTCTATCCCATTTTTGAGCAAAATGTTGAAATTCTTTCCTTAAAATAGCTGGTAATGAACATTTTAGAAACAGCAGCATTTGATTTGAAACAAATGCATTTTCATCAATAGAGAAGCATGCGTTCAGCCCTCAGGTGGTGTGTGTGAAAAAACACTTAATATTGGAGAGCTTCTTGTCACTTCTTGATAGCTGTCAGCTCCACATCCCAGGTGTTCAGCAAACTGTAATTTCCAGGGCTCTCTGACTGAGGGCATAGAGAACTCTACAGCTGACCTCACAAAAATATTATAGAAATCTACCTTCCATAAAAAACTAACCAGATCTAAGAAGACCAATATTTTAGTTCTTCAGGTGGTCATGCTCCCACAAATACATTTTTATAAATACGGAACCCCTTCTCCCATCCATCTTACCCAACAAAAAGGCTTGTGTTACAAATATTCAAAGTATTTCCTGTAATAATCTCAGTTTCCAAAAGATGTTTTTAATTGAGCACCCTCACTTTTAAAGGTAAAGAGAAAAGACATGAGCCACCAGTGTAGAATTTCTAACGCCTTCTTCCTGGAAACATAACCTTCCACTCTACCCCTCCCTGTTTTTTCTCCTTACCTCTCTTGGTCTTTTACTTTGGGAGTGGTCCAAGGTTCAGTTTTGGGGTCTCTTCCTTTTCCGACTTACATTTATGATGATCACACATAGTTTCCTGACATCTTAAATGTCTTAAATGTCATCTAAGTGCTGGTGATCAAAATACATCTTTTTAGCCCAGACCTCTCCTGATTTCCAGATATGTATACTCAGTTGTCTACTTGGTGCATCCATTTATAGGTGTAATCGTCACATCAAACTTAATATGTGAAACTAAGCTCCTGATCTATCCCCCACTTCTGCTTCTCCTAAGGTCTCGTCCCCATTTACATTCACAGCAATTCCAACCTTCCGGATGCTCAAGCATAAAAACCTTTGGATTCATCTTTTATTCCTTTTCTGGCACAGACCACATTTTGTCGTCACCCAATCCTGACAACTCCGTCTTCTCCATGTAGCTAGAGTCCAACCACTTCTCACATCCTACGTCACTACTACCTTGGTCTGTGCTACCATGATTTCCCATGTGAATTAATGTAGCCTCCTAAACTGGTCTTCCTGCTTCTTCCCTTTCTCCCCTATTCTCAAACCAACCACAGGAATGATCTTGTTAAATATGAGCTGAATTATCTCACTTTTCGGTTCAAAATACTCCAGTAGATTCCTTCTTCATGCAAAATAAAACCCAAAGGCATTAAAAAAGTCTACAAAGTCCCACACAGTTTGGTACCCCATTCCAACCTAATCTCCTGTTGCCTTGCCCTCATTCATTCCACTCCATCCACCTACACTGGACTTTTTTCACTGTATATTCCCCCTCAGTGCCTTCATTTCACATGGGCCATTTCCTCTGCGTGGGACCCTCTCATTCACGAGACTTGTTCTCTTGCCACCTTGAGATCTTTACTCAAATATCAGTGGAGCAGGTGGGTCTTCTCTGGCCTATTGAAAACTACATGCATCTACTCCTCCCCAGTGCTTCTTCCTACCACCTTCCCTACTGTGTTTTCTCTGTAGCACTTGACATTATGTAACATATTATGTGTCTTTGTGCCTATTTTCTGCCTTCAATGCCTCTAGAATAGAAGATTCACCAGGGCAGGCATTTTTGCACATTTTTCTCCTTGCTATAAAGCAATGGATTGAGAACTGAACTTTACAAAAACGATATCATTTCAATTTATCAAGAATAATGAAGGATACAATGGGAGACCATGAATCTCTTTATATTTCAGCCCAGTCAAATCTATCCTAATAATTTAATTTAGTATCACTGTATTCTGCTAAGAAGAGATCAAGGAGAGGTTACGTACACACATTCCTTAATTCCGTATCTTTCTTAATCTTTTTTACTATTGTTACCACTGGTAACCATTTATCTTATTTATCTATCCAAGGAAACATCTAGCCTCTATTTCCTTTTGTTTTAATCTCAAGTGATCATATGCAACTCCAAATTCTACAGATACTTTATTTGACTTTGCCACGGTCTGAAACTGACCTAACCCAATTGGGTGGTCAGAATCTTTGATAAGTATCAGTAGCCTTCTATGTAAAAGGTAATTCATAGCAACAAACCCGATTCTCACATTGCTGCCAGATGGTGTTTGGCAATGAAAACCAGTCTCATGAAACATAATTATGTAATCACCTCAATATAAAGACTTTTATTAGCAAGAAGGCCCAGCCCTGCAACCTGTTTGCTATTCAGAAAAGGTCTTTTTCATTCTGACATATCAACTCACAGCTCATATGAAGGCTTATCCTACTGGCCCTTGCAGGCATTTGTGTCTGTGACTTTTATCATGGTAGCTTTTAGCATTATATTATAGTTAAAAGTATGTAGAGAATTCTGGCTTGGAATCTTTACCCTTCTGAGTGCTATTTCTGTGACCTTGAGCAAATTCTTAACCTCTCTCTGGTCCAGTTTTCCCACAGAGAATGTGAGGAGGATGACAGTAACACCTACTTCAATGTACTATTTTGAGAACTACCTGAGGTAATGCACTTAGAATGTTCTTGGCTATGTAAATATTTATTGAGCTTTTATGATATACCAAGCATTGCATTAAGCAATTTACACACATTATCTCATTTATTAGGTAAATATTATCATCTCCATTATACACAGAAGGAAACTGAGGCTTAAAATTTGTATTATTTTGCCAAAGTTATCACAATTAGTAATTAGTGGAGCCAAGATTTAAACCCAAACAGCCCAACATCAGAGCTCAATTCTTAATCAATAAGGTATGCTGAGCCTTCAGTCAATTTCACTTAACTTTAATATATTTGGATGATATGATTCAATCCCTCCTACATTTCCCAGACAACACATGGCTTTGATTTTCTAATATTTCTCTATGATAAGCAATAGTTGCATTTTTATATGAGTCAACCTGCAAAGCTATTATTTTTCTCTCACCCTTTGCTCTATTTACAACAGCTGATAACCAAAAAATTCCATCTGATTCTCAAAAGTCATCATTTTTTCTGCATGATTTCTTTCTTTAAGAACTATCTGTGTAGTGGGGAAATGTGTGCATTTGGGTGTAAAGAATGCATCAAGGCACAGTGTCTTCGTATAGTCTTCAGACTTAGAAAGGTTTCTTCTATAGAACATGTCAACTATCTCTTCTTCAAGTCTCTTAAACAAACAGCCAAGGAAACATCATACTGGGTCATGAAGATTTGGGGCCCAGGAGCAGGAAACCTATCTTGCTAAGGAAGGTTGGTATGAGGCAAAAGTCTGGAAGAATATTTTGAAATAAGATGAATATCGTAACACGAACAAGCTTGAAAACTTGTCCGCTTCTACCGCCGAATGCTTTGACTTACAACTTCTCTTCTAGCTCAGAGATTCTTTGGTCTCATTATATAAGGAACTTAGAGTTATCTTTGTCACTTCCAATTTTTTTCAAAAGTCTCATGTTTACATAGTTTAAGGAAAACACTTACCAGTGATTTACACCTGTGTAATTAATAACTTTATATCTAGAAGGACAAAAATCTTACATTTTGTTTACAAACCCAATCATCTATAAGTCAGAGCTCTCACACTGCATGTTCTTTACAAGACTGAAGAAAAGCTGGTTTCCATCTAACTTACGGACAATCCAGTTTGCCTCTTGACTATCTTTTGATTTTTTTTTTAATCTTTTTTAACATTTATTTTTGAGAGAGAGAGGAGAGAAGACAGAGCACAAGCAGGCGAGGGCAGGGAAAGAGGGAGACACAGAATCTAAAGTAGGCTCCAGGCTCTGAGCTGTCCACACAGAGCCCAACGTGGGGCTCGAATTCACAAACCATGAGATCGTGACCTGAGCCGAAGTCAGTCACTCAACCAACTGAGCCACCCAGGTGCCCCTTGAGTATCTTTTGCTTTCTAATGGCAGCCTCTGTTTTCTTGGTAGAATCCATCTGTAAAGCTTATTTCAGCTTCTTCTCTGTTTGTAGATTTCAGACTGGCCTATCATAAACTCACATTGGAAGTAAGAATTCCCACGATGTTGCCAAGGAGCTTTCCACATGAGTTTCTCTCTTCCAGGATCTAGGTCCTTAGGAATTCTCTGGGAACCAAAAAGGTGGTAAGGAAGTCTACCTTCCACACATAAAACACATTAAACTTGGCTCTTCCCAGATACCAAAGATAACTCAAGGACAAAACATAGGAAAAGATACTAAAGGTAACTCAGGAACAAAACAAGGGAAAATGTACAGCAGATTTTTCCCTGTCTTAAAAAGTAGGAAATTTCTAGTCCTTCAGCCTAGGCACATTGAAGTAAAAAGGTAGAATCACAGAGCGGAGCAGAGCAGAGCAGCAAAGGCACTACAGGAGACCCTGTGATGTGTTGTCTTTTCAGGTAAGCTAAACCCTATTGGAGGTTACATGGGAAGTATACAGTCGGGGTGATTTGAACCTGCATCTACTGGCTCTTAATACTTCTTGGCTTGTAACATTATTTTTACCCTCCACACTATGTCCATGTGACAGATTTCACACAGTTTTAGCATACGGTCTCTGCAAAGTGATAGAAATCAATCCCTTGCAAACCCATCCCTATGTCAGCCATGTCAGTCGACACAGTAAAGTGCTAGCATTCTCTTTACCCCTAATTGGCAATGGGTTCCAACCATTTATGGACACTTTTAAGAAAAATCTTTCTGTCCCTACTCCCTGAAATAACAAATTTTTTAAATGTTTTGTTGCTGTGAAACATTTTTGAAATCATCAGTATTTTAAAAATGGCTTCACGGTATTCGGGAGACAAAATACCACAGTCCTCAAAGAATGGTTTCCAAAGTGTATGGAGTCCTTTAAATGGCTCTGAGACCCCCTTCTGTCCCTGTTTTATTTGTGATGTTGAAGGCAGATTTGCCTCCCCACTTCAGCCAGCTTATTGCTCTTCTGGGTTAGCATACAGGCGATATAAACTTGTATCTACCTCCCCAGTGAAATACATTGGAGATGCATCTGTATAAAATCTTGCAGTATAGACTCTGATTTTCATGTAGGGTTATTACCATTATTACTGTCATCATCATCATCTTTATTATGTTTAGGGAAACTTTGTGACTTATAACAAAGTATGCATAAAAAGTTCAGGAAACCAGAAGGAAAAAATGATGTATTTTTATATTTCTAAAAATAAAGTTTTACTGTTAGACAAAGTGCCTTGGGCCACTTGTGTATGTTTTCCACTTTGTTTCTTTTTGATATGTGTATTGTTTATTTTTCAGATGAAACCTAAGTTCCTTCTTGATTTTCAAAGTTCATAAGCTTTAAAATATTTCCATGTATGCTTACTTTTTATTGAACATCTAAAATCTATGCCATCCGCTTTAGTTTTTTAACATAGAAGTTATACCTATGAAAAAAGTTTCTACATTATTTGCTGCTTTATTCTTTTTTATTACAGTTTTTGATATATTGTTAATATTTGACTCAAAGTACTTAATATTCTGCTTTGACCTTGCTTTTTATGAGTTCAAACAAATATGTGATTATTCTATTTTTATAAGGATGTTTTGCACTATCTAGAATAAAGTGCAATTATAATGATAAAAATATTGAACTTTCACTTCAATTTGATACTCAAAATCCCTCTCGTGACATCCTGACACATTTGAACAAATAAAGGTTAAAAATACAAGTGTATATCCAACAGTAACCTCTGGACACATGGTGGAAAATCAAGCATGGAAGTTCTCAGAGTTGGGAAGCGTATGATCCAATCATCGTTGGGGTTTTATATCCTCCTAACATTTCTTTTGAAAATCTCAAAACCACCCAAATCTCAAAACCACCCACAGTCTCCATTTGCAATGTTACGAGAATGCTTGCCTTAATTCTCACAGAACTTGTAATGTATTAAGCACCCCTTATATCCTGGTATATACCAGATCCTTCTTTATAGTCACCCAAGTGTAATTAATCAGAAGTAGGTTTTGTTTTGTCTGCATCATACAGGAAGCAACAGAGCTTCAAAGAAGTTCAATAGTTTTACTGGGAAGTGGCAGAATCAGGGCTTATCTTGACTGATAATAACTCCTGTTCCAGCATACAGTAAATTGGAGGGAGAAGAAAACACCAGTGTTTTGGGCTTTATCTTTTCTTAATCTTACCAAAAAAATTAAGTTTCCTGATTAAGAATTTTCTGAAAGTATTTTTCATACATTGAAGTACATTGGCTCGTTTTGGAACATCAGTACGTTATTGCATAATTTTGAAGGATCAAAATTCACCATGCATTCAGAGTGGGCATGCAAAATGTTGGTCTTCTCAAGGAAGAATTTCTGTTCAATATCCATTCATTATTCACTGAACATGTACTTAATAGCTACTATGTGCAATGCATTATGGAGCTGTTTAAACCACGGTCATAAGATGTAAAGTTTGAGAACTAGAATGTACCATAGTGATCATTTAGTGTAATTGTTTTATTCAACAAATGACATCTTTTTTTTTAAGTCATCATTTACTCAAAGTCTCCTGGATTCTAAGTCTGCCACAACTAGATCAAAAGTGCCGCCACAGGAAAAGTCTACCTGTTTGCAAAATATTTGTTGTTCTCCATTATAACATTAACGTCAGCAGGCCATCATGTCACATGTTCAACGTAGAGGTAAAGGACCCTGCACACAGCCAGATGGTTTTTCATGTATGAAGGCCACTTCAGACACTCAAGTATAGAATGAACATCTTTCTTAAAACATAACTTTCTTTACACAAATGTATGAGGATATTAGTATATATAAGAATATACAAATGACCACTGTACTTTTTAATTTTATTTATTTATGTTTTTACTGTTTTAGTGTTATTAGTGGTTTTTTTAAGTTTATTTATTTATTCTGAGAGAGAGAGAGAGAGAGTATGCAAGTGGGGGGGAGAGAGAGAGAGAGAGAGAGAGAGAGAGAGAGAATCCCAAGCAGGCTCTATTCACTGACAGTGGGGTGCAAACTCACGAACTGTGAGAGCATGACCTGAGCTAAGATCAAGAGTCAGACGTTAACTCACCAAGCCACCCAGGCACCCCAACTATCCTTAGTGTTTTAAAAAAAAATCCATCAATCACATGTGCCTCACACTACCCACGCTTCACAGGGACTCACATTCTCCACTGAAACCTACTTTCGCATTGCTGAGTCCGCCGCCTACATTCCTCAGTGTGCCTATTATCATATGTAAAAAAATGTAATCACATAGTGCCCATAAATAATGAGATATTTGGCCTCTTACCAAAAACATATAGGGGATAAACTTAATTTTCTGTCCTCCACAAAAGCCTCTTCTTAGACTTATTGGTGAAATATAAAATTTTTGTTAAAAAGCCAAATTATTTTTGCGGGTGCCTGGATGGCTCAGTCAGTTAAGTGTCCAACTTCAGCTCAGGTCACGATCTAGCAGTCCGTGAGTTCTCGCCCCGCATCAGGCTCTTTGTTGACAGCTCAGAGCCTGGAGCCTGCTTTGGATTCTGTGTCTCCCTCTCTCTCTGCCCGTCTCCTGCTCATGCTCTGTCTCTCTCTTAAAAATAAACATTTTTTAAACAGAAAAAAAAATGGCCAAATTATTTTTTGGAAAAGGTTTCTTGTTTGAAAGTTAAATACATTTCTTTAAAAATTAGAGGTAATCCTCACAAGTTGTTTTTACTGTGTGTTCTTTTGAGTTTCATTTTTGCATCTTTAGACTCTTAAAGAAGCACCCCACAAACTGGCAGCAGCTTCGAAACATAATGCGGCTCCTTTATGTTTTAGCATTTTAAGTATGGCTCACTCAATCCCACTTCCGTTTTGCTTAATCCTGCCCTGCATATGGCTCTGTTATGACCAAGGTGATTTCATTCTCTCCATTTCCTTGAAATGCAGAGCTACATGTATTAGATACCCCCCTTTTTAAAGAAATGGGACATTTTGGAATCATTAAATGACTGATGGAAACTTAAAAATTTCATTAGTGGTAAAGTTCAGTTCAGATAGAATTCTCTTGCTTCCATAATTAATATCCCACCTGTTCAGGAAGTGAGCCTTTTGTTCCCCCTTGATTTCCACCCAATCTTAAATCACCCTTTCTGTAGACAATCATATTTGGGTCATTATCTTTATCTTATCTTTATCACCGATCCTGATTGTTCTAGAGAGAGTGAAAGCATAGTTTTTAAAAAGGGGGAAATCCTGTGTCTTACACAAATGCAAAATGATCACACGCGGGAGATTTTACTTAAATTCATTAATTAGTAGGAAACCAGTGCAATGTTATGACTGATTCAGACAACATTTGAGAAGCTGGGGTTTTTATGGGATGGTAAGATTCCCAGATTTGATTCAAAACTGGTCCACGTCCCACAGGATCATAAACCGTTGGGCTGATCTGTTCCATCGCAGACAAGTTACTTGTATCTCCACTTGACAAAATTCTACAAGTCAATGTTTAGCTGCGTTAAGTCTGGGGCTTTTTGTCAAGAACAAACAACAGGCTAAGAGGTGTAAGCAATCCCAGGTAGCCTCTGCCTCCGTGTGACACTTAAAGCACATGGCACCCATCCTTTTCTCTCTGTTTTCCACTTCCACATGATTATTCTGCCAGAGGTTATTTCAAAGTCACGCAGTTGCTCTCAAAATTTAGGAACAAAATTTTGCATATGGTCATGGAAGTATAGGTTCTTAACCTGAAACTAATGCTATCCGTTTCCAGCTCAGATTCCACAACTTTTTTAGTAATTCCTTTCAGAATCTGTAAAAACAGTGTGAGCAAATGGATTGAATAAAGGTAGTTACTGGATTTTGCAGGAATGTCATCGGAATGAGCTTAAAAATATGTTTAATGGGGCGCCTGGGGGGCTCAGTTGGTTAAACGTCCGACTCTTGATATTGGCCAAGGTCATGATCTCAGGGTTTATGAGTTTGAGCCCTGCATCAGGCTGTGTGCTGATGGTGCAGAGTCTGCTTGGGATTCTCTCCCTCCCTCTCTCTCTGCCTCTCTCTCTCTCTCTCTCTCTCAAAAATAAATAATTAAACATTAAAAAAATAGAAATAAATAAAAATATGTGTAGCTGATGAATCACGCCTTCTCTGTAAAATACTAAGATGCAAAATAGACAAAGAGGAATACTTACCTTCGAAAGCCCACAGATGGAGTAGCCGTCCTAACTAACTGTGAACACCTCCGGCAGGAGGTGGGTTTCTTTCAAGGCCATAAGATGGCTTAAGACTGTTTATAATCATTTGTATTTCTCTGATAAAGTTCAATTCCAAGAAAACTTAGAGGTAATTGCTTCCACGTTTGAAATTTGTGTAATGAGTCGCTGATTGAAATTCAATGACTTTCTCATGTCTGCTTTTTCCCATGCCAGTCTCTTTGAAGATGTATTGATGTTGAGAAAATGATTCAAAGCTTTGCATGCAATTCAACATAGTATCTGCAATTTTCAGTTCATTGAAGCAGAATGGAGCTCAAATGCGCGGATTGGTATTTGTATCTATAGGCAGGGGAATGTCTTCCCTTCTCTTTCAGGTTTTAATGTACAAAGTAGTTTGACTACTTAGATGCATTCCTTGCCATCAGCTTTGAAGATAAAGCAAACCAGAAATATTTGTTCAAATTATTGGCAACTTTTTTTTAACCACTCCTGATAAAGAACTTGACTTTCTAATGGACATCGTCATAATAATAGAGAATCATGGGATTCCTTGGGAAAAACATCGGAAATCTATTTGTAAACAACCACTCCTGATAGTTTAAAATACATATAAAAATATATATGTGGAAATACGTGAAAGAGTTTTATTCCTAGTAACAAAAACAGGCCAGGAGAAAAACCCTGAATGGCTTTTCTACAATCTTACAGAAAAATGGTAATCAGTGGGTGGTCAGGGGGAACATAAATATTATACAGTAAAATGTGATTAAGAAACACCAACCCCATTACTTCCTCCTCAAATGGATGGTTGTGATTCTCCAAAAGTCTTCTCACTTTTAAATCGCTCCTGTCATACTCCCCAAAGCACCCACCCACTTTGCTCCTCTGTCAAGTCTTTCTGGATCTTTGTTTCTCCTTCCAACGGTTCTCAACCCACTGGTTGCCCCTGTACATAATAAGGCTGAGAGCCAGAAGAAGGCTAAGAGCCAATGCAGGTGGACAGCATTAGGACATCCCTTAGAGAAAGGAGAAGGGGGAGTTATTATTAAATTATATATTGCATTAGACTAGATTATATTGTTTTCCCCCTGTTACCCATGGAACCATTTCAACTCCTTTTTTTTTTCTTTTTTTTTTTCCCCCTCAAGATCATTACAAGGACAGAAGAAACCAGAAAATTGAAATTACTTTCCTCCATGTTTCATACTTTACTAATCATTTATCGTATCAGTTATCTTTACTTCCTACTGTGCGACATGCTGTCTCGTGGCCCTCGTCTTTGCTCACACCACTTTTTGTGCCTAGAAAATCTTGCTAGTTTTTCTTTCCTTCACCCAGCTAACTCAAACTTGTTCTTCAACCTCTCCTAAATTACTTCCTCAAGAAGCCTTCTCTGCTAGGTTGAGTGCCTACTCTGGATGCCACCACAGTTAAATAAAGTAAAACCCATTTTTGGCTAAGAGTATGGCCAATGGTCTCTATAAAAAGTAAACAATAGCATTTTGTTAAAACTAAGTAATGACAATTCAAAAACTACATTCTGCAGTTATCAGTTATGGCCAAAGGTTAAAAAGAAAAAGATACCTGCTTTCTAACATTGTACAAAACAAAAACAAAAACTGAAAGAGAAAAGAGCATGGACCATGTGCACGGTCTTGACTTGTACTCAGCTCCATCATTTACCACTTGTGTGATGTTAAAGACATACGGAGAATCACTACATTTTTTTTCAACTTTTATTCATTGTTTTAAGTTTATTTATTTTAAGAGAGAGAGCATGAGCAGGGTAGGGGCAGTAGGCCAGGTTTGGGGTGGGGGGGGAGGGAGAGCGGGGATGGGAAAGAATCCCAAGCCGGCTCCACACTGTCTATGGGTCTATGGAGAGCCTGGTGCAGGCTCAAACCCACAAACCAGGAGATCATGACCTGAGCTGAAGTCGAGTTGGATGCTTAACCGACTGAGCTAACCAGGTGCTCCGTTTCCAACTTTTAAATTGGGAAAGTAATATCCATCATATATAATTGTCATAAAGCATCAATATGACACAACCTATAAAGCAAATTGCTCTTTTCCTGACACTTATTGAGTATAAGATAAAGATTGCTTCCTTGACCCACCAAGCTTAGGAGGGGTTCCAGTAGTTGTATATATCGTGCAAAAGTAATATACCCATTTAGAAAAATACTTCACTAATTAAAATTTTAACAAAATATATCAGTGATATGTCATTGTTTGGGGAGGAAAAGCCCAATGGTCACCCTGACCATTTCCTTCTCCAGCCATTTGCACATTATTATGTGAAAGCCACTGCCATGACATTCATGTGGTTATCCTTGACCTATGATTACACATACGCATCTTCAGTAGGACGCTAAAATAATAAAAGCAAAAATACTATCTTCTTCTAAGAGATCTAATTTCAGTAAAAACGTGGACTGAATTTTATATCTGCATCTTGTCATCTGCAATTGCCTTTATTTCCTTAACTACTGCCCAGAGTGCCCTCAGCAGCCTCTGTGGTGTCATAGCATTTCCATGCTGGCTTACGCAAGGGACCTTTATTTCTGAATCACTCATCAAGGAGTTAACTAAATAAAACCCAATGTGTTTGTGACACTTTGAAGTAAATGTTTATTCTGTTATATGCCAGCTGTCCAAGCAGATATTTGCTTCAAATTAATTTCAATGACAATGTTAGGTTTGGATTTATGTTATTTTTACTGGAATTTACTTATATAATTCAATATTTATTAGAATGAAAAGTAGGGTGACCAAATTACTTATTTTTCTTATAGATGTCTCTCAGTCTCCTTCAAAGATAACAAATGTTCTCACTTATTCCTCTGTAAATATTCTAATTTAAATTTTTATTGGCAAGAAAATTTTCCAGGCAATTTTCTTGTTAATCCATTAATGAATATGCTTCTGACAGATGGAGCTTTTCTTGTAATTAATGTTATTTTTGCCTACAAATAATATCAAGTCTTCTCTCAAAGCAAAATGTTCTTGTTGCCGACTCAGGCTATTACTCCCTTGACTTCATTTCATTACTGAATTTCTTAGAAGTGTAATCTCCAGTTCCTTCCTTGCCCTTGGATCCAGTCTTTAGCCTAAAGATGTTTTACCTTCAACTAGGTTAGCTGTGCATGGAATCCAGAAGAATTTGTAGGATTAAGAAAAAAAAAAAGCCGTCCAGTTGCTTTACCACAAAATAATAATACATTTCAAGGAGAGATAAGTATGTGGCTCTACTCCCAACCATGAAATGTTCTTGCTCTGAACTGGGCGTACCTCACGCCACTCTCCAAATGTTCCACTGACATCTCAGAAAGACTCTCCCAGCCCAGTGGGCACCAGATAAAGAGAAAGGTATTCTTCTCTCCTTTTCTTTTTCACTGTGAGACATTTCAAGCATACAGAAAATATATACACAAATAAGAGAAGTACCCAATGCATACAGTCCAGCTTTATTCAATCTTACCATTGTCCCATATTTTCTTTTGTTCTTCAAGGAAAAAGCCATGTTGGATATAGACGCGGCCCTTTGTGTGCATTTACCAGATCCCGTTCTTTTCCCTTCGCCTCGTATGATCTGGTTCCTGAATTTGGTGAGTGTTTTAGCTTCCATGTTTCCTGTGTGTGCAATACAGATATATACACACACACACACACACACACATACACACACATATGTATATGTATATATATGCACACACACACACATGCATATATAAATACCCACACAGATATATAGATATATAGATATATAATTATTTGTATGTTTTATATGTAAATTGTAGAATTCTAAAGGTATGATTTTAACTTGAGGGTTTTTAAATTCTTAGCATTATGTACATTTAGACTTACCCACATAGCTTATTTTAAGGGCTATATGGTATTTTATGGTATGAAAACACCAGAATCCGTATGCCCATTCTTGTGTTATTGGGGATTCAGTAACTTCAGATTTCTGTTATACTAACAACACCACAGTGAACTTTTTGTTCACATCTCCATGGGTGCCGCGTGTGAGGCTCTCTCTGGGTTATATTATTATTCCTAGAAAGGAAATTTCTACCATACATTATGCACAACTACAGTTTCCAAGAACTAGGGAATTCTTGAGAGAAGTTGTGTAAATTTCTCCGTCTCGACAGTCTTTGATTTCTCTGCTTCCTCAACCACAAGTCTGATGGTCCAGTTTTTCTGTGTTTTTTTTTTCAATTTTATGTTTATGATCTGACAGCTCATTATATTTGCAATTACCAATTCTCTGATTATTAATGATATTCAGCCTTCCTATTAGTTGATTCAAATTTCCTTTCATATCTTTTGTCCATTTTGCTATAGGTTTTTTTAAATATCGATTTTTAGGATGTCTTGATACGCTCTGAATACTAATTCCACTCTGAGGCTCTTCTGCTGTTGTCTTGCCCTTGGGAAAATTGCCACTATTGGGAGTGGCAACAAAAATAGTACATTTTGTCCTATTTTTCCTGTTCCTCTTCACTGTGTCTGCTATTTATTGTTTTAAGAGAAGTAGACAGGGGCAGAGAGAAGACGATTAGAATAAAATCACCAACCTGTATTTGCTAGCATTGTCTTCGCCTTCCTTCCAACTCATGAAAATTAAGAATATTTCCAAGGTCATATAACACCCTTTTGGCTGAATGCAGTGATTAAAAATGAATGAAAAGCTCTCAAAAGTACAAACTCTCTTTCCCCCACTACATCATGGAATCAGAAAGTGATATAGCAAGAAAGGACATTTGGGTTCAGGAGGCTGAACATTCCATTATATAACTGAACCCCTAAGACCCAGAGTTGAGTTTGTTTCAATAAACCAAACTTCCGGTCTGTCTTCTTCCTTCAGTCTCCACCACTTTTCCCTGTGTGCTTTTCCTTTGTAATGCTTATAACTATAATTATTCAAAATGTAGTAATTATTTTAGCACATATTAAATCATCTTAACTATTTTCTGTCTCCTCCACTGTAATGCAAATTATATGAGGATAAGGCCACTATCTTGTTTTGTGCTGCATTTCCCACCGCAAAGAATATTAGTAGGTGCTCACTACGTATTTGTCTCATGTACTGACTGCCTACTGTGTGCCAGCTGCCTTGAGAAAAAGTTCTTGCCCTTAAAAAATTATTGGTAACTTGTCTACATTCACAGTTAGTTATAGTTTGAAGCCAAGAATTAAGTTATTCTACCTTCATATTTAGGAGATGTGCCTCAGTGAGGGAGCAAAGGCAAGAATCTATAAATGGCAGGGGGTTGGGGAAGTAGGACAAAGTATTAAATGCTTTAAATTTATTCAAAAATGGATAATACTGGGACAGTCAAGATCAGAATGTGTGGATCACTTTAGTCAGGGGATAAAGGTAGGAGTAGATTTCCAATTAACTAATGAACTTGGCCCACTAGGGTGAGCCTGAGTGACAGATTCACAGGTAATTTGGGTAAACTTTGCAAAAGTCATCCCCTCCTTTCTGTCACACTTCCCTGCCTCTTGGTAAACTCATAAAAGCCACAGGAATTTTTGGAATCTACTAAGGGAGTGTTGAGTTCTGGACTTTTTCCACTTACGCAATATTTTTATAAGTTTTGTGATTACTTTAGCACATAGTTACATGATTGCTAGCTGCTCTGGAGTATAGGAAAAACTTCCCCAAATACAGTTACCTGTGCAGGCACTTCTAGCATCGTATAAGGTACAGGCAACCACAACGGAGCTCGTAAGAGCCCCACAGTGGGGATGTGTCTGAAGTTCATTGTTTCAACCAGGATTTAAATTCCATCCCTGAATAAGAAAACTTGGAATGCCTGCCTGAATTCATACAGCTTATACATGGAAGAAACATGATACCTGTCTCCCTAAATGTGATAGTGATGAGGGAGTGTGGGGCAAGCTGAGGGCAAAGTACAGGCTGACAGCAACCACCCCCACCCACCCCACCCACCCCCCCGCCGCCCTGCCTCCCCCAGGTGGGACATGTGTGATATTCCCCAGACACTCCTGGCCACCCAAGAACAAAGGAAGGGGGTTTAAGTGCTCGCCATGGCGATGTGGGAAATAGGGCAAATGAAAAATTAAATTCCCTTACTGCCTACAGCCCTTTGACCAGTCCTTGAAACAGGCAGAGTAACCTCCCTCTAGGAGCTCAGCTGCCTCAATGATGACACTTTGTTAGGGGCAAAAGAGAATCTTGGCCTCACATTACCTGACCCCCAGGATCCTGTCAGTCTACTTTAACATATAAAAATTCCTTTGGAAACTTCCTTTATCTCAGCGCCCCCCCCCCACCCCAAGATATGTGCTTGCAATCATACTCCAAGCTTATGGATCCTTGATACACATCTGAAGGGTCTCATGACTCAGGTTGTACTAAACGGTAATAAATGGCATTTTCCTAACAAAACCTAACTTCTCAAGGTCCTGGAAACCTTGCTTCCAAAATATCTTACAGACTTATTCTAGCCCTAACCCCCACCCAACCTGAGGATATATAATCAGCTACCCATCACAACCCCAGCGCAGCTTTTCCTGCCCACGGGTCCTGTCCCCCTGCTTTAATAAAATCACCTTTTTGCAACAAAAACATCTTCAAGAATTCTTTCTTGGTCATCGGCTCCGGACCACCCCACCATCACCTCAAAACTTCATCAATACCAATCTTAAAATTTTACGTGATAACACCAAAAAGGAGTTGTGAAACGAAAATAGCTTTTCAAACCGTTAAAAACTAAAATTAAAAAATAAACTATTCTAGAAAAAGTACCTAACTATATTTCTGTTCTCTCTTTAGAAAGTGATACTAGAAGACCAATGTCTTAGGAAGCCACAAACCGAACTCGGCTGCAAAGATAGATAGATAGATAGATAGATAGATAGATAGATAGAGTTTCAGGTGGATAGATAAGAAAAATATAGTGCTGGCTTAATGATGTTTGTCATACTCAGATTTGTTGTTATTTTAATTTGTGGCTTCTCGCGCTAATTCAGTACTTCTAATCTAATTCTGTATTTGTCATTTTGCGATCTTTTTTTTTTTTTTTTTTTTTGTCTCAAAGACTCTTCCCTCCCCCATCCTGAGTCTCTGGGTGTCCCTGAGGGCCAGGTGTTCCTTGGCTTAGTCAGGGCTGTGCCCATTACATTCTGTCTCTACGCTGAGAGAAGGGAAGGAAGCACATTTGGTGGCTTAAGGGCAGAACCCTGAAGTGGCATAGGTTAGTTGTAATCTCATGCCATTGTCAAGAAATGTCTCGAAATGTTCCAGGATTTTTTTTACCTCAAAACCTGGGGGTCGTGATGTCACTATTTCCAAGAATGAAGATGTGGACACAAAATGAGCAGCGTAGAAAGTAAGAACAGTAGGAAAGTTCTCTTTACAGAGAGGGGACATTTGAAAGTGAATGCCCGTAACTGTAGGCAGGGGCGTTTGTTTCTTGTATAAGGTTCTGGTTGCCCCCCATCCCCACCCCCACCCTGTTTCCTTCTCAGGTTCTACCCTCATTGGCTTGACAGCTCTAGGTGCTGGGTTGTCCATTCCTGATTGGGTCCTTTCCGTTGTAGGAGGGGTGGTCTGTGGCCATACTGTTCCTTAGGGGTCGTACATTTTATGGTCTACTTATGTTTAGTCAGCTCTTTTGTCAAATTCCTGAGGGAAACCTCAGGGGGAGTAGGTGGTATCTGTTACGTTCTTAAGAGGAACCTTATGCCCGAGGGGGTTTGCTGTGGTCAGACACTCCCAGCATTGTTCCAAAATACGTGTTTTTCTCCACCCAGAAAGCTCAGGTCCTAACCTTTCCCTCTCTGCCTATTTTATCCTATCTTTTCCTAACATGCGAGTTGTTTCGGGAATGTAGTCTTTTGTGTAAGACCATATGCTCAGCCAAGACTCTTACTTTAAGGAGAAGGGATTTTGATAGATAACTAGCAGCCCCACCATGTATGACCCATTAGAAAGGGATCGTAGAGACCATCTCCTTATTGTCCTACCCTTCTCCCCTGCCACATGTCACACCCCATAAAGGGGGTGTATCTTAACACAGGCAGACAAGTGGGCATCCGGCCTTTCCTGGTTATGAAAGATTCACTAACCCTCAAGGAAACCTCCTTCATCTACCATGTCTAATTACGAGAAAGTTATCTCTCATATTTGTGCTGAAATCTGTGTGTCTATAATTATTAATTAGAGTATATTTCCAGGTACTGAAGGATACAAAATTAACTTTCCCTTTTTCACATGCAAATCCTTTTCCTTTCCTTTTTTTTTTTTTTTTTTTTTACTTGAGTATAGTATTGAGTACACAATATTACATTAGTTTTGGGTGTAAAACATAGTGATTCAACATTTCTATGTGTTCTGCTATGCTCACCACAAAGATAGCTACCATCTGTCACCATACGACACTATTACAGTGTCACTGACTAGATTCCCTATGCTGTGCTCTTTATTACTGTGACTTACACATTGGATAACAGGAAACCTGTATATGTCTTTCCCCATCCCTCATGTTGTTCACCCCCCTCCCTTCCCTCTGGCTGTCATCACTTTGTTCTCTGAATTTACAGGTCTGATTCTGCTTTCTGTTTGTCTATTCATTTGTTTGTTTATTTGTTTTAGATTCCACATATGAGTGAAATCACATTCACAAGTAAATCATTTTCATGAGAAAAATGTAACACCGTGAAACTTGCTCTCTGACCAAGTTCTTGTCCTTTGAGTGTAGAGGTCCTTCAAATATTTTTCATGAGATGGTTCCAGAACTGTTACTGCCACGAGATTCAATTCCTTTCCGAATATAATTCATTCTTTCAACTCCCCTTTTAAAATGTGAATGTGGTCTGAGAGTGTGTACACAGTTGGGCAGCTACCCCCTGCTGGATGCTTTTATTCTGTTTATGATGCCCAAGTGGGTTCCTTTTTTCTTTAATCAACCCTCCTCCTAGTAGATTCCTTCTAAGATTGTAGGAACATCTGAAGTGCTAGAATCTTTTTTCACAGAAACTTCTGGTGAGCTAGCATCCCCACCACATACATGTGTAATTGCAGTTAGCCCAAGTCCAATATCTGATCTGTATCTTTGTTAAATTTCTTTTTACCAGATTTAGCCCATTGTTTCATGCTATCAGTATGTTTTCAAGTCAGGATTCTGAAACTAAGGACATTAAACCTCAGATTCGTGGCAACACTAAATTTCACCGCCGTGCTTTCTTGTTGATAAACAGGTTGAGTAAGAAAGAATTGATATGAGAGCATTAAAAAATAGTATTAAAATAATAGTTCCCTCTTTGCTGACTAATGAATGTGTAAAAAGAGAAAGAAAATGTATTTACCTGCCATATGTCAAAGGTTTTGAGTACATTTTGTCATGTAGTCTCCACGGAAAGGAATCTAAAGCACCATCTAAATTATCGTTTATCTTACAAATGAGGAAGATTGGGTTCAGAAAGTTCAAGTACAGTTCCCAGGATCATAAAGCTAGAAAATAGCGGAGGTGTCTTCTGATTTACCTTAGTTTGGTAATACTTTCAAACAAGGGAATCAGCATCAGTTTGAGAATTTCATAAGGGCTCCTCAGGTATCTTAATATCTTAATATGCTGATGTCTCTTCATCCGCAGACGTGGAAATAAGGAAAATAATGACTCTGACGGGCTGCTTTGTCAAAAATCATTCAACTACTATCCACAGAAAAGGAAAGAGATTATTGCACTAACCTGTCTCCATATTCTCACTTCACATTGCTGCCTTCTCTGGCATTTACTGTCAGTGGTCCATTCCCGCACCCACACATCCACAAGTACACAGAAGACCTGAAAAATTCCAGCTGCCTGATGAGGGAGCGTGGAGCAAGCCTAGGGCAAAGTACAGCCTAACAGCACCACCCCCCATCCCAGACGGGATGTGTGTGATATTCCTCAGACACTCCTGGCTGCCCAAGAACAGGGGAAAGGAAAGAAAGCAGATGGTTGACAGACAGATCACAGTCGTTCAGGACACGGGCCTTCTTCCGTTTACGGATAACTTAGTAAACTCCAAGAAAAAGGCAAGCTTATCCATAGCCTCATCTCCAGAAACCTATAGACTCCATTTTCCTGGAACCCTAATATCGCCCTCATCAAGATGGAAAGGGGTTTCAGTGCTTGCCATGGTGATGTGGGAAACTAAAACAAACGAAAAATTAAAATTCCCTTACTGCCTACAGCCCTTTGACCAGTCCTTGAAAAAGGCAGAGTAACCTCCCTCTAGGAGCTCAGCTGCCTCAACGATGACACTTTGTTAGGGGCAAAAGAGAATCTTGGCTTCACATTATCCTGACCCCTTCCCACCCCCCATCCCTGCCAGGATCCTGTCAGTCTACTTTAACATATAAAAATTCCTTTGGAAATTTTCTTTATCTCATCCCCCAAGATACATGCTGGCAATCATACTCCAAGTTTATGGACCCTTGATATACATATTAAGGGTCTCATGACTGAGGTTTTACTAAATGGTAATAAATGGCATTTTCCTAACAGCACCTAACCTCTCAAGGTCCTGAAAACCTTGCTTCCAAAATTCCATAGACTTACTCTATTCTTTTTTTTTTTTTTTTTTTTTTTAACGTTTATTTATTTTTGGGACAGAGAGAGACAGAGCATGAACGGGGGAGGGGCAGAGAGAGAGGGAGACACAGAATCGGAAACAGGCTCCAGGCTCTGAGCCATCAGCCCAGAGCCTGACGCGGGGCTCGAACTCACGGACCGTGAGATCGTGACCTGGCTGAAGTCGGACGCTTAACCTACTGCGCCACCCAGGCACCCCAGACTTACTCTGTTCTTAACCTCCTTCCGACCTGAGGGTATATAATCAGTTACCCATCACAACCCCAGTGCAGCTCTTCCTGCCCATGTGTCCTGTCCTTGTGCTATAATAAAATCACTTTTTTGCAACAAAGACATCTTCAAGAATTCTTTCTTGGCCGTCAGCTCCGACCCCCACCACCATCACCCCAAAACTTCATCATGCCAACTAGACTCACAGACACCTTCAAAACACTCCAGCTGATGACACATTCCTCTCAAGTAGACCTGAAACATTCTCCAGGAAAGACCACATATTAGGGCAATAAAACAATTCCCAGTGCAGTTCAAATGATAGAAATTATACAAGGCATATTCTCTGACCACCTTAGAATAAACTTAGTAATCAACAATGAAAGGAAATTCAGGAAAATACCAAGTATGTAGAAATTGAATGACAGATTCTTACGTAACTAAAAGAGCAAAGAGAGAAATCACAAGGTAAATTAGAAACTACTTTAAGATGCATGGAAATAGTAACACAACATACCAAAACTTACAGAATTTGGTGAAAGCCATGCTTAAAGAGAAATTTGTAGCTATAAATACCAATTTAAAGAAGAAAGCTCTCAAATCAATAACCTAACCTTCTACCCTAAGAAACAAGAATAAGAAGAGCAAGCTAAGTACAAAAAATAAAAATAAGCAGAGGGAAGTAAATAATGAAGATTATAGTTGAAATTAATGAAATAGAGAATGGAGAAACAATAGAGAAAAAGCAACAAATCCAAAAGCCGAAACTTTGAGCAGATTAGCAAATTTGACAAAACTTGAGCTAGACTGGTAGAAAGATTGAGAGAAAAGGCTCAAATTACTAAAATCCAAAATGATACCTGAAACATTACTATCGACCTTACAGAAATTAAAAGGATTACAAGGTAATCCTTTGCACAATTGTACACCAACAAATTAGATATAAACTACAGGAAAGGACAAATTCCTAAGGAGTCAGAAACTACTAAAGCTGACTCAAGAAGAAATCTCCTAACAATCTATTTGAACTTGTAATGCCTCTGTCAAATAAAAGACATGGCAGGGGGAGGGAGCTATTACCCTAGAGGATTACTCTGGGTGGGGGGCCTGTTGCCGTGGGGAGAATGCTCTGACCTGGAGATTTGCAAGTGTCTGTAAGATCAGGCAGAAAAGAGCTTTCCTTTTATAAGAAGTAAACAAGGCCAGAAACAACCAGTGTGGGAAAGTGTGATGTGCAGGACAGTCAGCCAACAGATAGGAAGTGTTTTACCCTGAGGTCGGCCTATTCCTGGATGGACCTTTAAGGAGGGTCTGTAAGCAGCTCAGGCTCAGAGTGGGTAAAGTTCAGGGACCTGGGGAAGGAGAGGAGCTCAATCAATGTTTGCTTAACAAGCATTTTGTTCAATTTGGTCATGGGGACAAAACATTTCTGCCAATCATTTGGGAGGCAAAAAGTAGGGATCTGGAGGGTTTGTGTTTGACCTTGTCATAGAGGAACCAAGGTGGCATCCATGGGTCTTATCTAAATCATAGGTTTAAGTGTGGTTTCTTGCATTAAGCGAACTCCTGAACACCAAGGGATTCCTGATCACAAATCTTCATTGTTTTCCAGGATCACAGCTGTCAAATAAAGTCCAATATTGTCCTCACTCTATTTTTCTCAGCTTTAGCTTATCCACCCGCAAAACAGAAAGTGCACCTGATTGGTAGCTTACTAACTTCCTTTGGTGAGGAAACTCTTTTTTTTTTCTTTATGTTTATTTAGTTTTGAGAAACAGAGAGTGTGAGCAGGAGAGAGTCAGGGAGGGGGGGACAGAGGATCGGAAGCAAGCTCTGTGCTGACAGCAGAGAGCCTGATGAGGGGCTCGAACTCAAGAACCACAGAAACCACACAAACCGTGACATCGTGACCAGAGCCAAAGTTGGACACTTAACCAACTGAGCCATGGAAGAGCCCCAGAATACTCTTTTTAAAATAAAGTTCACCTGGAAATCCTATATGCAAAACAGATTAAATTGGAAATTCTCTGCTCTGATGGAAGAGGGAGGGGAGGGCCTCTCCAGCTGGCACACCATATAATGTGTTCCTGCACCCTGGGTCCCTATAAGGAGCCTAGAACTTGGTCAGTTAGCTTGACTTAACTTGAAACAGGCTTCCTCCTGACTCTAAGGCTTGACCTCCCTTTTCTTAGAGCATTTACTTAAGAAAACATAATTGTGTATTTTTGCTCTGCCTTTTTAAAGTATAGAGAGATCGGACCTGTCCCGACCCACCTGGGTGGCTCAGTTGGTTAAACGTCCAACTCTTGGTTTTGGCTCAGGTCATCATCTCAGGGTTCATGGGATCGAGTCCCGCTTCAGGCTCTGCACTGACAATGTGGAGCCTGCTTGGGATTCTCTCTCTCCCTCTCTCTCCGTCCCGCTCCCGCTTGTGCTCTCTCTCTCTCTCTCTGTCTCAAAAGAAAGAAATAAACATTAAAAAAAAAAATAAAAAGTAAAGTGTAGACAGGTCTTCTCCCAGCTTTTTTACCCAGGTTTGCAACCCAGGGATGTCTTTCTCAAGGAGCTAGAGTCATCCCTTTGAAATGTAATTATTGAAGGAGACATTACCCCTGTCTCCCAGGGTCTGGTAAGGTAGGAATCTAACTTCAATAAATGCCAATTAGGAAACACAGATAGTGTAATCCATTGACTCACTCCACCCCACTGTCCTCCAGTACATTTCCACTAGCTCACCCAGCACCAAGAAGCCCTCCCACCTTTTCTTTTAAACCAGTTGAGCTCACAGTCTCTTGAATAAAGTCTGCCTTGCCTGTGTAACTGTCCAGTGCAATGGATTAAATTATTGGCATGTTTCTTTTTGCCGTTCTAACGTTCTGCAAACATGAGAAATCAGTAATAGGTCTGCGTTCTGGATTCAGAAAAACCTGGAAATAAAAATGGTAAATTAGTTTTGCTTATTAAAAAAAAAGAAAGAAAATGGTAACTAGTGAAGAGATCTTAAAGTGACCAGAGAATCACAGTGATATTCTCCTCCCCTCTTTCGCTTCTGAAATTGCCAGAGGCCTCTAAATCCATGCTAGTCTTTCCTTGCCATCTCTGCGGATAAATCTCATGGTTCCATTTATGTCTTGCTACCCTGCATTGAAACAGGGAGGCCCAGATGCTTACTATCTGTCCCCGCATTCAGGACAAAGGTTAGAAAACTCTTCTTGAAGGTTACTTTATTTTTTATTTTATTTTTTTTAATTTTTTTTTTCAGCGTTTATTTATTTTTGGGACAGAGAGAGACAGAGCAAGAACGGGGGAGGGGCAGAGAGAGAGGGAGACACAGAATCGGAAACAGGCTCCAGGCTCCGAGCCATCAGCCCAGAGCCTGACGCGGGGCTCGAACTCACGGACCTTGAGATCGTGACCTGGCTGAAGTCGGATGCTTAACCGACTGCGCCACCCAGGCGCCCCTTGAAGGTTACTTTAAAAACAGGAACATTTGCTAAGCAGATTCTGTGTCAGACACATCCCTCTTTTAACAGCCATATTTGGGGCTGCAAGTCCGGTCCTCTGACACTGAAAATTAATGCCTATATAAATAAAACAAAGCAAAGCAAATCAAACTGTAGCTGCAGCAGAAGGCCCACTCAATTCCCAGGAGGAAAAAAAAAAATCGTCTTTTCAAGTCTATTTAAAACAATGCTATTTCTTTATTATTCATTCCTTTCTGCCCTTTGCCTCTCAACTCCCCTTCACCACCTTTAAGATTTGCATATAAATGGCACTCTTTTTATTTCTTCAGAGTTCATCAGCCCCTGGTTGCTTATTCCCCACCTGAAGTCTAATCCTTGCTTTGCAACTTCACAATTGGTTGCTGTGGAAATGATTATGTTGTCACAAACAGAGGATTAGAACTTCAGGGTAGAGAATAAGCAGCGGGAGCAGGTGAACTCTTAATAAATAAAGATTCTGGTATCATGTAAATGCACCTAAATAACAAAAAGAACTGTCACAGGTGGGAAGGGGAGGAAAAACAGGGGGAAAAAATCAAAATACGATTGCTAAGCATTTCCAAACTAGAAAATTGTTAGCATTTACTAGCAAGAAATCATTTTGCCATGAAATCACAAGTCTGGGGTTAAAATAAAAAAACTCCGTACATCAGTAGGGAAAGATTGAGTTGCTTTGGATTCAGGGGACTCTAAATATTTAAAGTGAAAGATGTAGAGAAGAAAATAAAGAAATGGAGACTAATCATAAAAATGATAGCAGTTCCAATCCTGATCCCCCAAATAATTCGCACACACACAAAATGTCAGCATTAGCATCAAAATTGTCACTGTCATTTAACAGTATTATATGGAAAAGTCATTGCCAAGGTCAGGCAACATCTGATCATAAAATAATTGCACTGCATTTATATAGGCTTAGAGCTGCACCCTCCACGAGTGAAAGTAGAGAAGGCAAGTGTTGCTTCACTCTACTAACCAGGCCAACCAACCAGAGAAGCTCGAGAGGAAACCATTTGGGGAGCTTGATTGGCCGGTGAATGGGATAAGGTCAACCAAACAAGTGGGTTTCCGAATTGTAAACCTGCAGGTGCCCTCAATCTCCATTGGAGGTCACAGAGAAGTTCTTGAAGAGATTGAGGGCAGCATATAGCATGTGGAGTCGCTTTGCTTTTCTCTAGCATTTTCCTTAACAGCGGTGCCTTCTCTCATTTTTCACTAAGTTTGTAAAGAGGATACACACCCACATTGTATAATTGCCTTTGTACCTTTATGCAGGAGTCCCTCCAAGGGACCAGCGCTGTTTGCACTTGATTCACAGTGGATAGGAGCACATTTCCCCAGAACCACATCTGTTTGCCTAGAATATTCATCGCTTGCCATTAAGCCAGGGTAAAGGAGTTCTTGTTTTCTCCTATTTGAGTAAGACTACGACACTGCCATCCATTCAAAGACAAATTTTCAATACTTACTGGACTGTTCAAAAGCATCAGTGAAGCCATATCTGAAGCCATAAAATGACATTTGAAGCCATCTGAAGATATTGGCAATCACAGATCCAAGGAATAGAAAATTACAGTAATTATTGGCCCTTGTGCTTGAAAACATCAATTCTCTTTTTCTTGCCTGAAATTGTATGATCTCTCTACATGTAAGACTTGTAGGATGCATTAAAGAAAGGAGCCCTTTGTTAATAATCAGATAATATTCCTCTTAAAAGTGGGGAGAGGGGGACAAAGAAAGACTGAGGAAATCAGCCCTTTCTTATAGCAGCCTTAAAAGAAAATGCTTTCACCATATGCTGTGTCAGCCTGAGCCTCAGGGAGAAGAAACTGTCTATCACATGGCTAAAGGCTGGGACAAGGGAAGGGACGGCAGAAGACAGAAGCACCCCTCCCCCTTTCTGTCAGTCCACAACCTTGGAGTTGTAACCCACTTCAGCTGATGGCTTGCCTTCATAGAGGTGTCCTGACTTCCAACAGATACGAGTATGTTATTGTCCCCCCCAATCCAGATGACCTGTCCTGAGAACTCTGAGTATGGTCACACTCTGAACAGTGACAAATGTAGACGGGAAACAGGCTCAGCTTTCCCATTTCTTGAGGAAATTAAAGACATTTTAAACAACACAAGGAGAAGACAAGGACCTTGGCAGTGAGCTAAAGGCAAAGAGGGGAAGAAGGAGACTGGTTTGATGTCTATCACAGTGGCGTCCTTCTAAGGAAAGGGAAAGGTCCTTCCTGAGGTTGCATGAAATCAGAAAAAAAACACAGCAACTGTGTCACCCGACAGAGAACAGGAAGAGCTACTCGGGGCAGCTTCGATGACAGAAAACTGACAGTTTCTATCCATGTGAAAAGGCAAGTTAAACTCATTTACAAGGGTCAGTCCACTCCTTTCCAAACCAATTCGGGAACTGGAGCAGGCAGTGGAATCACCACACAGGCTTATTAGCATTTTTAGCAGGAATGTCACTCAAATGTGGAGCTGGTTTCGTCTTTAGGCTTTTCCTCTTTGTATCCTCTCTGCCAAACACGACCTGGAGGCAGAGGTCCCTTTCAATAAGAAACTTCAGAAGAGTCTGGTTATAGCATAGCTCCAAAATTAGGTTCTTCTTTAAGATATTTAGGAGACGAAACCCTTCACTGGGGACGTCAAACCATCAGCAAGGGGGATCCATGCCCTTCATTCACTCAGCAGATATTTACAGAGTCCTCACCCGACAGGGGGAACAGAGAGGAGGAAAATGGAGCCACCCTGTGTGGGTCTTCATCTGAGTACAGGAGGCTGACAGGAACACGTAGATGCGCGGGTAGTTAGTAGATGAGCGTTTATTCAAGTCATGTGAAAATTCCATGTACTAACTCAGGGCCAGCGATTGGCATCATTCAGATCACAGGTGCTCTCGAAGGCGAGGGTTCACCCAACTAGAACAGATCAGGAACCCACTCTCCCGGTTGCCAAAATTTGAGCAGCACGGTGTGTAGATAAGAGCCCAGCCCTTGGAGCCAGATTCCGGGATCCATATCCTGATTCTGTTACTCAGTAGCTGTGTGATGTTGGAAGAGATATTTAGGCTGTTTGCACCTCTGTTTCCTCATCTGTCAAATGAGCATAAGAACAGCTCTAACTCTCTCCCCAAAGGACTGAAAGGCTTATTATAAGAACTTTGTCCAATGCGTGATAGATCCCACAAGTATTAATTATTGTGATGAGACCTTCGAAGTTCATGATTCTTTCATGATTTTCTTTCTTTTCTTTTCTTTCTGATTCTTCCCATGGAACGTGAAAAACCAGTCTCCTAAAAGATCAAAATGAAACATTCTTTATGCCTCCTGCCATCTCACTCGCTCACCCCATGTGTCCAGAATGACCCCCCTTCTTCGGATCACTGCTTGCATCAGGAACTCTGTGCTTCCCTTTTTCTCAGCCACGTGCTGTTTTGTATAACACTCGGTGCCTTTCTGAGGGCGTGAAGAAAACAAAAAGGCCCAGTAGGTTAATTTGACTTTGAAAGTCCATTTAAGCTATGAGATACAGAAAAGAATGTTCAGACAATTAATGCTCACTGCTTTCAACTGCACTCACATAAAGTCCTATGCACTCTAGAGCATGGAAATTTTTGCAGATTACCATGTTCTGCTGAAGGTCTCTCCAAATTAATTATAATCCAAGGATAGTTGTGATTATGTTCAGCAGGAATGGAAAGCAAGAGGAAACATTGTAGGGGAAAATAAAGTATATCTCAAACAGTTTCGTATTTCTATGGTATTCTATTCTGTTTAACTCTGTCAGTGAGAGGTAGCTGGGCCCTCCCAGAGCTCGTCACCTGTATGATAAGGAATTTGTCCCTCAGATGCAACAAGATGATGCCCCCTTAGTTTTAGAGGAGATGAATATTTCTGCTGGTAAAGGACTCCTCCTCCTGCCTCTACAAATAAGCAGTGAGGAGTTTGGTGACATTCTCTGGAGAGCCCAAGGGAACCAACTCCTTTGCTGAGACTTCCACCCACCTGCACCACCCACACCTTGCGACACATTAATCTGATAATATGAAGACGTACTTTTAGCAGTCTGTTTCCCTCTTCAAGCCAAAAAAGAAATATTTTCCTTAGGCACTCCCTTTATTCTTCTTATGCAAAGAATTGAAGCTATTTCACCTGCCTCCCCATCATCTCTATGGTGTGATGGTATGCAACAATATTGTGCTGCAGGATGGTGTTGAGGGTGTGTGTGTGTGTGTGTGTGTGTGTGTGTGTGTAATCTCTTTGCACATTCATACACAGCTAAGATTGCACATATAATTATCTCTTTACAAAGAGCTTAAGAAATAAGGATAAGAGATATCCAGAAAAAATGTTCCGTTTGGGAGAAAAAAAATATTACAATAAACAACACTTTCTATTTCTCTTTTTTGTTTTTCATAATTGAAGTCATTAACATGTAAACCAGATCTTTCTCTCTTTCACAGTTACTCTGCTCCGGCTGTAGTTCCCTTGTGGACTGTTGTCTCTCTGTTGCCTCACGTCCCTGACCAGAATCTGTGTGGATGGCCTTTTTTTTTCCATTGGCCTCTTTAGTACAGTGAACCGAGAGTTCCAGCCACTTAGGACTCTGCACTCTAGGGTCACACATGCCAGGTAGGAATGAGTGCAGTGAATAGATTTGCCCATCCGTAGTTACCCCAGAAGCCTGCAAATGTCGGAGCAAACCCAGGCTTGGAATGAGATTTCTTGGCTACTCACTCCACAGTGACAGGGCAGTCACCAGCCCATTCCTGAAATGCAAGAGTTAGCTTCTGTGACATGAGTCACTGACCAACCTCGGGGCACCATTCACATAGACTAAAAGGGGTACACCACAGTCTATGGGAGTCCTGCCAACCCAGTGTCCCCTTTTCCATAAATGGGGTCACATATATCCCACATCTCTTTCCTCTCTTTCCTTGACTTATGACACCATCTGTTTTTGAGGAAGGATCTGATATTAGAATTTTACTACAGTGAAAATATAAGCTGATGCCAAATTACTCAGAGGCATTTCTAAAGCCCTGTAATTGTAGACTAAAAGATGTCATTCTGTCAATAAACATTATTGCATTCCTCCCAAGCGTCAGTCACCATGCTCCATTCTGGAATTAGGAAAACTACATTCAGAGAGTGCTTTACGAATTTACAAAAACCTTTTCATACCTAGAGAATACCAAGAATCACAAGCTAATAGATGTGATGCCCTTGCTTTGTTGCTTTTGTAACTTGAGTAGAGTGGTCATTGTTTTATATTTCACAAGAAGTTTAAAATTACAAGATTGCTTCAATCAGATTTCCAATGCAAATAGACTTGAAATGGACAAAAATAAATACTCTAACTTAACAGAAATTCTGTGAACTAGAAACAACCATCAGATCAACTGTTCTCCAACGAGTGAAGTGAGGAAGGAAAAAGATTGGTGTTTTCCATCAGTACAAAAAAGCTGAAATTTATGTGAAAGATTTTCTTTTTGCAAATGGCAATCCTATATTCAATGTTATCATATTGAAAGTATGTTTAAAAAAAAAAATTTTTTTTTTTTTTTTTTGCTATTTTCCAAGCACTGAGATCAGCGTCATGAATGTCAACTTAAAAATGTCATCCTGGATTGTGAGAAATTTAGTATATGTTGTTATTTGATTTTTCAATAACATATAACATAGATTGAAACATTTATAGAATATGTGGAACTAACTCCCCAAATATCACCAGACAGCCTTAATTGAGGAGTGAGGAAAACACCATCAGTCCTCTTAGGACTGTCTCAGAAGAGAGGATTCAGAAGTGGGATAGTTACTGAACCTTGGGTTCTGGTCTCAGGTTATTTTAAGGCAGATCTTTCAACACAGGAAATTAATTGGGAGTGACCACAATTTCTGATATAATTTAGTATTGGTGGACACAAGACCAAGGAAACCATTTGCCCCAGTGAATAGCATTGTCTCCAAAAAATTGATCTGTAAGCATTTCCTGAAGCAAACACTGAAAATAGTTACTGGTTCATGGTCTCCTCTGTCCCAGGAAAATATTCCTGAAGCAAACAACAAAATTATATTTATCTAGACGTTCTACAGTCTCATCTACATTACATTAACACAGGTGATCTCAGTTCACAGGTATCTTTTGGTTTGTAAAGATACAACTGTTAAAGTAATAGACATTCTTTTTTGTAACATATTTATTCATACCCTCAAAATTATTAGGTTTTGTTACATGAAAGTCATTGTCTGTAACGTAGGGAAAGCCAAGGTGAATTATAAGTCCTAACACTGAGAAGGTTAGGCAATAAGAAATATAAGATTAGATAAAATGCAGATAAAAATCTGCTGCCATAAAAAAAAAAAAAAGAGAGATAAATTCCTGAGGAGAAAGTTCTGAAGAGCAAAATACTTTATCATCTGGGAGATTTGGAGATAGTTTTGCAGGAGAGGTGATAACCTTTGAAGGAAGTGAGATCAGAGCACGCAGAGATGAAGAGAGAGACACCCCAAGTGGAAGGATGAGCCTAAGCATGGAAAAATAGCACTTGTGAGAAATGAACAAAATTTGCAAAAATGGGTGGAAAATAAAATCTTTGACAAATGTGGAAATTATATCCTGGAAGAATATGAAAGTGAGGCTAAATTATTTTTTAGGCTTTTATTTGATAGCAAATTAGAAACAAGTTGATGGTTGAATAATAAAGACATAACTTCATATGGGCCTGTGTTCCAAGCAGATTCCTCTGGAAGCTGTATGAAATATGAAACTGCTTTCTGTTTCTAGAAATATTGCATACTAGATTATCTGCAAACTTTTCTTTTGCAAAATATCTAAACATGTTGAATGAAATATAACAAGTTTTCTCTCAAATATCCAGCTTGCAAGAAAGTAAGGGAAATCTACAGGGTCTAAAAATAGATAAAATTGAATCAGCATCCATTTACCCCTCAAGGGTGGTCAGAGGCCAGGATGAGGCCTTGCAACCCTTGCAGGCTGGTGACTTACACACTTGTATGGAAAGCCTGAAGAGCTAAAGTCTAATCTTTCAGTGAAGAAGCACACTAACCAAGAAAATCTATCTACCAATAGAAGGAGACAATAAGAAACAGAACTAAGAATCTTAAACCTTATGTATATGATTGCACACCATGAGATCTTCACTGATATTTGTAAACTCAGTTGTTATGTGATATGTAGACAGCTCATTTAATTATTATTCCTACCTGCTCAGATGCCTGAGTTCTGTAATTACAGAAAATTCTAAACATTAAAAATAGACAGAATAGATGAATAAACCCCCATAAGGCCATTACCAAGTTTCAACAATAATCAATGCATAGTAAACCTTGGTTCTCCTGAAGTTCCACTCATTCTCTTCCATCCTAGATTATTCTGAGGCAAATCTCACTCTTTGCTTTTATTCCAGGAATGCTTCGGTGTGTATATCTAGAAGGTTAAGACTTCTGAACTGTCAACATTACTATTATAAAACACAAAAAAGGGGGCCTGGGTGGCTCGGTCAGTTAAGCGTCCGACTTCGGCTCAGGTCATGATCTCACGGTACGTGAGTTCGAGCCCCGCGTCGGGCTCTGTGCTGACTGCTCAGAGCCTGGAGCCTGTTTCAGATTCTGTGTCTCCCTCTCTCTCTGCCCCTTCCCTGTACATGCTCTGTCTCTCTCTGTCTCAAAAATAAATAAACGTTAAAAAAATTTTTTTAAAAAACACAAAAAAATAACAATTATTTCTTAGTATTATCAAATCAGGGGTCAAAACTCCCCAAATATCCCATAATTTTGTTTGGTTTTGTGTTTGCTTGGAGTTTGTTTGATCATGCCAGAATGCATTTGATTGATAGGTCTCTCAAGTTTTTAATCTGTGGTTTCTGCTCTTTTTTCTCTGGAAATTTGTTTGTTGAAGAAAGTGGGATATTTGTCCTTCAGAGTTTTAACATTCTAGATTTTACTGATTGCATTTGACTGATGTTGTTTAAGGTTAGCTTGTTTGTTTCAGAAAGAACATTCCACAGGTGGTGGTATATATTTTCTATTGAACCACATCAAGAGGTGCATAGTGTCTGTCATTCGTTAAGATCAATCAATTGATTTAGGAGTTGTCAGCTTGCTTTATGCATGATAAAAATCTCCATTGGATTTTAACTTGTTGATCATTTCTAGATTCCACTTTTCCAGTAATATTCCAAGAGCTGGCCTTTCTATTAAAAAAAAAATAAAAAACTTTTCCATCAATGGCTTTACACTACTCTGACACACAGTACATACGGTAAGGTCAAATTATTTCTTGAGCACTTCCCTTTATTTACCAGTTTTCCAAATAATAAGTTGGTGTTCTAGGATCCTCCGTAGGTCGCCAAAGAGGTTATTTTGACATGTCATCTATCCTATTTGAGTGTGTGATAGTAACATTGTTGATGTTTTAATTCACTGACAGTGGAATCATTTTGATTTTGTCTTTGATAACTTCCTTACTTCTTGGCACAACAAGATGTTCTAGGCTCATCTGACCCTTTTCCTTCATGATGTCTAAAATCTGTAACTTTCCCAGAGAATATAGAGACTACCGTTTAAGTAATAAGGATGCTCACTGCTTCTGGACTTGTCACTGTTCCTTTTTGCTTTTCTCCTATTTCACCCATCCCCCATCCATCTCCCCTCTGGCAATCATCAGTTTGTTCTCTCTAGTTAAGACTCTGTTTCCTGGTTTCTGTCTCTTTTTTCTTTTGCTCTTTTGTTTCTTAAATTCCACACACGAGTGAAATCATATGATATTTGTCTTTCTCCGACTTATGTCACTTAGCATTATACTCTTTAGCTCCATCCATCCATTGTGGCAAATGGCAAGATTTCATTCTTTTTTATGGCTGGATAATGTTCCATTATATATATATATATATATATATATATATATATATATATATACACACACACACACGTACATATATGTATGTATATAATCTTCTTTATCCATTCACCCATCAGTGGACACTTGGGCTGCTTCTAAAATTTTGGTTATTGCAAATATGCTGCTATAAACATAGAGGTGCATGTATCCCTTTGAATTAGTGTCTTTGTATATTTTTTTTGGTGCATACCCAGTAGTGCAATTGCTGGATAGTAGGGTGGTTCTATTGGTTCTATTTTTAACTTTTTGAGGAATCTTCATACTATTTTCCACAGTGGCTTCACCAATTTACATTTCCACCAATAGTGCACCAGGGTTCCTTTTTCTCCACAAATTCATCAGCATTTGCTTCTTGTGTTGTTGACTTTAGCCATTCTGACAGGTGTGAGATGAAATCTCATTATCGGCTTGACTAGCATTTCCCTGATAATCAGTGATGTTGAGCATCTTTTCATGTATCTGTTGGCCACGTGGATGTCTTCTTTGGAGAAATAGTCTGTTTATGGATTTGTCACTGTTTCTGGGCCTTTTCAGTGGGTCAAGTTGGAAAACAAATATTTTTAAAAGAGAAAATCTATCATGAGTTCATACTGATAGTTTCAATTCAAATTTAGAATTCAGAGTTTTTACTTAGCTTCTTTGTGTGTGTGTGTGTGTGTGTGTGTGTGTTGCATTTTCTGTAATGCTAAAACTCTTGGTTACTTATATATGTTTGAAATTTCACAAAACCCAATCACATGCAAATACACAGAAAAGAAAATAAAGGAGGAAGAGTACGGACAAAAAAAAATCATTGAGAATACTGTTTCCTAAATGTTTCTCAGTTTTTTATCCCAGGCCCTAGTTTGGGAAGGAGAATATTTTCCTATTTCTTTTTTGTTTTGGCTTTATTTATTTATTTTGAGAGAGAGAGAGAGAGAGAGCAGGGAAGGAGCAGAGAGAGAGAGAGAGAGAGAATCCCAAGCAGGCTCCGCACGTCAGCTCAGAGCCCAATGTGGGGCTTGAACCCATGAATTGTGAGATGGTGCCCTGAGCCCAAACCAAGAGTTGTATGCTTAACTGACTGAGCCACCCAGGTGCCCCCCTATTTTTCTTTTTTTAATTTTTTAAAATGTTTTATTATCTAGTTTTGAGAGAGAGGGGCAGAGCATGAGCAGGGGAGGGACAGAGAGAGAGGGAGACACAGAATCTGAAGCAGGCTCCAGGCTGTGAACTGTCAGTCCCCCTATTTTTCTTGTATTTGAATTTTTAAAATAATTTGTTTGTTTTCACCAAAGAGCAAGCAAAAGATATGGCTTAAGAAAAAAATACTTCATTCGAAATAAAACATAATACCAACTTTAATCATGTATACTAATCTGAGTGATGAATTTCCTTATAGGGGCCAAGTTTTTCTGTCTTAGTTGCTGAAGGACATTTGTCTCCAGACATTTTCTTCATGCATACTTTCAGTAGAAAGTGTAAAGTCTATTTTTATTAAATTTATTTAATATATACTGTACCATTTTTCAAATATAAAAATTAAGAAAGTTGAACAGTATTTTAAATATGTATTTACAACATTTTTGATGGCATAATGAACCGTTTTGCTTTCACTACGACACACACACACACACACACACACACACACACACATTTATATAATTAAACGTGTTGTTTAGGCCTGGTTGTTTTGTATCTTACTAATCATGACTGCTACGTGTTATCTTTAGCTAATACCTCAAAGCACAATAAACACTTAGACAGGCTTCATCCCCAACTGAAGTGGAACTATAGCAAAATATCAAATAATCTCTTTGTTAAGTTAGAAAGTTTGAGGCCTCTTTCTTGTCTGTTTAGATTATCATTATGTTACATTGCAGTGTGAGTGACAAAGAGCTTATACAAATAATAGGAGAAGCATTGGTTCTACCATTGTTTCTTGGTTTGTTTGTACTTAATTACTCACTTGTGGTTGTAATTCTCCTGGCATTTTTAAGCATTTTCTTTTGTGAGGGCTTCTTTTGCTAAAGCTAGATAAAATAATCTGTAAATCTATTATCAGCATATACCTAACTGAGACACAAGGCATTGGTCGTCCAAAAGGAGTGAGGGCACCGACTGCACCCCTACAGAGGAACTCCCTCCATTTGTCCAAGCCAAGTAGCAGGTGAGCTCCCCCATATAGGAAAGGAGAGGGCCAATGTAGTGACATACATTATGTACTAGTAATGCCTGTCTTCTTTTTCTATTTTGGTTTTGAAAACAGAGTAAGAGTAAATAGAAAATAGAAGATCCGGGGCACTTGGGTGATCCAGTCGGTTAAGTGTCTGACTTTGGCTCAGGTCATGACCTCAGGGTCGGTGAGTTCGACCCTGTGCCGGGTTCTATGCTGACAGCTCGGAGCCTGGAGCCTGCTTTGGACTCTGTGTCTCCCTCTCTCTCTACCTCTCCCCCGCTCATGCAGTCTCTCTCTCTCTCTCTCAGAAATAAATAATAAAAGCATTTAAAAAAATAAAGTCTTAAAAAAAGAAAATAGAAGATCTAAAATTTTCCTCATCCATGTGTGCATCATATTTTGTGTCCCCTTTGGGTGTATGAACTCCTAGACACAGAAGAAGGAGAACACCACATGATGCATGTTCACGTCCACGTCTCGTAAAGCATCTTGTCTGCACACTGCGAACATCTCCTTTGCCAGCCAATATCTTGACAGGACTTCCTACAGGCCGTGCTCTGTCCCCCACCCCACATTTCTGCCAAAATTCACACTTGCAAATCACTAAATGGGAGGGTGTTTGCAGAACTCCAGGTGAGAAAAAACCAACTAGAAGCTTTAAACAGGAGGAGAGTAAAAAAAAAGTATCTGGCAGTATATCTGACATAACTTGGCAACTTATTCAGTGTGTGGGATCAAAGAGAAAAAAGTTTTTGAAGTATTGAAGTTTTGTGCCCAAATGCATAGAGGGTTAACGTGGGTGGAGGCAGCAATGGTGGTGGCCTAGATAGAAATAAAAGACTCATAGTAGGAGTGATTTAAGGGGAGCGGGGGGAGTGTCAGTCCACTATTGAACACCAAGCCTTATATCCGGGGATTCTTTGAGTGTTTCCTTGGAGAAGTAAAACTGGAGTTTAGTGGATGGTCAAGTCTGGAAATCAATATTTCAGAGTTCATAGATTTGCAATAACTGACACCTATGGTAACATAAATAATGTTGAAAATGAAGAAAGGAATGAAAACAAAGGAAAAAGCTATTGCTAGGGAATTATGTCTTACAGGTTGGAAGAAGGGTGGAGATCAACAGTTACAAAGGGGAATCTGGAAAACAATGTCCTCAAGGCAAAAATAAAAGGACTTTCCACAAGAGGGTGCCCAATAATGTCCAATGTAGGAGGGAAATTTTTAAAAAGTGAGAACGAATTATCCATTATAATTGGTACCTTCAATATTATTGCTTTATTTATTTTTCTTTGAAAGAGAAAGAAAATTCCAGATAACAGTGTAATTTTCAAGCTAATAAGTGGGGAGGCAGAAAGCACATACAGATTTTTCTTTAAAGCAATTTGGCAGTGATAAGAAGACATGAAACATAGATAGGTTTGATTTTCAGTTCATGTTGGATGGAAACAAGATATCAAGTTTTTGGACTTAACAAAGACCCAATGGGATATACAAATTAAATATAAAAAAATATATAAATCATTCATTGCTAGTGGACATGCAAAATGGCACAGCCACTTTGAAAAACAGTCTGGTGGCATCTAACAAAGCTAAACATATTCTTACCATACAATCCAGATATTATGCTCCTTGGTATTTACCCAAAGGAGTTGATACTTATGTCACACAGAAACCTGAACACAGACATTTATAGCAGCTTTATTCATAACTGCCAATACTTGGAAACAACCAAGATGTCCTCAGTTGGTAAATGGAAAGACTGTGGTACATCCAGGCAATGGAATATTATTTAGCGCTAAAAAAGAATGAGCTCCCCAGCCATGAAAGACACTTAAATGCATATCGCTAAGTGAAAGAAGCCAATTTGAAAAGGCTACACTCTGCATGATCCCAATTCTATGCCATTCTGAAAAGGGTAAAACTATGGAAATAATAAAAAGATCAGTGGTTGCCAGGAGTTAAGAGGAAGGGAGGGGATGAATACATGAAGCACAGAAGGATTTTAGGGCAGTGAAACTACTCTGTATGATACTATCATGATGGATATGTGTCATTATACATTTGTCCAACCCACAGGACATAAAACACTGAGAATGAACACTAATGTAAACTGTAGACACTGGGGGATAATGATGCACCAATGCAGGTTCATCAAACGTAAGAGATGTACTTCTCAGGTGGTCAGTGGAGATAACGGAGCAGGCTATGCGTATGTGGGGGAACAGGATATATGGGAAATCTCTATAATTTCTGCTCAACTTTGCTATAACCCTGAAACCACTCTAAAGATTCAAATGTATTTTTTACAAAATAAAAAGGATTGTTGGTTGGAGCACCGACATAATATATTATTTCTCAAATTCGTGTTCACATAAGCCTCCTAAAACGGAAAAGTGTGCTGCTAATCCTGGGGTTTTAATATACTGTAAGTGCTTTACAGTCATGACAGCTATATAGTGACCTTAAACTCTATCTGCAAATCGTAAGAATAGTGCACAAGCTGAGAAGAGGACCCCTTTGCTTTCCAGGGGAGGCAACCAGGTCTTGAGTTCCTCATCACCTGACTCCTCCTCTTTTTGTCTGACAATCAGTGGCTTGAATCAAGAGTAGCCAACATTTAGAGGGCTTGAGACCGAGGTTAGGAAAGGGATTTGCCTCGATGCTGGACTGATGGACCAGGAGGAACACCTTAGCTCACCATTGGCTCACTGTTGGTCATTTGGGGTTCAGAGCATTTGCAACTGAACAGTGGTGATAAGCTTCATGTCCTGGACTAGATCCTTGAACAGGATTGTTATTCCTCACAAAATCCACGCTTGACTATCTGCCAGTGCTTTATGTACCCTGCAGATTATGCATAGAAATCCTACTGTAAGACTTCTAGACTAATTAAGCAATATAGAGGTCACAGGTGTTTGTTTAACACAATTTACTCTATTTTCTTGTTTTCACTTTCCAGTGCTTAAGATCCAAGCACTATGTCAGCTTAGGAAAAGCATATTTCTTTTATCTTACATGCAAGTCCAAAAAAAGAAAGACCCCAACGACAGAGGCTTGGAGATTTGAACAGAAAAAGAGACATTAATTAGATCATTGGCATTTTGGACCCAAGGTAAGAAACAAACGTTAATCATAGAAGTCATCCCTGTTCAGGAGTGCCTGGCTAGCTTAGTCAGAAGAGCGTGCAACTCTTGATCTCGTGGTCCTGAGTTCGAGCCCCACGTGGGTTGCAGAGATTACTTAAATAAATAAAACTGAAAGAAAAAAGAAGTTATCCCTGTTGAGAAAATACTAATGCAAGTGCTGGAATACACGATGCAGGCAATTAAGAATAGAACCTGGTAGTTTATGAGAAACAGAGAAGCAAACAAATGTAGGTGTTTAGAAAATGGAATATGTAACAGGCTGGTGATAAGACAATTTAATTAGGAATAAATTAAATCTAGGAGTAATAAACCCACACACATGCACATTTTAAAGCAAGTGATAATTTTGTGTGCTGTGAACCTACCTCTTAGACAACCAGAACTATAGTAATTCTAATTATTTTCCCAAAGCCACACATTTAGGCAACCTGTGTCTGCAGCTAGCCTTACCCCCTGTATAAGCATTAAACCTTAGAAGGATAAAAATCCTAAAGTGAAGCCACGTGGATTTAAACAAAAAGAGACTTTAGTAGAGCTCTTGGCATGATATGCCACGAGGTAAAGTGCTCTCAGGGACTCACAGGACATTCTCTGCTCTCCCTCTCTCTCCTGCTCTCTTGTCTCAATCACTTGCTTTCTCTCGGCCCTTGACTCTGTTCCTCTCCATAGAATGAGTTCGTTCAGTTCCCATGTTAAGAAGTTCCTGCTCTCCTCCTTGTTGGAGGCAAAGAGAGAGACCCAGATAGCCCGCTCTGTATAACCAGTCCAATCACGGAGAACACAGACTGATCACCCTGGCTTGAGACTTGTGACCTTCCATGAACCGATCAATGAGATTAGGTGGATAGTATCTATATTGACCAGAGCGAAAATAGATGCCCACTAAATATATAATGATTTTTTCTAATACTTTAAGCTCCTATTAGTAATTTAGAATTAGGATTTCATCATAGCTGGATAATGGCATTTTTTATTGTTTCTTGGTGGCCTGCTAAGATTGAGTACTCCTGATGTATTTTAAGGAATTATTTGCTGTAGGGGTAGTAAACTTGCTTTCTCAGCCTCCCTGATAGCTAAGGTACAGTAAGGAAGCCAATCATCCCAGTTTGCCATGAACTAAGGAGCTTCCCAGAATGCAAAGCTTTCAGTCCTAGAATGAGTACAGTCCTGAGCAAACTGGGACAGTTGGTCACCCTAGGAGCAGAGTGACTGGTTTCTATTATTCAAACATCCATATAGGACACTGATTCAGAGGGAGTCTGATTTGCAGAAGTAGGTGAGGCACTGTCTTAATCTATTCAGGCTGCTCTCACAGAATGCCATCAACTAGGTGGCTTGTAAACAAAAGAAATTTATTTCTCACAGTTCTGGAAGTCCAAGGCCAGGGTGCCAACAATTAGTGCCCTGTGAGAGCCCACTCCCTGGTTCATAGATGCAATCTATCTTCTCACTGTATCCTCATGTGGCTTAAAAGGTGAGGGACTTCTCTGGAGTCTGTTTATAGGACACCAATCTCATTCATGGGGCTCCACTGTCTTGATCTAGCCACCTCCCAAAAGCCCCACCTCCTAATACCACCACCTTAGGGATTTGGTTTTCAGCATATGAATTTGAGGGTAACATGAAGATTCAGTGCATTGCAAACCCAGAAATCTATTCTGGTGCAGATGATGTTGAAGGTACTCAGCATCCCAACACTGATGAGGCCCGCAGGGGTCCGATCCATGTCACGGGCATGAGAGGTGCTATTTATGTCCTGAAGTAATGACCGTGCCATCATTGTCACTGGAGAGGTTCTGTGGTGTAATTTGGGTAATGTTTTGGCTACCTAGCCATCAAGACTGGGTCTTTATCCCCTTCAGAGATTCCATGAAGTACTAAGTATCCTTTAACACATTCCTTTCTTTCCTAATTGTGAAAAGGAGTTCTGATTTTTACAAGCATCAAGCTCGATGCTCTCTCAGAGTTGGAAAATCGTTCATCTGATCCTCAGTTTCATCATCTCCAAGACGAGAACAGCAATGTCCTCTCTAGCTGCTTCAAAATGTTGCTGCGAGGGGCATTCGGGTGGCTCGGTCAGTTGAGCGATCAACTCTTGACTTGAGCTCAGGTCATGATCTCATGGTTCGTGAGTTTGAGCCCCACGTTGGGGCTGTGCACTGACAGTAAGGAGTCTGCTTGGGATTCTGTCTCCCTTTCTCTCTGCCCCTCCCTTGCTTGCTCTCTCCCTCTCTCTCTCTCTCTCTCTCTGTCAAAATACATAAATAAACTTTTTTTTAAAAGTTGCTGTGAGTCTGAGAAAGGATGATATATGTGAAAATACAACACTGTAAAACTCAGTAAACATATTAGATAATTACGAAGGTCTCACTAGATAGGACGGAACCATCTTTAAATACTATGAAAATTAAATGTTTTAACTTCCCCACAAAATGGATCTTGAATGTATTCCTAGGTTGCCTGGGTAACACATTTTATCCTGATAAATAGGTTTTGGTATTTTGATTTTACTATCCCTTATAAACTTCTCCTCAAAGAATAACATATCCAGTAGCCCCCCACCCCCCATCCCCTCCATGGTTTTATTTTCCATAATCTCAGCTACCTGCAGTTAACCATGGTTGTAAAGGAGAAGACCCTCCTGACTTATGGTCAGAAGGTCAGTAGCAGCCTATCACTATGTCACCATGCCTATGTCATTCACCTCTCTTCAGCCTATCACACAACATTTTATTATCTCACATCATCACATGAAGAAGGGTGAGTACAGCACAATAAGATATTTCAAAGAGAGGCCATATTCACATAACTTTTATTATAGTATATCATTATAATTGTTCTATTTTATTATTTTTGTTGATTTCTTACTGTGCTTAATTTATAAGTATAGGGGAAAAAACAATGTCAGGTTTGTTGCTATCTGCAGTGTCGGGCATCCACTGAGGGTCTTGGAACATATCCCTCATGGATAAAGAGAACTACTCTACTTGGGAACAAAAGAGAAGAGTATATAGCTTTCCGTCAAAGCATCTGGAAGAATTCTTATCTCTAATAGAAAAGATCCAGTGTCGCCATTATTTTCTCATGGATAGTCAGTCATCATCATATTAAAAAAATTTGCTGGTTTTAGATCTGTTGCTTATATAAGATAACATTATGACATATAAAGAAAGTGGGGATACCCATTTTAGTATCAGTAGGGCTTATCTGGACAAGCCCTTTTATAAAGACAGGCCCTTAAGAGATGTTTCCGGTAGGTCAGTGATACAGACTGTTACTGACCACAGCATCAGCCTTCTTCATTTCGATTCACTGGTATTCCTATGATTCAAGCCATCAGAGTTCAGTCCTAAATGATTTCTTAATGGAAAGACAACGCATACGGTGGTTACCAATGAGATGATCTGGTATCCATTCTTTTTTTTTTTTTTAAATAGAAACAGGTTTTCTTTCCATCCACATATTTATTGAGGCGGATTCCATATTAATTCGGTGTGACCATGCCCTCCAGCCGTGGAGGTGAGCCTGACCAAACTCTTCTGCTCCTATCAGACCATGCTCTTTTGCCTCGAGTTCCTTGGTTTAGAGATGAATAGTTCACCTAAGTTGGGTAATTATTTTTTCCCCCACAAGATTGTTGGAGCGATGTTATCGGGCAAGTATGTATCTAGTGGGTCACAAAGTAAGATGTAGAATTTGGGTGTTGTAGGTATCTGAGAAAGTGGATCTTTATGGGTAGAAATGACTCCAGTGTGTAGAGAGAGGCGCAAACAACCTTGTAGTCTTCAAGCATTGGTTCCACAGGTCCCAAATGCTCCACTGAGGCCCAGTCCTTCCTGGCCACCAAGAGTCTTACTTAACCAAATGGACTTTAGAGTCACAGAGCCAAAGATTCTAACACTGCCTTTGTTCTTGACCACCTGACCACTCCATCCCCGAGATTCAGTGCCTTCATCCATAACACTGAGGCAATATAACCTCATTAGGTTATTATTAGAACTCAAAATGAGATGTGAGTAAAATGTCTAATGCAGTTCCTTTCCCTAACAGGTGCATAACAAACATTTTATTTTCTCTTTTCTCTCATTAGAATTACTGAAACTGCACCTTAACTTGGCCCCTCATTGCCATTGTCTCCTTCCGCCCTTTGCATCCTAGACAGAGCAGTCCTCTTGAGCAAGTTCTGAGCACATCACTCACCGGATCAAATACCCCCAGTGGCTTTCCTATATTTCCAATGAAACTGAAACTCCTCAAACTGGTATTTAAGACTTAAAAATTTCCCTCTCCAGCCTCTCAACTGCTACCCCCATATCATACCCTCTGCTCCAACTAAAACCAGTTAGTGGATATTTTGTGAACACACAACATTATTCATGTCATTTCTTACATCTAATTTGCCCCAAATCCTCTCCTCTTCTCTTTTTCCCCTGACAAAAATCTGCCTATCCCTCCAGGCAAGCCCAAAGATCAGCAAATATATAAAACAATCCACCTGGTACCTGGTGGAACTATCTGTCCTCCGCACTCTCATGGTCCTTAGATTGTTTTTCTTATGTAAAGTTATGTGTGTACGTGTCTTTATTCTCATACTAGTATGTGAGCACCTTGAGATTCAACTTTAGGTGATAGAATTTAGTGATCAATACTAGCAGCTTTGGAATCTTCAGGTATCTCAAGGTTTAAATCCTGGTTTTCCTAGCTCTTACCTGAATGGCTTTAGAAAAAAGTTCTCAATTACCCTAAGTCTCACTTGGCTCAGCTGTATAATGGGATAATCATATTTTATATTATAGGCTTCTTATGAGGAATACATTAGATGGAATATGTTAGTCAAATATCTGAATATACAATGTTCCTTGTTGAAAGAACAACTTAATTTTTTGCAAGATATTTTATTGAATAATTCAGTTATTGAATATTCATATTATTAGAGCACGGTGGCTACTGGGAAGGTTGTGTGAATGATCAGCCACAGACAGAGCTGGGTGTCTGAAGGGCATTGTGCACAGTTAGCATTCATTCATTCATTCATTCATTCATTCATTCCCTTACATGGGGATTCGTTCAACAGCCACTTGTTTTTGGAAATTAGTAGTCAGCAGGCATTATACTAGAAGCTGGTCAAAACTATGCTTCAAAAAATCTAAAATTTTCTGCCGTAAGTCAGAAACCAGTTCTTCTGCAATGTGGATCATTTCCTTGGGTCTAAAGGAAATGATTAGTCAGACGAAGGGAAATGTAATAAATGTTACCATTTATCAACAGGTAGAAGTTGATTGCTTTATGCTCATTATTTATTTCTGTTAATTCTTGTACAGATCCACAGGTCAATATAAATATCTTTCTGTTACAACTGAGGACAGCAGAGGTCAGAGTTTCAATAATGTTTTCAACATCGCTGAGTTCACCAGTGAGTTGAAATTTCATGACGGTTCTGTTGGCTCCAGTGGCTTCTCCCTCTCTGTGGTGTGGCCTTCAATTCTGTGACAGTTTCACACAATCAAAGAGGTCAGGAATCGAAAAGTACCACTTCTTCATATATGATGAGAAAAAGAGGCCCCAGTGAAGTCAATAGAGTTGCCAAAGGTCCCCAGCTAGCCACCACATTTTAAAACGACGCTGCCACACCGTGTGGAATAATAGCATTGTCATTGAATACCTGCAGAATGGTGTTGATCTCTGCTTCAGCCGATACTTTCTCTAATAAACCCCATTTGCTGACCTCACTGTCTGTATTTACACATAAGGCATTGTCAGCAGTCTTCATGCCCCCAGGGAGGAGCAGACCAGCTTCCCCTAGCATAAGACCCATGACTTCACTCTCCCCGGAAGACATCATCCCCTCTAGGCCCCCGAAAGTGACGTCCAGAACCCATCTGCACCTGACAAAGATTTAAGTGGCTTGACCTTTGTAAAATGGAGCTTAACTTTCTCTTTCAACCTTTCTCTAAGAGGCCTTTCCTCTGCGCAGGGAAAAATTATTCATTTCAAGGCTTAAGACTCCTATGGCCTCAACAGTAGGCAGGTTTTAAAATGTTTGAATATGAGCAATAGAGACTAACTGCTACTGCAATAGCTAGTCACTTGACGTTTTAAAAGGACACCAGAAGTCGTCCTGGTCTTGCTCCCAGCTCGTGGAACCCTAGGCCAGCTCATCAGAATATCTCTCCGCCACCCGGGGAAAGACAGGGGGCCACTCTACCTGTAGGAGTTATTTCATTGCTGCTTTCTTCCCTTCCGCCTTAACCTGAGGTCACCACTCGGAAACTGGTTCTCCCACAACGCCGACCTTTTCCCTGGGTCTACGGGGAGTGCTAGGACAGAAAAAGCCCTGTAATTTCAAAAATACTGGCAAATTCTGATTTAGAGTCTGAGGCAGGTCTTAAGGATTCCTGGTAAAGTTGTTGTCATGGTTTCCTAAACTGGGATGCTCACGAACAAACACTTTGACCAAAGATAGAGATCTGCTAACACTCACTGACATATTTATTCTTTTCTTTTCTTTTCTTTTCTTTTCTTTTCTTTTCTTTTCTTTTCTTTTCTTTTCCTTGTGTAAGTTTATTTATTTTGAGAGAGACAGCGATAGCAGGGGTAGCGGAGGAGCAGAGAGAGAGAAGGAGAGAGAGAATCCTAAGCAGGCTCTACACTGTCAGCACTGAGCCCAGTGCAGGGCTGGAACTCGCAAACAGCCAGATAGATCATCACCTGAGCCAAAATCAAGAGTCAAACATTCAACCAACTGAGCCACCCAGGCGCCCCTGTTTTCAAAAAGGAAACTTAGCCACTCAATTGCAACAAGTTGGGTATTTTGGGGGGAAAAAAAGAAATCGCTTCTTTTAGAGGTGCACAGCTTCTCAAAGCTCTGGAATTACCATTTTCTTGGTTTCCACATATAAAGGTTTGAAAAAATAATTAGATTCAAGACATCCTATTAGAATTGAAGGAGAACTAATCATCTGATTAGCAATTAATTGATAGGAAGTGGAGGGCAGGGCACCCTGGTCATAAAACCCATTGAAAAAGGTTTTGTTTTATGTATTTATTTTTAATTTTGTTTCTTTTGTTAAAATGTTTTATTTATTTTTGAGAGAGAGAGAGAGAGAGAGAGAGAGAGTATGAGTGGGGGAGGGGTAGAGAGAGAGGGAAACATAGAATCTAAGGCAGGATCCAGGCTCTGAACTGTCAGCACAGAGCCCTATGTGGGGCTTGGACCTAGGAACCACGAGATCATGACCTGAACGAAAGTCAGATGCTTAACCAACTAAGCCACCCAGGCACCCCCATTGTTTTATGTGAAATATGATTTAGCACAATATATTGAGAAGAAATGATTTGGCCCATGCACTATAGAACAATACTACACATCCAGGCACTAATTCACTTAGCCAGCAAACATTTTTTAACATTCATGGGTTCTGGAGCCAGACTGCCTATGACCTGCCACTGTGGCTTTACTGCTGTGACCCTGAGCATGCTACCTTTTGCCTTGGGGACTCAGCTTCCTTATCAGTTAGATGATAAAATGAGAGTCCCCTACCCCATGTAGGTTGTAGTGAGGATTAAGTTTGTGTGTTAGTCTCCTAAGGCTGCTGTAAAAAGTACTACAAATTAGGGAGCTTAAAACAACAGAGATTTGTCTCTCGTAGTTTTGAAGGCTGGAAATCTGAAATCAAGAGGTCAGTAAGGCTATGCTGCCTCCAAAGCCTATAGAGGAGAATCCTTTCTTACCTCTCTTAGCTTCAGAGGCCCAAGACATTCCTTGGCTTATAGACACATCATTAATCTTTGTCTCCATTTCTGCATGGCATTCTCCCCATGTGTCTGTTTTCACGGAGCCATCTTCCCTCTGTGGCTCTCTTCTTATAAGGACACTAGACATATAGAATTGAGGGCCCACTTTACTCCAGTGGGACCTCATCTTAGCTAATTATAGCTGCAGCAACTCTATTTTGAAATAAACTCACATTCTGAAGTACTGAGGGTTAGAACTTAAGCATATCTTTTTGGGAGACCCAATCTAACCCATCACAGTAATAGTTTGCTGATATATGTACCAGGTCATCAAGGTAATTAGCATGGCGAGCAGTCAGTGATTACTAGATCAGTGATCAACTAGCCTTGATGTGCCTTGAACCTTATGTCAGGGACTGAAGGTGGAGAAAGAGATATTATGCAGCCTTTGACATCAAGAAGTTCACAGTGTCATAGAGATAGTTTGGCTTAATCGGCTTATTTTGCAGAGGAGAGGGAAAAAAACCATAAAGCAAGTAGATTATCATCTTTCTGCATTCATTTTTAGGCATTACAAAAACTTAAATCTGTGGTTTTGAACTCCAACTACAAATATTCTGAGCTCCTTTCATTTGGTTTTGTTTGGTTGGTTGGTTTGTTCTGTTTTTTTTGTTTTGTTTCGTTTTTTGGCAGAATGGGGGCTGGTTTTGACCCTGGCAAGTTGTTTTCACAAATGTGTCTGGGTCCTTCTCTCTGGGGTCCTTTACAATCCTAACATCCTGTAATTCTGGTATAATGTACAGTGTTCATGTATTTATTTTCCAAATTTGATGTTCCAGACCAATCATTTTTAATGTTTTTGCCTGATCTTGTTTTTGCTTGCTATTCCTATTCAAACTTCCTTAACCTGCATTTGAGCAGCTATATTCTGACTATATTTCCAATCCCGATAAAATTATACCTGTACTAGTGTTTGTTTCCTGGTGACTTCTTTGAAAAACAAATGCCCTTTGAAAATAATTGCTTTTCTCCTTTACTACATAACCTAGCAGAGCAATTATCAGGCTGGTTTTTGTTTTAAAAAAATAGGTATAAAACTAAAAACCTCAAGTGTGATTTTTTTCTGCATTCTTATATTGTAAGATATATGCTATCTAAAGAACTGTGATTTCTACTTATGTGAATAAAACAATACATTCTCTTAGAGATGTATTCTTGTATTTTATCTCTTAGTTCATCAGGTACAATATTTCCATCTGAAATTCCCTTAAGATGAAAACATAAATTTAAGCATTCAGCAAAATTGTTCTAAAGGCAAAATTTAAATGATGTGACTGAATTATTGCAGAAAAGGGGAGTTTCCATAATTCTCCAAATGGCAATTTAAAATTTATGTTACTTGGTTTTGCATCCAGGCACTTACTTCTACCTTGTTCTCCCACCCTCTGCCCGCCCTTTTCATTCCTCTTTAAAACACACTAGAAAGGAGTAATGTGCTCAGAATGTCTTTCTTTCTCTAGGAGTCTATCAAATATTTTGTATTATTCAGACAGCTCTGGAAATTCACCTTTTGCACAAAAGTATCCTTAATGGAGTTAAATTCAATGAAGATTATTGACCACTTGCTATTTTCTAGGCAACATGCTGGGACATTGAAGACACAAAGATGGGATAGTCTGTCTGGGCTGAGGGAAGAAGGAAATAAAGAAGGAAGGAAGGAAGGAAGGAAGGAAGGAAGGAAGGAAGGAAAGAAGGGAGGGAGGAAAGGAGGGAAGGAAGGAAGAAAGAAAGAGAAAGAAAGAAGGAGAGAGGGAAGGAAGGAAGGAAGGAAGGAAGGAAGGAAGGAAGGAAGAAAGAAGGTGGGAGAAAGGAAAGAAAGAAAGAAAGAAAGAAAGAAAGAAAGAAAGAAAGAAAGAAAGAAAGAAAGAAAGAAAAAGAAAGAAAGAAAGAAAGAAAAAGGAGAGAGAGAAAGAGGAAGGAAGGAAGGAAGGAAGGAAGGAAGGAAGGAAGGAAGGGAGGAAGGAAGAAAGGGAGAAAGAAAGAAAGAAAGAAAGAAAAAGAAAGAAAGAAAGAAAGAAAGAAAGAAAGAGAAAGAAGGAGAGAGAGAAAGAGAAAGGAAGGAAGGAAGGAAGGAAGGAAGGAAGGAAGGAAGGAAGGAAGGAAGGAAGAACAGCTTTGCTGGCCCGCTCGTCCTGCTATGCATGCTCACCACTGTCCAAGGTCCTAAATTCTTATTTAGCATCCTTTAAGTGTTAGGCCCCTGAGATACCAACAAATTAATGACATTCCCACTGTTATTAAGAGTAACACGCTCCTATATTTTAAAAGGAATGAATATCAAAATGAAAAGCCACTTTTTAAGTCCCAGATAAGCCGATCACACAGAAAATGTGGCGAGATTTCAGAGATGTAAGAGGAGGTATCCGTGGAGGCTCAGGTAAGTTAAAAAGCAGAGCTTTAAAGTCCTAATTCTTGTCAGAGTGACACAAAATTAGGAATTTGCTAAGTCTTGGGGCAGGAGCATTTAGTAAGGGGCAGCGGAGTAGCGAAGGGGCAGTGTGTGAAGTGACCATGGGAGCAGTGGAGACTGCAGTTTGGCTCAGCCTGGAAGTTCACATACAGAAGACCAGAAGACAAGGCAAAATGACAGGTTCGAACCCCTTGTGGCAGAAAGCATCGATGAACTATGGAACAGAGGAATGAGGAGTGATCTGGCGACTTCAGGATATTTATCATCTATTTATAGCAGAGTGAATACAATTACATCCATCTGTTCAGTATTCACTGGACACATTATATGCACATTATTTAGAGTCACTGTAAATACCGCACTTCCTTAAAACTTACTTCTGAACAAAGAGGGGATAGCAGATGGAAATAAATGGACTTTGGGGACTGACAGAGCTTGGTCCACATCCTGGCTCCACCATTTCCTAGATGTGTGACATTTGTTAAAATTACATAATGTTTCAAAATTTCCTTCCACATTCTGCTAAATGGGGATAATAGTGCAACATCAGAGTATTGACAGATCACATTAAACACCATCAAATCACCTAACACACTGGACGGGACAGAGGTAGTTCTCGTAAGTTGTTGTCATTGATGTAACGTGGTCAAAGCAGGTATGTTGATGTGGCTGCTCAGAGGCCAGACGTTTTGCAGGTGCAACCAGATGGTAGACCTGTAATTACTATAAGAATGTCCTTGGAGAACCAAATGTTTTAAATGAATTGTGAAAGAAAGTGTTGAAATCAACCACGATCTCACTTTTAAAATACAAACACTGGGGCGCCTGGGTGGCGCAGTCGGTTAAGCGTCCGACTTCAGCCAGGTCACGATCTCGCGGTCCGTGAGTTCGAGCCCCGCGTCGGGCTCTGGGCTGATGGCTCGGAGCCTGGAGCCTGTTTCCGATTCTGTGTCTCCCTCTCTCTCTGCCCCTCCCCCGTTCTTGCTCTGTCTCTCTCTGTCCCAAAAATAAATAAACGTTGAAAAAAAAAAATTTAAAATACAAACACTGTCAACACCGGAATGCTTTTTCGTTTAGATTTTTTCCCCAATATCCACTAAGATACTTTTTAAAATGCTGCAATCCAAGCTGATGGGTCAATTTAACATCCAAGCGTGCACTCTGAATTCCTGAGAGGGTGCAGGGGAGTAAGGGATCTGTGTGTCTGCATCAGCAAAATAAGCTGCAACTAGAGCCTAGGTAATGCTGAGAAGACGGAGGGGGGAAAAACACTAAGAAGAAAACCAATAAAGCAGAGGACACAATTTGAAATGACACCTGTGTAAAATAGTGGAAGAAAAGAGAGTCTTAGAGCAGAAATGAGGAAAACAAGCAAGATTCGGGGTGATAAGGGAAGTGACTTCATTAACAGTAATTTAGCTTGATGTTTGTTTTAATCAGGAATCTAGCTGTGTATCATTGAGATCCAGACAGAATCTAAACTGGGGGCCTAAAGAGCAGGAAAAATGTGGAGTAGCAGGAAGAAAAATAACCCAGCAGAGAAGGGTCCATGACCAAAACTAAGAGTAACAGCCACTGGAAACAATGTAGAGTGTTTTAAGCCACATTGCTTGGTGTAGATTTATGCATTCAGAGCATCTCAACTACACATAGTTAAGATCTCTGAATTTCCTCAAGCTCTACTGGTTATACACAAGCACTGACATAGGCGGACAGATGGAGAGAAAGTATTCTAGACAGCCCATCGGTCTGCCAGTCAGCAATATTTATTGAGCAATTCTTAGGGTCTAGGCACCTGACATAGTGCTTAACACACAGCAAGTGCGTGGGGTGAATTACGTCTTTCCCCAAAATATGTCTAGATCTTAACCCTGAGAACCTGTGAATGGGACCTTGTTTGGAAGTAGAGTCTTTGTAGCTGTAATCAAGTTGAGATGAGGTCAGACTGGATTGGGGTAAGACATAAATCCAATGTCTGGTGTGCTTCTAAGGAGAGAGAGGGAAGGTGGTTGTGGAAAGACAAGCAGAAACCAGAGTAGGGAAGCTAGTTGCAAGGCTCACCAGCCACCAGCAGAAGTGGGAGGGACAAGGAAGGATTCTTCCCTGGAGCCTTCAGAGAGAACATGGCCTTGTTGACAGCTTGATTTCAGACTTCTAATCTCCTTAACTAGGAAAGAATGAATTTCTGTTGTTTTAAGCCCCTCGGTTTGTGATGCTTTGTTACTCCGGCATGAGGAAACTGATACATTCTGTGATCTCGTAGAGCTTGTATTTTGTCCGTGGTAATAACATATAATAACATATTATATATAATAATATATAACATAGTAACATATTATACATAATAATATATAATAATATATTATATATAATAATATATAATAACATATTATATATAATAATATAATGTTTTGAATAAATAAAGAAGAGCAGTATCCAAGAGGGGACTTGACTGGTTTGATGGATTTTCCAGGGCTGGCATTTGTGACCAGTCAGGCACACAACAACCAGAGGGGAGAGTTTCCAAAAGAAGGAACAAATTCAAAGTCCCAGAGACTTTACAGGGGAAGAGGAAAGAGAGTGTGGAATTGTGATATAGTAATAAATCTATATCTGATCTTTGTCCCCGATTCCTGACACAGAGCTCTTAAAAGCCTTAGAATTTCCTCAGTGATGGGGTCAGAGGGGCATCTGTTATTCTTCAGAATAATTCCCTTTTGACCATACTTGAATTTATGTTACAGATGTGACTGCTTGAGGATGGCATCTGGTTGCCAGAGGAACCAATTGTATGATAACAGGGTTGCAACTTTCAGCCCTGAGCTCCAGGGAGGGAATTTAGGGACTATAAATTGAATTCAATCACTAGTGGCCAATGAATTCACCAGTTATGCCTACATCGTGCAACCTCCATAAAAACCCAAAGCGAAAGGGCTCAGAGAACCTCCAGGTTGGTGACCCATCATGGTGCTGAGAGGGTGCTGTACCCAGAGAGGCTGTGGGAGCTCTGTGCCCCTTCCCACATGCATTGCCCTACGCATCTTTTCCATTTCGCCGTTCCTGAGTTGTATCCTTTATAATAAACCAGTAATAGTAAAGTGTTTTCCTGAGTTCAGTGAGACATTTTAGCAAATTATCCATCTTGAAGAAGGCATTGTGGGAACTCCTGATTAATAGCCCATCAGTCAGAAGTCCAGGAGAGCTTGACTTGCTTTTGGAATCTGAACTGGGGACAGCCTTATGGTACTGAGCCTTAACCTACGAGGTCTGCACACACTCCAGGTAGTTTGTGGCAGATTGCTTGGCATAGAAAACTCCCACATCTGGTGTCAGAAGCATTGTGAGTAGTACAAGAAACGCAGTTGTCTTTTTGATGAGTTTAGTGCATCTGTGAATCAGACGGAGGGTCAGTTTGCTGTAAGTGCGGCAAGCGGATGTGGATGGAGATGGGCTCAAAGAGGACATTGGGGCCAGGCCACTGATATCACAGGAAAGAGTTTGGAATCTGTATTGATTGCAATGGGATGGCACAGAAATGTTTAAGAAGAAGAGACCGACTCACTCGAGGATGATCTGGCTGCAGTGTGGAAATGGATTTAGGGGAACAAAGAGAAGGAGGGAGATCAATACAGAACCATTGCAGCATGATTGGCCTCATGCCATCTCTGCTGTCAGGCTCACAAGGACACCCAGCGGAGACGTCCATGGGTGCTTAGCCGTATGGTTCAAGCTTAAGAGAAAAGGAGGAGAACAAGATAACATTTGAGACTCAGTAGTGTAGAGTTTGAATCCAACAGCCATGAGACTAGATGAGATTGGAAAGAGCGTGCAGCAGGGCAGAAGAAGGGTAGAGGCTGAGTCCAGGTTCCCCATCATGGCCCATTGGGTGAGATAGACCCAAAAAATATGATGCAGAAAGAGCATCCAGGGAGATAAAGGGAGTATACCACAGTACTGGGAGGCAAACATTTCAAATGGGAGATGGTGGTAAAAAAAAAATCCTGCTCAAAAGTGGAGTATGATTTCTGACCTTGAAAAGAGTGGTTTCAATGGTGCAGGGTTGTGAACGTCTGACTGGAAAGCTTAGAGCAGAGAAAAGGAGTGAGAAAGAGTGAGAAAGGCCAGGAAGGCAAGTACAGTCAACTGTTCCTCCAGAGAAGAAAGAGTAGAAAGACCTGAAACCAGAGGCTTCATTTTAAAAATAAATTTGGGGAAAGCTTGAGAGAGGGTAATAATCAGTTGCAATTGAGAAATGTATTCTCGAGCTACTGATTTCATAGATGGAACCTGACATGGAAACTTCCCTGTTGACTATTCACCCACCTTGCTGTCCAAGTATGAGCAATATTACATGCATCCCCCCATTTGCCTGTCCCTATTGAGTAAGGAAAACCACTCAGGAATAGCCTAACATTTTAGAATGTTTTACCTTTATTACCCAATTTGATTGTAGGATCTATGTAATCATAGCCTTTGTTTGTTCTATTAATATTGGTTGTAAGGAACCATTCCTTAATGCAACAGGTATTTAGATCAGTAGCCTTGGGTAAATGGCATCCTTCAAAAATGCCAATAGCTGGGGCACCTGGGAGGCTTTGTGGGTTAAGCCTCCAACTCTTGGTTTCAGTTCAGATCATGACCTCACTGTTCATGAGTTGGAGCCCTGCATTGGACTCCATGCTGACAATGTGGGGTCTGCTTGGGATTGATTCTCTGCCTCCCTCTCTCTCTCTCTGACCCCCCTCCTCTCTCTCTCTCTCTCTCTCTCTCTCTCTCTCTCTCTCAAATAAATAAACTTAAAAAAAATTTAATGCCGATAGTTCGTAAAGAAGGTTCTCATGAATACAAAAGTATTTGAATTAGGGACAAAGTTTGCAGCGGTGCTTCTGACACCTGCCCTAAGTCCTCCTGTTGTCAGGAAACTGCTTGGCTCTTGGACTGCTTACAGCTTATGCCAGAGGAGGAACTTGAAATATTGCAGCGAGAGAGACGATTTTCATGACTTCCATAGGCTTTTATTAAATGTGCCTATTTTGGGTAGTGTACCATTTGTTCCCAAGTTTCTCTTGGTGCAGATCACTGCCAGCTGGGTTGTCTACCTAAATTTGAGGAGCCATGAGCATTGAAGAAAGTCCCAACACTGCCCCAAAGGCATCTATTTTCTGATTGCAGAAGGTACTCTTCATTGCAGAATAACAATAGCTACTCAAAACTCCAAACATTTGTTGAGCTATCAAGTCCCTATTCCAAGGGTTCTATATTTAATATTTCATTCGGTAGTGCTAACAGCCTTGTGAGATTAGTGCTATTATGATCACAATTTTACAGGTGAGAGAGGGAAGACGTGAAGGGTTTTAGTAATTTGCCTGCAATTGTTAATTTTATGTGTCAACCTGGCTGAGTCATGGTGCCCAGATGCGTGGTGAAACATCATCCCATATGTTTCTGTGAGGGTGCTTTTGGATGTGATTAACATTTAAACTGGTGAACTTTGAATAAAGCAGATTGCCCTGAATAATATGTATGGGCCTTATCATCCGATTGGTAAAACAATAGACTGACCTCTCCTAAGCAAGAAGGAATTCTGCCAGCAAATGGCCTTGTGATTTGAACAGCAACATTGGCTTCTTCCTGGGTGTTCAGTCTGTTAGCCCACTGCAGATGTTAGATCCCCATAATTTCTGGAGCTGGTCCCTTTATACACCATACACACACACACACACACATACACACACACACACACACACACACACACACAGTTTCTCTGGCTAATACATTGCCAAGGTCACATAGCTAGGCCACAACAGAAATGGGATTTTAGCCAGGAAAACTGGTAAACATGCATGAACACACTTCCTTCTGTGATCAATACCCCAATTTTCTTTTGAGAATCTACTCTTCTATCCTTACTCTTGTATGAGGCTTTAGAAGATCCTGCTAAGATCTTCTAGATCTAGGATTCTCTAGCTAAGAGTTGGACTAGGATGCAAATTAAGGAAAGAAAGACTTCTTCCTGGAACAAATGAGGATTTAAAGGGGTTGAGTGATCTCTTCTGACAGTAACAGCCTAAAAAGAAGTTCACTGGTTTCTCCTCTTGAGATCCCCTCAGCATCCCTGCTTTCTGCTCCCCTTTAGGGATTTCCTTGAATTATGTAAGCTTCTCTGTATGTTACCAATAAATTTCCTTTTTTCCTTAAGTTTTTTCAGAATCTTTATTCTATTTTTTTGTATTGTTACTGGTGTTGCTGGAACCAGAGAACCATAAATGACAGAGATTTATATTAAGAATATTCTATAGGGACACCTGGGTGGCTCAGTTGATTAAGCATCTGACTTTGGCTCATTTCATGATCTCACAGTTTGTGAGTTCAAGCCCCGCGTTGAGCTCTGTGCTGACAGCTCAGAGCCTGGAGCCTGCTTCAGATTATGTCTCTCCCTCTCTCTCTGTCTGCCCCTCCCCTGCTCGTGCACTCTCTCTCTCTATCTCTCAAAAATAAATAAACATTAAAAAATTTTTTAAAAAAGAATATTCTACATAATAAAAGAATCCCAACAGAACACACTTGAGGCTGCATAAGTTACATCGTGGATATATAATGTACTTAACCAATTCTCTAGCATGGGTCATTCATGTTTTCTCTACTTTTGCCATTCTTGTACACACATACTGTCTCCAATATCACCAATTTGAACATGCAAATGAGGAATGGGGAGGATTACATTAATTTACATTTTCTCTGCAATTATCTGTTTATGCGGAGTCACCTGCTCGCAGAAATCAACTTCCTCATCCCGTGTGAATATAAGTGTTGTCTCATGTGCTTTCTCAGCAGCTAGTCCCTCTTGTGACAGTGTTTTCAGCATCCCTCTCCATGCTCTAGTGCTGACTTGTGAAGTTCCTCCCCTCAGAAGTGATCCTCCCCAGTGAGGAAGCCCCCATCCCCACTGCGGATGGTGGCCATGCTCAGAACACCCTCGTGCATTGCAAGGGCGCCAGTTGTTTGCGCTCTCAAGGCCATCAGATGGTCCTCAAGTTGCCAGAGTGATCCCCGTGCCATGCTGGAGTGAAAACACTACACAACTGTTGAAATGAAGATGCCCTACTTGTAATTCTCGGGTCCAAAGTTTCCTAAAGTGAACTATGGACAGGATTCTTTTGGTTTTTGCCTGACTCAGTTATTCTCAAACTGAGGGAGAGGGAGAGGGAGAGTGGACTATTCATACATGGAGGACAGGTCATTTCAGAATTGGGGTGGTTGGGAGGAGAGGTGTGTGTGCACGTTGAAAATCATATTCAGTATTACAGTTTGATTTTGTATTTGGGAATTAACATGAATTACCTATCATTTTCTTAAGATGTGCCAGAGGGAGTAAAGCTAGAAAAAGTTTCGATTATTAGCTACAAAGAAAATGTAGTGATTCCCAGCTGGAGGCATAATTTTTTTAATGTTTTTTAACGTTTATTCATTTCTGAGAGACAGAGTGAGACAGAGCATGAGCAGGGGAGGGGCAGAGAGAGAGGGAGATACAGAATTTGAAGCAGGCTCCAGGCTCCAAGCTGTCATCACAGAGCCCGGCAATGGGGCTCGAACTCACGAACTGCGAGATCATGACCTGAGCACTGACTAAGCCACCCGGGTGCCCCTGGAGGCATATTTTAATAGGGAGGCTGATTGGACTCTCCTGTAAGAGCATGAGCTATTTGGTTTATTAAAAGCATTGTATTTTTCCAACCTGTCTCCATCAAACTCAACCCCAGCCAATGGAAGTGACAACCTACAGATGTCATGCCAATTCCCCCAATCCAATCCCTACTTTTTCCTCAAAGTAAAAGGTCTGTATATATATCAGTACATTTGAATAGATGCCAAAAGTAGATCAGGTCCAAATAACTATACCCTGAGAATAAACACAAACTTTTGACATTAATGAAAGAAATTTTAGAAGACACCAATAAATGGAAAGATACTCCATGCTCATGAATTGGAAGATTCTCTGATGTTAAAATGTCAATTTAAAATGTCCAAAGCAATTTACAGATTCAGTACAATCCCTATCAAAACTCCAATGCTCTTTTTTCAAAGAAATAGAACAAATAATCCTAAAATTTGTATGGAACCATAAAACAACCTGAATAGCCAATCTTGAGAAAAATGAATAAAGCTACAGGTATGACTCTCACTTAGTTAAGCTGTATTACCAAGCTATATTAAAACACTATGGTATTGGCATAAAAAATCTATATAGATCAATAGATCAGCATAGATACCCCAGAAATAAAATAGTGTAGAGAGCCCACACATATATAATCAATTAATTTATGACCAAGGAGCCAAGAAGATGCAATGGGGAAAGGGTGGTCTCTTCAATAAATGCTGTTGGAAAAACTGGACAGCCACATGCAAATAAATGAAATTCGAACACTATTTTATACCACACACAAAATTTAACTCAAAATGAATTACAGACTTGAATGTTAGACCTGAAACCACAAAGCTCCTAGAAGAAAACACGGAAGGGAAGATCCTTGGCATAGGTCATAGTGATGATTTTTTGAATTTGACAACAAAAGCAAAAATAAATAAATGGGGCTGTATCATACTACAAAGCCTCTGCACAGCAAGAGAAACCATTAATAAAATGAAATGGCAGCCAGGTGAATAGGAGAAAATATTTGCAAATCATATCTCGGACAAGGGACTAGCATGCAAACTATATAAAGATCTCATGCAACTCAGTAGCAAAAACAAACAATTTTTTTTAAAAACTAAAAAAATAGGCAAAAGATCTATTAAATAGACGCTTTTCCAAAGAAGACATTCAGATGGACAACAGGTACATGAAAAGATGCTCAGCATCCCTAATCATCAGAGAAATGCAAATCAAAACCACAATGACATACTCATCTCACATCTGTCAGAATGGCTATTATCAAGAAGACCAGAAATAACAAGTGTTGGCAAGGATGTGGAGAAAAGGGAACCCTTGTGCACTGTTGGTGGGAATGCAAATTGGCGTAGCCACTCTGGAAAACAGTATGGAGGTTTCTCAAAATATTAAACATAGATCTATTGGCAACGATCCAGTAATTCCAATCTTGAATATTTATCTGAAGAAAATGAAAACCCAAACTCAAAAAGATATATGGACCCCTATGTTCGTTGCAACATTACTTATAATAGCCAAGATATGAAAACAACCTGAAAGTCCATTGATGGATGATTGGATAAAAAAATATGATACGTGTGTGTATATATATATACATATATATATACACACACATAAATAAAATTTGATAAAATTTGATAATAAAATATATATATACATAAATAAAATTTGATAAAAAATATGATACATGTGTGTGTGTATATATATATATATATATATATATATATACATACATAAAATTTGGAATATTATTTGGCCACGAAAAAGAATGAAATCTTGCCATTTGCAACAACATGAGTGGACCCCAAGAGCGTTATGCTAAGTGAAATAAGTCAGAAAGAGACAGACAAATACTCTTGATCTCTTTTATAGGTGGAATCCCCAACCCCCAAAAAAGCTCACAGATACAGAGAACAGACTGGTGGTTGTCAGAGGCCGGTGATAGGCAGCATAGAGTTATTTATAATTTTAAAAGATGTTGAACAAATGGGTTGCTTTTGTAATCAGGTAAAAACTAAATGCTGCAAACACAAAATAAAACCCTAACTTTTAAATTTTGTTTTACCGTATTCCAAAAGTACTTTCAAATAATTTAAATGATCAAAGGATAGAAAAACACTTACAAACAACAAAACTCCCACTGACTCAGAAAGCTAGTCACTTTTAATAGCTCTTTATATATTTTTGTAGTTTCTTTATGTAAATGCAATAATTTTATCTTTTCTCTCCTTTTTTAATACAAAAGAGAACACACTGCACAGGTATCTGTGTCTTGCATTATTCAGTGAATAATCTTATCTTGAAGATCTTTCTGTATCAGTACACGTTCATTTTGTGGCTGTATAGTATTCCACCTATTGGAAATAATGTATTTATTTAGTCATACCTTGCATTATAATTTTTTGGTCATCTTTTATGGTTCCAAATTTGAACCAGTATGCAAGTATAAATTGCCATTGAACCAATGAGTACTGGGTCACCATGTATATTCATATGTAATTTTGATACAGTTGTCCCTCTATGAAGGTTGCACTGACTATATGCCAATCAAAGTTATGTAAGAGGACTTTTTCCTCCACAGTTTATCCAAGTTGAGTTGTCAAGTTTTTCTATTTGCTCACCTCCTAGATTAAAAAAATTATCTCATTTTAATATTAATTTGCATCTCTCATTATGAGTGAAGTTGAGCCTTTTTTCATATTTTAAATAATATTTTCATTTCCCTTTTCTGTCATCTATTTAGACACTGATCAGTTTTGTATTATATAGTTGAGCTTTTTCTTTTTGACTTCTAAGAGTTCTTCACATATTAAGAATATTAATTCTTTGTGGTATGAACTGCAAATGGTGTTTTCTAGTTTGTCCATTACCTTTTGACCGGGCTTACAGTGCTTTTGTAGTGCAAAGGTTTTATTTGCTTCTTTGTGTGTTTGCTTTTACTGTTATTGGTTTTTGAGGATCATTGTTTCTCTCCACAGTCTTAAATTTCATGATGAACATTGGTGCGTTTCTATTTTCATTGATTTTATTGGCATTTAGAGAGAACTTCCTACCCGAAAATGAATATCCATCAGTTCCAAGGAATTTGTTTGTATTGTGTGTTTAAAGTTTTCATTTCCCCTGTTTTCTCTATTGTCTTTCCAAGACTCCTATAATTCAAAAAGAACATTTACTGAGGTATACGGAGGAGGCAGTGGGAGGGGGATTCCAGGGAACCAAAGGCTCTTAGACCAACATTGAAACAATTCCCTTGATTATACTCTGTCTTCCCCTGCATGCTGTGGGGTCTGGCACCTCTGATTCCAGAGGCCTTTTGGCATTCTGTAGGGTAAATCGACTTGCTGCCCATCAGTATCTCCCTCTGTAGACATTTAGGTTTGCCTTCCTACATCTCCCTCGGTCATTTACTGTTTCATCATCATCAATTCTCTGCCCTCACATGCTGTGAGTTGGGGTTACAGATGTCTCCCAGGTTCATAGAACATGGAATCTTTGTTTCAGCTTCTTATTCTGTTTACGATTCCCGGGTGAGTTTTAGGAGAAGAAGGAAGAAGCCAAGAATCACACTCCTCTCTTTAGGGACCTTTTGGCTAATAGAAGCAGTGCTAAACCAATATTCATTCACCAAACAAAAAGAAATGATACATTTGTTTTCTGTATGACTTGTTGAAGATACTCTCCCACTTTATGAGAAAATTATGTCAACTCTGGAACAAATTCCTTTTATAAGAAATCAGTTTTAATCTCAGCTATTAATATCCAGGGCTCGTAAGAAAGCGTGTGTTAAAGATGATAGCAGCACGTTTTAGTCAGAAGCTAATTACCTCACAGGAAAGTTGTCTCAATAATGTTATATTCTTTTACAACTTGACATGGAAAAATGGCCAGTGCTATTCCAACTAGGGATAGTATAATTGTGTCACAATAGCACTGAAATGGGAAATTAACTCGCACGTGCATTATAGAAATTTGCCTCCTGTTGCCACTGATGGAGATGAGAAAAAAGATTTTTTTTTCCTTAGAGTTTAGAAATCTTGAACATAATTTTCTTCATGGACCCAAGTAGTTTATTCCTAAGGAAATTATGTCTGCCTTGTAATAAGTCTCATGCAAAGTAACTTATATGAATATCTAATATGCTTCATCGGATAGGATATAAAAATTAAAACTAAGCTCCATAAACCACAAAATTAGAGCAATAATCACTAATATGTGGCCTCATTGTTGCTTCTTATACAAACTGCCTTCAGTTGTAAAATTAATATTGCACATCTAAACTTGGCTCTTTTCCAAGTTTACTTCTCAGTTCCATTAATAAAGAGGATTCTGTCATTCCTGTTTGGGATTGTTTGGAAGAAGACCACAGAGAAACTTGTGAGGTTGGACAGAATATTTGATGCCAATTCCCAAACACCACTAATAAGTCATTTGCTTTGCTTAAGGGTGCATACACTGAGATTTAATTATTCATTGGCACAAAGCATAAAATAAGTAGTCCATTAAGAGGTTTGATTCAGGTAAATGCAGAACCTAACACATACATTAGCCAATTCACCCTTCTCTAATAGATTTTGCATTACTTAACAAACTGTAAGGTTTATTTGCCCATTAACATTGATGGGCTATACATGCATAATTCCCCTTAGCATTTATGGGAGTTGCCCCGGATAATCCCCCGCACCGGCAGTGAGAGCAATAGACTTTTAAACAGGCCAGACTCTAAAAATGTACACCGGCATTTGGTCTGCAATACTCCTCCCAGTTCATCAGCTTCTCCTGTTTTCAGTCAAGAGATCTTGTGACTGAAGTGCATCCGTAGGATAAATAAAAGTACGAGAGGTTGGAAAATGTACAAGAATTGAGTTCCAAAGCACCATTTCCCAGTTGAAAGAAAGTAAGGCTTCAAACAGAACAGCAAGTTATTCTCACTACTTGGGCTCTCCCTGCCCTTTTCGGGGGAGGCTCAAAGGTCAGAACTAAGGAAGGACACTTTCTGCGGGAGTTTTAAGAGTGCTCGATAACTTCTAACTGTGCCTGTGTTCAGGCCCTGAATCGGTCTGTTTAGGGGATGGAATGGAATCGGAATGGAAAACCAGAGAGGGGAGCTGAGTACAGTCATCCAAACTAACAAGACTTTTAAGAAGAATGAATGATAGCGTTCTCACCTAATGACCTGGATCACATGGGGTCAGATGCTTTTCCCTGTTTGTTTTTTCCCCAAAGGTAGGCAACAGGCCAGTACCATGAGCTAACTGGTATCGAATGGAAAGTTTGAATTCTAATTTGTAAGGTTTAGTCATTTTCTGGTGGCCCTTATAACAGTGGTAATAATCATATTTTAGGGATTGAATTTGATTTGATTTTGGAGAGGATAAGGTTTTCTACCTAACCTAACTTCTTGCTCTAACAATGACAGAGCTTCCTGAGTGCAAGGCAGACAGGAAGGTAATAAGAAAAGTAGAAACTTTACTAGAAACAGTCTGATAAGAATACAGACAGGCGGCAGCATCCAGTAATTGTCCTAGTGGTCAAGACCTTATCAAAACTTGTAACAGTAAGCAAAGGAAGGTTTAAAAATAACATTATGGTCAGAGCAACGGCTGTCAGCTCTGTTAGAAGAAAGGGCAGCTAAATCTGGAAAGACATCTCTATCTGGAAAGGACAGTGCTTGGGGGAAGATGAGAGAGAGATGGAACTTCAGTTCTCTTTAGAACGTTGTCAGCCCATACCGAAAATAGCACTAATTATGTTAAAGGATTACAGCCCCTTGTACATGGATGTAACATCATCCAGGATTTTTACTCACGTTGTGCAAATAGTGTACCTGCAATAATGCTCTAATGGTCAAGCAAACTTGAGAAGGTTACCTGAACTTCCAAACCAACCAAACATTTGGAAATCTAATTATGTAATTGACACCCTAACAATCTCTTCACACTTCAGCAACAGAATCTTACTTATAAAGACCAGAATGCTTCGATCTATATATAGCAATGTATGAAGAAATACATATCTATCTGTGTATGTCTCCATTTGTCATGTATGCATCCATATATCTCCACTTCTTCTAGCCTCAGGAAAATAGAGCTAATAACTAATAACTTCCCGACATAAAATAACACTTTAGGCAATTCTTAATACATCTATAAAATATATATTTTTTCAAGACAAATAAATCTAATTTCTTTTTTTTTTTTCAAATTTGCAAGGGGTGCCCGGTGCAGTCAGGTAAGCATCCAATTCTCGATCTTGGCTCAGGTCATGATCCAGAGGTTCGTGAGTTCGAACCTCCTATGGTGTGGAGCCTGCTTGGGATTCTGTCTCTCCTTCTCTCTGCCCCTCTCCCACTTGCACTGTCTATAACTAAATAAGTAAATAAATAAGTGAATAAATAAAAAAATTGCTGTTATGTTTTATTCTGTTAAGTATCTCCCTAGTTTTTTGTATTCATATAGTCTTTCACATTTTCCTAAGGACTGTCTGTGCCACTAGGTAGTAATTTTAAAATAACAGATATCATTATTACTTTTTAATAAACACAATAATAAACAATAATTCTTTAAAAAAATTAAATGATAGAATATCATGAAATTTAAAATAATCAGACCCCCTCATCTGCCAGAGAATAATTTGAAAATACATAAATAAAAATAAATCCCTAGTAAACAGTTTCTTTTGAAGGGACAAGTTGTTAATTAATCATTTGAAGGGACAAGTTGTTGGTTATTCGGTATTTGAATAACATGTTAGGGGTAAGTGGGGACATTCTAGTCTTATATATAAATGCATATTATATTAATGATATATTAACATTATACATTTACATATCACAGTATTTTCCTTTATGTTTTCAAGTATTTTACCATCTTCAATCTTTAAAACAACCCCATTACTCAGGTAGGAAAATGATTACATTTCTCATCTGACCCATGAGGAAGCAGGGGTCGGAGAGGTTAAATAATTTACTAAAGCTTCCAAAGTGAATCTTTGAAAAGAATGGATATAATTAATGTCTCATGAGTTCCTTCTTTCTAATTGTGAATGTCATTTTCTCATTTAAAAAAAAAATCTTATGTTCCCAAATCTGTATGCTTATGTGGAGTACATTGAATTATCCAATGAAGTACATTGGCGTACATGGGAAGATCGTTTATATTCATCTAATATTTTTTGCCTGCATGTATTACTTGATTTATATTTGTGAAAAGGCGTTATTTCCATTTTATAGTTCAAGAAGCTGAGGTCCAGGGCAGTTGAATGTTTTGCTAAGATCCTGCAGGTAGAGTATGTTGTGACCATACTGACTGATCTGTTTTTAGATTAAAAAAAAAGGACTTTATTTAGGTGTAGATAAATGATTATCAGAATTAAGCTACTGTTACTGAAGTTAATGGTCTAGATTCTTCACATCCTCCTGTTTGTCATCTTTAGTATTTCGTTTTTCCCTTGAACTTGTTACCTCATGACCCAACAATGGCTACTGTAGCTCCAAGCACCATGACCACATCTGAAGACAGGAAATGGAGAAAGGGATGGGGAAAGAGGTTGGCCAGAGAGTCAAAGATCAGAGCGTTCTCCTTTTGGTCGGGTAGAAAATAAATATTTTCTAGAAACTTCCCTAAAAGATCCATTTACATTTCTTCAGCAGAAACCATCTCAAGACCCCCTCCTGATCCAGGGAGATGTCCCCAGTTTCATACTGACAGATGAGCAGACAGAATGGGATTGGGAATGGTGTCTGGGTTTGGCATTTGCTTCTTTTTCTCATTCTTGCCTTATTTCTTATATTTGACCTGAGTGATTTCCTTCCAGGACTCCTTCATGAAGAGTGTCTCAGAATTCATTTGCTAAGTTTCTTCCCTGTTTGACAGATTCCAGAACGCCCTGTCAGTGGGACTTTACCTGACCTACCAAGGGCACTCGGCCCCCAGGTTCTCCTCACAGACATCTCACAGAAGGCTTAGAGGAGCTCAACAAAATTAAATTCCTGGAGTATGCAATACGTGCTACTAATGGAGATTTCTAGTGGGATTGTGAAAAGGAGGCCTTTGAACTCCAAAAGGAATTCAGATATAGCCATCATCCATTCTGGCTGACCATGGGCCTGAGGCACTGTAGCAAACAGGAGCGCCCAAGGAGCAAGGCTTGTTTTGCCGAAGTCAGTGGATGGCCTCATGCTCCAAAACAGAAAATAGTCAGTTACATCTTCCCATCTGGGGACATCTTTTTCCCCAAATTGACACTCATTCTGAAAGTTATTTCCTTCTAGTCATAGAGTAGACTATAAATGTCTCCGTACCACACTGCAGATCAGTGACCCATGTAAGAAAGAAAAAGAGAGAGGCAAGGAGATAGAGAGAAAGAAAGATTAGTGAGAGCCATAGCAGACTGTGTAAAAGAGGAATTTATACATTTCCACAATAATAAACAGTGGATATTTGCCAAAGCACTTAGAAGTCAATAGACCTCTTCAGTGTCATTATTCAATTAACATTTATTTAGTGCCTTCTATCTGCCAGACACTGATTCACAGCTGAATTATATATAATCCTAGCACTCAAAAAGCTTAATCTGGTGGGGAAGATATATACACACATAAAAAACACACCTACTCAATCCTCACAATGACCTTATACTCTGAAAATTGACATATGGACTGAAAGTAAGCTGAGAATATGGAACCTTTGGTTTGTTCATCCCTTGGCAGTGAAAGAATCCTGCCCTCCTGAGTCTTACAAACACCAGTATCCTCTTACTTGAAGACAACATTACAACCCCTGTCAGATCTGTTGTCTTCCAGTGGATGCTTCCTCTTCTCAAGACTCACCACAATCACCCTGTTTTCCCACAGACTCACAGCTAGGATCAGATATCCATATGCTTCGGGGTGAGAAACTCAAAGACTAACGTGGGGAGATATAGTTTACGCACCAAGAGAATTGCAAACTTTCGTTAACTACTACCGTTTATTTATTTTATTAGTTATTATTGGCATAAACCCCAGGAAATATGTATGGGAATGGATTCTAAGGGAATTAGACCTAGGAGGACAGAGTATTCATTCATCAAATTTATTGATACGTGAGCACTTGCTAGAGGCTCTGGATTTAAGCTGATGGCCTGTATGGCTGGTTATAAAACTTCTTTTGGTTGGTTGACCAAAACTTGGACTTAACAGTGGGTTAAATTTAATGAGGTTGAGATGCCAGATCTCTTTGGTATAATATAGATAGAGGAGGAAGCCCAAAGCTTTAGGGAGATAAAAATAAAGGAGTGGATAGATCATGCCAAATCATCTCTACACACACACACACACACACACACACACACACACACAATTCTTAAAGGGCCCAAAGAACATTCCCTTTATTAATGCATTGAGAAATATATAATGCTTTGAGGAAACATAAGCATCTCCACAAAGCTCCACGTGTCTACCCTCTGAAGACTATGTATGATGGTGGGGGTTAGACTCAGAGTAATTTCACTGGTGAGATCAACTCCCTGGATGGCAGAGAGCAAATGGCAGTGCTATCCAAAGACAAGATGGTACAGCAGGGACAAAATCATTTTTGTGATATTTTAACAAGTAGGGATCTTTGGTGGACTATCTAACTGACTAGATAGTCCTAGAAATGAGGTGGATGAGGAACCTACTAAAATGTAGATCTATAAAACAGGTCTGGTGACCATAAACCAGATTAATAGTCACCAAATAATAATATGAACTAGTACATAGGGAAAACAATGAGAAGGAAGGCCACACCTCATACTGAAAAGATGACTGAATTTCAAGTCAAGAGACCTAAGCCTTCATCTCAGCTCTGCCATCCGCTAGTGCTATTACCTTGGACAAGCCACTTAGCTTCTCATGCCTTAGACACTTGACTTGTAAATTGAAAAATCAGAGTTTAACTTGACGCGACCCAGCTCTAAATATTCTGCACTGTATGTGTCTGTGTTTCTCGTTCTTGTGCTCTGTACCCACACACTCAGTTGTTCCTTCTTAGAAGGCCCCTAATGACTTAGTGTTTTCTTCGTGTCACTCTCTAGAAATTCTCTGTTCCCCACCGCCCCCAGTCCTGTTCTTTACAGGCCTATCCAGTTCACCACTTCTGGAGTCTTAATCTCAGGTAGGGTATCTATTGTGGTTTGTTCTTTTTGTAAATCTCGTCGTGGCCCTCAAAATCCCATTCTTGGGTGACTTTTCCTGCAGGCAACGTGGCTTTGGGAATAACCCAGGTTCACCACGTCTGACTCCAGGCCCCTGTCCTTCTCAGTTCCCCTTGAAACTGCAGTGACCTGTGTTTTCTCTGACTAGAATTTCCATTTGGCATCTAAATCTGTTCCCCACACTATAACAGTATGTTCCACTAGTGTTACACAGGTTGGTATTAGAATAATTTACAATTTTGCCCTGCTTTCAAATGATGTATGGAGGATTTCCTGAACGAACAGTGACTGTAATTGCTGAGGATATTGAGCTTTATCAGCCAATTACTGAGCACAGATGATTGCTTTCAAGTATTCCTCACAGCGTACTTGAAATAAAAAGCAACTGGCCCAGTTATGTCAGTGAATTTCATTGCTTCCACCCATGGGCTTGAGGGGGAGAGGAGGCAAAAAGCCTTTGCACCAGAGAAGATAAATCCAGCACGAACGGTCTTTGCTTTCCAATTCCTATTCCCCATGACCGGTATTTTCACAGAACCTCCAGGGCTGGCGTTTTCTGCTCTTTTATAATCCATTTCTTTAATGGCAATGTCAGGCAAAGGTCTTAGTAAGGAGGCCTTTAGCTTGTACTCTTTAAAAGGGCAAAAACAACAATATAGTTTTTCAGAGGAGAAGGAAAATAATTTCCACATCCTTTTTGGATGTTTATCCTTTTTGGATCCTCAGTTTTGTTTCCTTCCCTTGATTTTCATGGTGAGAATAATTTGGAGGTGTCTCTCCCCCTGCTTATTATCGGCGTTTGACAGTTGAATTATTCCTCCTGTTTGCCGTAGAGTTTTTCCATGTACTGGGGGTGTAGCTTAATCATTCATCTGTAGCCCGGTTGTAAGTACTGTAAGCAAAGTGGCTGAAATCGGTCGATCTTGCATTTTACGACTGCCTAACCTTGCGTCACGCTCAGTCAGTTTATCATCTCATCTTAGAACTTCCTACAAAATAGGAAACCAGAGGGTGCGATAACAGGGAGGGATGAATAAAGGAGTGTGTGCTTAACAAAGAGTTAATCATAAGGCTGGAGATTATAAGCCAAACTGCATTGGGGTCGCGGTGTCGGGCAGGGCAGGAGCTGGTCAGATATCCAGAAGGCTAATTGATAGGGGGAACTACAATTCACAGGTAGTGTAATGAGATGGAGAAAATGTATTTGCCAGGAAGTCTCTAAGAGACATGACCCTGTTGTTGGAAGGAACGTTTTGGTAGGCACTTGGGGTGCAGGTGGCATCCTCGAGACACATGCTCAAGTTATAATCTTTGAGAGTTAGAAAAGAAGGTATGTGGGGTTAGCTGCAGCGCTGCCTCTCTTGGCCCAGGTGCAAAATGGCAGGCCAGAAACAAACTCTTTATGAAATAAAGTTCTGTTACCAGTAGACCCCTTTTCCAGATCCTCCTCACCCCCTGCGACTGTGTTAGATCTCTTTATAAATGACATGTTGAAAAATACTTAAAGAATGGATATAAGTCTAACAAGAACCAATTATTGTCCCACCAGCAGCTTGCTTGGTCTTCCTTTAGTTTCCAAGGCACTTGTCACCTTAGGTTAGCTTCTGCCGATTAAAGACAAATCTATATTTTCTACATCAAAAAAGTCTACAAGGGCCAATAGGAGCAATTGTTCAATTAAAAAAATATTTGGAGGACAGGTAAGAAATACATCCCTGGTATGGAAGCCTTTTAACTCTTTCTGTGTATGTATACAGTAACACACACTGGCCCATTCCTGTAATGAACAGATCTCCCTTAATCCCTTTGAAGGTAAGCCTCTTAAAAGAGCACATTAGTTTTTTCTATATCCTCTCCTCTTATTATGCCTCAGCCAGCCCATCTCGGTGGCTTCCATTGAATTAATCCTTCGAAACTCTCCTGGAGACAGTGACCAATGTCCTGAAATTGCCAAATGCAAAGGCCTTGTTCTTGATCATGGTGTGCCCCCCCCCCCACTTAGTAATTGCTCAAGGTTTCTTGGATTATGAAAACAATGCTCTCATATTCATAAATTCAAGTAATGTGAATAGATTTATTCAAGAGTCAATTGAGGCCAATTTTAGAATCAAGCAAACTTTGCCCTGAATTGGACAACGGGATCCATCTTCTTCGCATCAAGACGTGGCCTTCACTTCCACTTCAGGCTGCCAATATCAGCACACAGCTTCTACTTTGGGTGTGATGGAGAGAGCCACTCCTCCTGCCACCAAGTAACAAACCCATTTCAAATCTGCCGTATAAACTCAAATGGCATTTACATCGCCCTCTGTCATAGCCAGATAGCACCATCCTGAAACCAGTCGGTCTTCCATATCCCTTATGTAGCTTTTCCTTTAAGTATACAGCACTTTATAGGATTGCACGTTTCATTTCCTGGGCTAGCAACATGGGTGATGCCTGTATTCGTTCCTTAACGATGCTGAGATTCCATCCCAGACAGCTTCCTTCATAGGCTTATTTCCTTAGGATAACAGCTCAGTACACTTTACCTTCTGCACAATAAATATATTCTCTGCCCATCTCTGCAGCCCCATTTGTATGGCCACCATTTTCTTTTTATCTCTGTTTCTTCATTCCTGTGAACTGCTTCACATTTCACCGCTGTCCACCTCTCCCAGGAGGCAAGCCACCCCTGGCTGAGCTGTTGCAACAGCCCCAAATCTGCCTCCGGGTTTCCTCCCCAGGCAACTTAGACATTCTTCTGCAAATTAGTTCCTTTATCTTATCTTATAATTACAAGATAAGAAATTATCTTATAATTTTCTTCGCAAATGTTTTCCATATTTCCCTCCCTGGTAAATCTCCTCCACTCCTGTGTCCCTTGTCTTTCAATACCCATGCCCTCCTTTTCCTTGTCCCTTTCATTAAGGCCTGATGTTACACAGAGAACTGTCACACTCTGACCCCAACATTTGCTTTTAGTTATAGAATCAAAATTAACATTTTCATTATTGCAAAGGCAGTAAATGTTCATTATGAAAAATGGAAAATTCAGAAAAAGAGAAATCAGCAATTAAAATATAATTTTGTTACCCATATATGATATCTATAAATATACAGATATTACATGGAGAGATATACATGGATATTATATATATATATGTATATATGTATGTATATACTTTCTTCTAAACAGAGTATCGCCTATACTCTGATGTGGCGTATATCATATACTCACTGAATAATCATGGATTCTCCTATAGATATTCCCAAACCTCTTGCAGTTATGTGAGGCCATATGATTATTCCTATGATGCATGTCACTTCTGGAATGAAACATAAGCTGTGGCCCGTGACCCTCTGGCTGCCTCATTTGCAGACAGTGGAACTTCCATCAGCCTGTGTCTTTGCACAACTATGTGAAATGCAATGTCCCATGTCATCCCTTCCGCCATCGACCTAAATTGGATTGAGGAGACTGGAGTGCAGTGAGATATTTGGTTGGAGTGTAGACTTTGGAGACATGTCATAACATAGATGGTATCCTGAGCCACAAAACTGGGTCAAGTTAGGGATAATAACTGTAGAAGTGGAGAGAAAGGCCAGTGGGGCATACCAACATTAGGAGAGAGGAAAAAGTTGTAGGAGCCAGAAAAAAAAAAAAAAAAAAACAATGCAGAGCCTTCTTGGGATTCTGTCTCTCCCTCTCTCTCTGCCCCTCCCCCACTCATATGCATGCTCTCTCCCTCTCTCTCTCTCTCTCTCTCTCAAAAAATAAATAAACTTTAAAAAATGAAAGCCAAGAAAAGTTCATTGGACTTAGCAACGCAGAAGCCATGTTCCCTTGTGTTGTGGGTTGGTGTGCAAAAACCTGACTAGAATGTGATCAAGCTATGCCCACTCTCCTCATAAGAGGTGTACTTCATTTCTGTCACACTGTTACTTATCTCCAGCATTTCTCTTTGCTTCTTTCTTAAGATTCTTTTCTCTTTCTTTACCTTGCCCCTCCGTTCGTAGGCACCGTCTACTTTACCCATTAGAGCCCTTGGCCTATCAATCAGCTGTTTTAAGTTCCGAGTCTGATAAATCCCATCATCGGTATCACCTCTGGTTCTGATGTTTGCTTTGTTTCTTCTCATTTTGCTTTTTGCCTTCATAGCCTTGCAATTTTTTTTTTCTGGATAACCGGAGACGATGTGCTGGGTCAAGGGAACTGCTTTAAATAGTCCTTTAGTAATGTGGTAGTGAGGTGTGGGGGAGGGTAAGAGTTCCCTGGTAGTATGAAAGGTCTTCTAGGGAGCCTGTGCCTCTGGACTGTGAACTACAGTGTTTTTCCCTTAGGCAGGGACAGGCTGGTGAGAGTGAGCCAGAGCTGGGTACTTCCCTTCCCCAGATCAGTCAGGCTCTAATAACACCCCAGCAGGCTAGGCTCTGGTTAACCAGTCTTCCCCGCAGGCGGGTCTTGTTAAGAAGAACAGAGTGCTCTGCTGTATTTCAAAATCCCTTTTACCCTTCCTCTGCTGGAAGCAGATTTTTCCCGAATATTTACTGTGGGAACCCGGTTGAGTTCCTGAAGGTAAATCTCACAGTACTGGGGGGGCCCACCTGTGACGGGGTCCCCTTGGAGTTTCTACCTCTCAGAGGTATCTACGCGGAGCCTCTAGCAATTCACCAAGTACTGTTCAGGTTTTCCTACCCAAGCGCTGGTCTCCAAGGTGGCTTCTGCTTGTGAGTGTCTGTTCCAGTTAAGCCATGACCCACCCCCCATAGTCACCTGTTTGTCTCTCCAATCTTAGGGGCAGTGGATTGCCCTGAGTCTGCCCCTCTCTTTTATGGATCTAAAAGTAGTTGCTGGGGGCGCCTGGGTGGCTCAGTTGGTTGAGCATCCGACTTCAGCTCAGGTCATGATCTCGCGGTCCGTGAGTTCGAGTCCCGCGTCGGGCTCTGTGCTGACCGCTCAGAGCCTGGAGCCTGTTTCGGATTCTGTGCCTCCCTCTCTCTCTCTCTGACCCTCCCCCATTCATGCTCTGTCTCTCTCTGTCTCAAAAATAAATAAACGTTAAAAAAAAATTTTTTTTTAATAAAAATAAAAAATAAAAGTAGTTGCTGACTTTTTAGTCTTTTTGGCTTTTAATTTGTTGTTAGAATGGAGTTGTGACTTCCAGTGTGGAACCAGAAAACACCTAGGTTGAGTTTTTAGTCCCTTCATCTGCCCTCACAGATATTTTAGTAAAAAGCTGGGGCAGGCCGCCTCTGGGTCAGCTAACCAGACAGCATTTTGAATCAGAATTTAGTCATCATTAATTCTAAATTATTTGTTCACATTGTGGTTTCATCCCAGATTAATCATCTCAAAACAGGAATTACGTTTTATACATATGTTAGTGTCATTAGCCCCCAACACATTGCCAGGCATATAGTAGGCACTTAATTTTTTTAAGGAACTGAATTCTTTTTTTCAATGCCAGGCAACAGTATAATAAGAAATATAGACAGGTTGAAACACTAGAGCCACTTGAAGCTGAAAAGCCCAACTCGAAAACAAAATAAAAAGCATTTAATTCCCTAAAATTTGGCAGAAAGCATAAAACTCATTTATTTCTCATGGCTGAAGATAAAACTGAAAGCCTGCTTATGATATTTGACCAATAGCAAATGTGACCCTTTGGTAGGAGAAACGTAAGAGCCCCCCAGAGCCACTTTTGACCATATTTCCGTGGCCTTGCTCACCACATTGTTGACAGATTGACCACACAGCTCAGTAACTCGACCATGGGTTGGCCAGTTGAGTGATCATTTAGCCAATAATCAAAATGCATGGGGAAAGGATCTCTGTGACATTCTCTGTTGCATCAGAAGTGAGACCATAGCTAATTAGAAAAGACAATATCCGTGTTGCTGGATTTAGAGCACTAGCCAGGGGCAGACAAGGGAAAAATGAGTTTATTTCCTAATGCAGCTAAGTCTTACCTTTACAGGCATAAACCAAAGAGGAATAGAAAATAAATGGCACATAATTTTGCATTTTTATAATAAGTTTGAAACTAAACACTAGGAAACCTTGTCAGCCCCTGCTAAGCTGATTCCAATTAAGGCTTCTGGCAGTATTCCAGCTGTTTTACTCCCTCAAATAGCACAGAGCATAACAAGGTTTATGAAGCATTCAAAAGTCAAATACCCTATTAACATAAACATGTAGTGAAATCAACTCTTCTACCAATTTTCAGCTTGCTTTCTTTCTTTCATTTAGGGTGGGATGATAGAAGACGATGTCTGCCTCCTTTGTGGGGCTTTTTTGTGTTTGCCAGAATGCAAAGCAAGATTTCCGTTTGGAACAGTACTGGACTAACCCCGTGTACCTACTCACAAGGGCACATTTCTTACACTGAATTCCTTCTAACACTAATTTTGATACCAAGGCTTGGGTTTTTATTTTCCGTAACAGTGCTGAATCTAAAAACAAGAAAAAGAAGAGTCAGTGGTTCAGGCTCAAATGTTTATTGTTGTGATTCATGTACCCCTCTTGATGTGCTTGGAAATGCATTTGTTAACTTGCAGTGCCAACGCCAAGATTTAATGTAAGAAAGGGTCATTTTCTTTGCCATAGAAGTCAAACTGAAGAATATAAGCAGGTAAAATATTTAAAATGAAAGAAAAACAAGGGAGAATTGAGGCAATAATTTTTTGTAGAGATTGAGTGTAAGAAATAAGGAAGAAGGCTATTTTGTCCAAAGCCAGCATCCTTTTGGCAACCCCCTAAAAAGGTGATAAGTTAAATGGTGAATAGGTCTGCCTTGGACAGTATCCCAGATACATCTTCCTCTTTGATTCAGTACAACTCAATAATTTAAAACAGGAACTAACTAGGTAAAAGTCATGTTTTCTTTCTCCAGTGATCTATAGTAGACATTTTCTTAGAGAATGTGAAAATGGCTTTACAAGTGGAAAAGAAAGGAGAGAAAGAAAGAAAGAAAGAAAGAAAGAAAGAAAGAAAGAGAAGGAAGAAAGAAGTTTGTATGTATGCATTTATAAAATAAACGGAAATATGTATGTGCATGTGAGTCTTTAATGTGTTTTATAGATGATTGTAATCAAAATATTATTGAATATTCATTAGGTTAAGAAAAATGTAATAAAAACCTAAATCTGGATTTTTAATTTATAGTGGCCACTTCCAAGTTGAACTAATATGTTTTCATGAAAATAATCTGGTGACTGCCCAAATAAATAAAGTAGCGTGTACATTTTGACTGAATCATTTGGTGTTCTCGTTAAAATACAGATAAGATGAATGTATTTAAAAGTTTATCCCCTGCCCTTCCCTGGCATTTCTGTACTAAAATTTCCTATACACGCTGGTTTCTTTAGAGACTTAATTATATATCCCAATGAAATAGTAAAATCTATAATCTTATAACTCATGGGTTAAATAAATGTCTTTAATGCCTACTGTATACGAGGCACTTCACTGGGGTGTAAGGATTCCATAAGACCTCAAGGAACATATCTCTGGGTAAGAGAGACAGCCACAAACCATTCCATAATGTGACAAATGCAACAATAAAGTTGTATACAAGGCTCAGTAGAAGCATAAAAATGCTGGAGAAGAGGGAGGCCATGGCTGGCTACACAGGCTGAGTTTGCATCAAACAGCCTGGTCCCAGTCCCCACGCTCCAGTTAGGAATTGTGCGACCTTGGCTAAGTTTCCTTCACTGATGAAATGGAAATGACACCATGGGCCTCACTGGGTGTTGTGAGGATTGAAGTGTTCAGTGCTTGTGAAGCCCTCAGTGGACACTCGCAGTTCCTGGTGGAGTAGTGTAATGGAACTGCTCACAGAGACGGCCATGGCCACGTGGAGTCTTCACAGCGAAGCAGGAGTCGTAGTGTGGAGTAAAGGAGGACCATCGAAGGAAGAAAATCAAAGCAGTAGTACACAAAAGACAAGGGCAAAAATCATTATGATGTATTTGGAAAATATGTCATAATTTGGATTTGTATAAAATTGGGAGAACCTGACAAAGATTGCCACCTAGATATTGAAAATAGTGCTGTGATTTTTTTCACTATCTTGAAAACAAAATGAAAAAGCATGCACATCGAGAGAAAAGTTCTGACACTATTTTCATTAATACGATGTAGTCTTTGATAGGGCGGACGACTCCCAGCCCAAAACCAAACATATTTTATGACTTTATCTTTTGTAAAAACTCTATTATAATTTATGATTCTGAAAGCATTTATCTTAACTACTTTTAGACAAACTTAGATAAAGTGATATTCTCCTAGTATGTTGACTTTCTTTTTGTAATTTTATGCAGTTAAGCATAAAAATGTCTAGGAGCGCCTGGGTGGCTCAGTCAGTTAAGCATCCGACTTCAGCTCAGGTTATGATCTCACGAGTTCATGAGTTTGGGCCCCACGTCAGGCTCTGTGCTGACAGCTCCAAGCCTGGAGTCTGCTTTGGATTCTGTCTCTCTGCCCCTCCCCTACTCACATTCTGTGTCTCTCTCTCTCACAAATAAATAAACATTAAAAAAAATTTTTAAGTATAAAAATATCTAGAGAATGATATAATTGACACCCATAAACACACCTACCCTCAGCTTAAGAAATGAATTACATTTCACCTTGAAGCTCCTTGTGTACTTTTTGCGGATCTTGGCCGCAGCCTACCTCCCCAGAAGTGTGCGAGAAGGGGTCAACCCACGGAAGTGGGGTTGCTCCAAATCTGCACATTCTCAAGGAAAGCCCGTCTTCGGGATTGGCCCTCAGCTAACTCCTGGGAGATGAGCTCGGAGCCCTTGGAAGAGTCTACCTGATAAGAGAGCCTTTATGTTGCTGAGATCTTTCATCGAGTGGCACCAGTTTGATCTGTAGGGCCTGTTTTTGCTCTGGGGGCTTGAGTCTGAGCAGCTGAAGGCTGCTTGTCAGGCATCTGACAAGACTCAGGTGAATTTTTCTGATGGGCATTGTTCCATACGTGTGGTCCCCCTAGGAGAAGACACGGTGATGCTTGTACCTGGATTCTCCTAGACTTCTCCCCACACAGCTTGCCCCGTTGCTGATTTTAATCTATCCCCTTCCTCTGTGTAATAAACCATAACCGTGAGGATAAAAACGTTTCTGTGATCTGAGTCATTCTGTGAAGTCATCAAGTCCAAGGGCGGTTTTGGGGTCCTCCAACACAAGCAGCAACTTCTGGCCTGAATTTGGGCTTATCATTATCATGCATTTATTTAAAAAAAAAAATGTTCCTACTCATGTAGATACAGTAAAACAGGGCATATTTGAAATATGCACATCTTAGTCTTTACTATTCTTATGTGATCTGCTTTGATCACCCAGGATTATTTTGTGAGATTTACCTACAATGAGGCAAGTGTCTTTAGTTCGTTGATTGTAACTTCTGCTTAGTGTTCCTTTGCTCAGTATGCCATAATTTAATTATTCATTCTTCTGTTGATAGACATTTAGATTTTTTTGTCACAGTTTGCTTTTGCGATGGTACAAAAAAGCATTTTTTATAGGTCTACTTAAACATATATGCAAGACCACCTCTAGCATTATATTTTGCCAAATTGTTCCCCAAATGGATTGTATGATTTCCATGTCCAGCGACAGTACATGAGAACTCACAGATGCCACATCCTAACCAATATCTGGACTGTGAAATTCACTTTATCAGCCTGATGGTTGTGAAATGGCATTTCACTGCGTTTGGCCGGTAGTGAAGGGGAGCATCTTTTTATTTTTTTTTTTTTAATTTTTTAATGTTTTTATTCATTTTTGAGAGAAAGAGACAGAGTGTGAGCGGGGAGGGGGCAGAGAGAGAGACAGGGCGACAGAATCCAAAGCAGGCTCCAGGCTCTGAGCTGTCAGCACAGAGCTCGACATGGGGCTTGAACTCATGAACTGAGATTGTGACCTGAGCCGAAGTCGGGCGCTTAACCGACTGAGCCACCCAGGCGCCCCGGGGAGCATCTTTTTAAGGTATTTATTGGATGTTGAGAATTTTCTTTATGTTAATCTCCTGCTCATATTCCTTCGTCATTTCCTCATTGAATGTGTTGCTGTTGTTGTTTAATCTGAAGAAGTCTTAACACAGTAGGCTTTTTAGCTCTTGCCACTTATATGAAATGAAAACGTTTGGCTTTCTTTTTCCATTTGACCATTTGATAGATGGAGGTTTGCTCACTTTCACTTTAACTATTTATTCTCTGCCTTAGGGTGTGTGTCTTCCTATATTGTGTAAGTCATCTTTCACAGCTCAAGGTTAGCTCATATATTTTCCTCTAAATTAGAACGTCAAATTTTTCATTTTTCAATTAGCTCTCTAATATTATTACGGTTGATTTCTATGTATAGTGTGAAGGAAGGACAGATTTATTCTTTTCTATATGTACCACACAGTTGTCCCAATACCATCTATTACATAGTTCATCTTTTCTACACACTTGATAATTTCACTTCTTTATTTATTTTACTTTCCTTGGGAAACTTGTGTTTCCTGTTTGTCTGTGTATACCAAGACTTGATATAAAACATATTTCTTACTGTGGGTCCATTAAGAAAAAGTTGAAACCAGTCACCCCACTGTATCTGACTAATGGAAAGATTCCTGTGAAGAATCTATATAAATTTTAAAAATCTACATTAATATTTATTGTTTCTATCATGGACTCACTCGAGAGACATTACAATGTAGATTGTAGTTCTAATTGTTTCTTTTAAGTTTGTGTATTTTGAGAGAGAGAGTGCGAACAGGGTAGGGATAGAGAGAGAGTGAGAGAGAAAGAATCCCAAGCAGGCTCCACATTGTCAGCGCAGAGCCCTCTATGGTGCTCGAACTCCTGAACCGTGAGATCGTGACCTGAGCGGAAATCAAGAGTTGGATGCTTAACAGACTGAGCCAGCCAGGTGCCCCTATTTTTCATTATTTTTTAACCTTATTTTAATGGATGTGGGTACTAATAAGCTGCCTTTGTATGTATACAGAGTGAAAGATCAATTCGTCATAAAAGTTATATCATAACTGTATTCTTAATGATTTTACAGGAGGGGAAAACTGTGTCTGTTCTGTTTCCCACGTAGCACCAGTGCACTGACTACTTCCTGGGACATGGCAGTCATTGATAATATGTTTAATGAATACATAAAACATGACAAGAGTAAATACTCCATCTTAAAGTCAACTGTTTACCTTCCCTTTTATCCCTGCATGCCAGTTTTCTACCTTTCAATTCCAAAATCCGAGAGAAGAGTAAGCTTTGCCGACATTAAATTTGGAGCTTTCCACACACGCATTCCCGCAAAACTAAACTAAGAAATACTTTAAACAGGAAATGTCACACTTTTCACATGACCACGTTCGTTCTTTTTGGACTGGCCTTTCTCCCCTCTGTTCTACATCCTAAAACCCAGTAACATCAGAAGAACCTCTTCCATGTGATTCCCTAGCTATTAGCTAAGTCACTGCACGAGTGGTCTAGATGTGTAAGAACATACACCTCTTCATTGTTACTTAACATTTCCACGCATAAGTCTTAGTTCCAGTTTCCAAACTCCATGATGACAATGACCATGACCATGATGTTAATCCTCCTCCAGGGTCTAAAACTGTACTGTCACCGCTCAGAGGCATTTCATACATGCCTGGTGAATGACACAGTGAGGGGACCGAAGCCTGATTGCCATTAGTTCGCTAGACCCAGGGCCACAGAGGCACTGCTTCCTTCTGTGACACGGGTGGGGCATGATTTGATTTATTTATTTTTCATTTTTTTAATGTTTATTTATTTTTGAGAGAGACAGAGAGAGACAGAGTGTGAGCAGAGGAGGGGCAGAGAGAGAGGGAGACACAGAATCCGAAACAGGTTCCAAGCTCTGAGCTGTCAGCACAGAGCCTGAAGCAGGGCTTGAACGCACAGACTGTGAGATCATGACCTGAGCTGAAGTTAGACGCCTAACTGACTGAGCCACCCAGGAGCCCCATGATTTGATTTATGGATGAAATCACACCTGTGTGCTGTCATTATAATTATTCTCGGGCCCCACTGAGAGTCGGAGGAAAAGTTGAAATTTTAAAATCATTCCTTCTATTCATCTCTTTTATGAAATTTCATTTTTTGTTATGAGGCAGTATAAGGCATATTACCATTTTATTTGAACATTTATTTTGATCAGATTGCAAATTTTCTGTTAATTGAGTCTTGAATTGGCCAATATGCCATTGTAGATTTGGTCCATAGCTTCTGCACATGGAATTTTTCATGGACTTTTCATCCACATCTGCTCATCTAGTTTACTTCATCTAGTAGAGTGTTTCCCTTACACACAGGGGCAGAGGGAGGGGGAGTGAATGTTGAGTGAAGGATGAAGAAAAACGAGCTTAAAAACATTCACACTTAAAATTGCATCTATATCCAGGTTATGCAATAAAACATTAAATGAGCTCCGCTTTTCTTTTTGTTGTCATGCTATATATGTCCATATTTTGTGTTATAGCAATAACACGTGTTAATTGAAAAAGCTGAGAAAAAGCAGATAAGCAAATAGAAACAAGTTACTTAAAATCCTACTATCCAGAGGTAACAACTGTCGGGTTTTTGTTGCATGTGCTTCCCAAACCTTTCTCTGTAAAATATATATAAACATAATTTTTAACAGCTCATACTCATAATTTTGGTCACAAATATTCTTCAATTGACAGTTTTCCCACTGAATGTTGTAAGCTTCTTTCTATGACAATACTACATGTATATGAATATGTGATATACAAATATGTCAATATATCATATTTAAGGATTGCAGCTTCTACACAGACTCATGTAACATACATAGATCAATCCTGTTTTAGGAAATTTAGTTAGTTTTCAATTTTTCAATAGGTTTCACATTTTCACAGTGACCATTTCTGTACAACTGTATTTACAAATATATATAATACTTCCTGGAGATAAATTTTAGAAAGAGGAGTTGCTAAACCGATAGAATGATTTCTTTTTCTTTACATTTTGGCATAATATACCAAATTGCCCTCCAGAAAACTTATACCAACTTGTACTCTTTGTTTTACCCTCCCTAACAAAGTGCTAGGTATTTTTGCCCTTCATTTTTCAGGCTTGGAATTTAGGTAAAGAAAAGGGCATTTCCTTTTTTGTTTTTTTGTGGGTTTTTTTAAACTATTTTCAATTACTGGTGACGATGAATATCTTCTCGTGTGGTGATGGGCCAACTTCATTTTTCTACTAGATTAATACTCTATCTTATTGATTTTTCAGAATAAGCTTTCTTCCAGAGACTGGCAGTCTAAGTTTTTAATCCAATAAATAAAATATTATTTTAATAAAATCCTTCATTCCTTGAGTGAGATCCACTCCCCGAAATATTTGCCTGAAAGATTCCAACAAGAGACCGTTGACTGAATTCCCTTCTCACTCCACTTTTCTATTGTATTCCTTCACGGCGCATAATGAGAACCGTTGTAACTTGTGTTATTTTCAAGATTAATAGGCTCACGGTGCAAGAGATGCGACATTCCGAGCATGAAGAATTATTAACAAGCAACAGCGTTTTGAGAAATGTTCTCGCATTTCAGATGCTTCATTGCTTCATTGACTAGTGAACACAGGAGCTCACTTGGAGGCAGACGTTGGGTTTGCACATATTACAATTGCAAACAGTTATCCCCAAAGTGAACAGAGAGGAATTAAAGAAACAAAAAACAAAACAAAAAAAGACATAAAATTCCCTCATGGGAAGAAATATTACACTGAATTTGAAAAATGATTTCTGTCTAGGAGGTGCTCTCTCCATCTAAAGCTGCCGTGCGGTCAACATAAATGCATTGGCGTGGGCTTCAGGAGCAAACTAACCGTGCCCACCTCAGATGGTAGTCAGTGCTAGCATCTGAAGGGCTAATTCATCCTGCAAAGTGTCATCTTGACAGAAATGGTAAATCTAGTTTAAGAAAAGACTATAGGGGCGCCTGGGTGGCGCAGTCGGTTAAGCGTCCGACTTCAGCCGGGTCACGATCTCGCGGTCCGTGAGTTCGAGCCCCGCGTCAGGCTCTGGGCTGATGGCTCAGAGCCTGGAGCCTGTTTCCGATTCTGTGTCTCCCTCTCTCTCTGCCCCTCCCCCGTTCATGCTCTGTCTCTCTCTGTCCCCAAAAAAATAAATAAACGTTGAAAAAAAATTTAAAAAAAAAAAAAAAAAAAGAAAAGACTATAATACCCCTCAAATGATGCAGTATACTTTGGGTGGGCATATATATGCACACTGGGGGCGGGGAGTGTTTCTATTTTTTCAATAAGATTCTCAGAAGGGATAAACACTCTGTTTCTTGTCATCACTCTCATGTTTTCCCATGTCCCACTTTCTCTCTGGAATGATCTTTATTTTCTTGTCTCTATTTCTCTTGTGTCAATCAAAATAACGTTCTTCCTCAAAATCCAGGTCAAAGGTGATTTTGTTAATCCAACCGTTTGAACTCAGCAATCAGAGTACATTGTTGCTGTTCTGGACGTGAGCATCACTGTTTCCCCCTCCGTTAATAATAGCAATAAAGTCACGCTACAGTCGCCCCTTTGCATGTTAGCCTCCTCTAGCAAAGTGAGGCTAGAGGCAATATTTTATTCTCCCACTCTGTCTAGCACCTCCATAACCTTGCGCTTTGGGTTCTCTGCATTCAAAGTCGGGATGCCGAGAGCAATTACTGTCTATATGTATGGATGAATGAAATTTCACACAGACAGATGATTCTTTGTCATGTGACCAAAGCTTCCTTCCCTTTCCTTTTACTTTTCCAGAATCTGCACGCTTGCCCAAATCTGTACCGTTACCCCATCCTGTGGCTGCTGCCTGGGATTTCAGTTTGCTCTCATAGTTGCTTCCCAGGGCCCGTGCTGTCTTAGTGTTGGACCTCTGAAAAGCCTCCAGGTGACATTCTCTGCATTGGTCCTCATTCTTTGCCTCCTTGAGTTTCCAAAGTGAAGGCTAGTTGGGTGACCAGTTGAATCTGTTTTCTCCTCCAGTGCATGCCAGGGAGCCCAGGTTGCTGAGAGAGAATCCCTTAGATGAGACATACAAACACTGCCTCATCCGCAAATATGGATTCTGTTATTTACTCCGTCAAAGTAGCATTTATTCCAATGCGGTGTTTCCTTGAAAAGTTAAATGCTGTGTGTTAAGTATTTATAGATGGCCAAGTGAATCATCACTCCTACGGTGTGGTTAGAACCTGTGACTGTCCCATTCACTTATTATTAAGTCAGCAACACAATGCAAACCAGGCTGAGTCCGCACCTTCAGGGATTTAAACTGACACCTTAGAAATCAACTTGGATATAAAAGAAATACTATGCTAATGCCTGGATGATACCATTTTATCTTGACATATTTTTCAGTTCCACCTGACCTGTGGTATGTCGGTAAGGAAAATGCATTGACTATAAAAGGATAAAGTTGATATTTTATTGCACTTTCTATCGAGTGATCTTGCAGAGGTCCATAAAAAGTTTTTTTTTTTTTTCAAGCGTTTTATGGTGATGATATTATTTTGCAGCAAGTATGGCAAAAGATTCAGAGTTCAAATACTTTTGAGACCCTCCCATTGATTGCCTTGGAAATTTCAGCCAAGTTCCTTAACACTTCTAGCCCTCAGTTTCCTCATCTTTACAGCAAGGGTTTCTCCATCACCTCAAGATGTCATTTCTGGGGATGACACGTGAACACGTGTGATACAATTAAAAAGAATAGACTAGTGTGGGCCACAGTCCATGACAGCTATCGCGATCACCTTTTTTGTCTCCAGACATTCACTAGTCTTTTCTGTCTGGGATGAAGTGGTCTACCTGGACCCTAAATAGTTGAAATGAGTCTCAAAAATAGAGTCCAGAGGTGAGGCCTTAGAGAGAAGCTGTTTCCCTGTTGCTCCTACCACCTCAGCCAATCATTACTCACCTTGGTGTTCACGTGAAGGGAGTGTTACTCAGGGGAAGATTAACCTCTGACTTCACAACTCTGTGCTGCTTCTGAAATCAGATTTGCCACACTAAATGGACTCGTCACAACAGTGATAGCCTTTTTTGTATATCCCAGGCTGTTTAATTTACTCTGCATAACTAGCCACGCTCTCCCTCAGGGGAAATTCATAAAAGATCTCAAGCCTCTGATCTTCCCTGTTAACAGTGGACAGAGCAGGTAAGTCACAGTCAAGGATCCCAGCGGGGCGACAGGAGGCGGCCCCTGCAGAAATCCTGACGTCAGGGTTAACAGGACGTTGGGTCTGGGCTTCACGTTCTCAAACTGTAATGAAAAATATGCATCAGGCATCCCTTTAAAAATGTATTTGGGTGCGAAATCTTGGTCTTTCTTATTTTATTTCTCTTCCTTTTTTTTCATCCGCGAGCTTCTCTGGGTCACATCATGCTTTAAGAAAATAAAAAGGCTTCGTTAGTCAGGCAGTATCTGTAACAGATGTCAGTTCAAACTCAGCACCCTAAAGGGAAGCAAAGTACACCCTTGGCAGCCAGAAATGAATACATCCTGAATCCAACAAGACAAACATGTCCAAAGGGCTATTCTAACAGATTTGACTCCACATTGTGAAGGGCTTGAGTGGATGTGGCAATAAAGAGTAGATGTATATTTCAACACCCTAGGAGTTCATTTCTGTCAATCAGTGGCTGGAATTTACTTTGAGGATATTACCTAAAGGTGTTTTTGAATCACTGGACATTTGGAAGCCTGGTTTGAAACATGCATTTAAATGGAAGCAGAATGTTTTAAAAGCTTTCTGACCATTTGAAGCTGTTATTCTGAAAATAACATTTCAGAGTAATATAGCTAATGCCATTGGACTTTCAGAGGGGGAGGCTGACGCTGAGTAAGGTTGAATGAATTGTTCCACAAATGTAGCAAGGAAGCAACAGAACAGAAGCCAGACTGGCTATTTTGTATTCTGCCACTCTGCCATACTTAATCATGAAGGAATAGCATTAAAGAAGGAAGGCTACTTTTTAAGTGTTAGAAAGGTTTCCAAGGGGGGAAAAGAAACCTGGAAGAAAAAATTAAAAAAAAAAAACCCACTAAGAGAACTTTTGTTAGGACTTAGGGTTGGGATAGAGAGAAGAAAGGGAGACAGAGGCTGTGGCCTTTGTCTTTGAATTTTACCTTCCCCAAAAAAGAAGAGGTGCAAACGAAAAGGAAGCTACAGACCAGGCTTTCATCACAAACGGGAACAGCGGAAGGATAGAAGTGAGTAGAAGATCCTGAATTCGGAATCCAGACATGCAATTTCAGATTTCATTCTTATTCCTCTTGCATCTGTGGAAGGAGGTCAGAATCTCCAGAAACCGTGGTTCCTTCATGTGTAAAATTGGGGATTTTTTAGTTATGTCTACAATTTTAAGTTCTATACTTACTTATATTTCTGGCTTACGCTGATTCCCTTCTGAGGTTGAAATTCAATAGTGTTCATTGAGTAGCTTTGGAAACGATAAAATGCTATGTATATACCCATGCCTTTATTACTTTTGTAAATACGGCCAAAGCTTTCAGGCCATGGCGCTCTACCCCCGGGCTCAGAAGCACAATCATCCACCAATGCGTAACATGCATCATCTCTAACCTTTTCTGCATTTGTATTTCTTTCCTATTGCTGCTGCAACAAATCGTCACAAGCTCAGTGGCTTCATCACAACTTTAGTGGCTTAAAACAATACAAATTTATTATTCCAAATCCATGGAGGTCAGGACTCCTGAAATCACAATGTTAACAGGGCTACGCTCTGTTCTGCAGGCTCTGGGAGAAGCCTTTTCTGGTTCCTAGAGGTCACCCGCATTCCTTGACTCATGGCCTTGCATCCTTATGGACCTATGCCTCCCTCAACACATTTCCTTCCCTTTCCCTTTAAAAAATAATTTTTTAATGTTTATTTTTGAGAGACAGAGAGAAACAGAGCACAAGAGGGACAGAGCAGAGAGACAGAGGGAGACAGAATCCGAAGCGGGCTCCAGGCTCTGAGCTGTCAGCACAGAGCCCGACACGGGGCTTGAACCCACGAACCATGAGATCGTGACCTGAGCCGAAGTCGGACGTTAACCGACTGAGCCACCCAGGCACCCCTCCCTTTCCTTTTAAAGGGCCTCGTGTTACAATGGGGCCCACTCAGATAACCCAGGATAATCTCCCCATGTCAAGATTTTTAATTCAACCCTATCATAGTAATATATTCACAGGTTCAGGGGATTTGGTTGTGGACATCTTTAGGAGATGCATTATTCTGTCTACTACATTATTAACCCCATTTTGAGATAAGGAAACCAAAGGTCGTAGTAGTGAAATAATTTGGCCAAGAAGTGAGGCAGGCATAAAGGAACACCACCACGTACACTGATGATCAGCCTCTCCTAGATTCATTTTAGAGCTTCAACAACAAGCCCTGAAAGAATTGAGCTGATCTGCAGGAAATTGTCTGACAGAACAAAACTCAACATTATTTAGAAGAAGAAAACAAAATCCAGCCTAGGCTCCAGAGTCGAACACACAATCAAAAATCACAAACAAGCAAGGAAGCAAAACGATATGATCCATAAATTGGGGAGGGAGGAACAGTCAATAGAAACAAACCAGACAGGATAGAGATGTTGGAATTAGGATACACAGAGTTTGAAACAGATGAACGAGTAGGTTTTGGTTTTTTTTTAATGTCCAAGGTCCAATATTCTAAGAAAAAAAGTGCTTGCTTCATTGAGATTCAGCAAATTATTTTTTTCAGATTATTTTTATTTGATTTGAGGGACAGCGAGCAAGCAGGGGAGGGGCAGAGGGAGACAGAATCTCAGGCAGGTTCTGTGCCATTAGTGCAGAGCCCGATATACGGCTTGAACTCATGAACTGTGAGATCATGACCTGAGTCTACGTCAAGAGTCAGACGCTTAACCAACTGAGCCACCCAGGTGCCCTAATTCAGCAAGTGATATATTGAGCACTTTAAAATGTGCTGGATATATTATCTGAGAATAACAAAATAAACAAGAACAAAATCATCCCCTGCCTTCACGGAACTTGGAATCCAGTAGAGGTCAAGATTAAACATGCACTTTTCCCTTAATGCTATGGATTCAGTGCGGATGGGACTAGCACAGAAGGAATCTGACTTGTTTGGAGGAAAAATAAAATTGGAAGTAGAAAAGTAACAGATTTCTCAAGAAAGTTACTCCAAAATTCCTATATTCTCTACCTGTAACTTGCCTTGAGTTTGTACCCCAACGTTCCTTCACAGAGGTAAACCAATTCCTTCTCCCATGAATGGCTATCTCAGGGTACCATTTCTTCTTCTTTTCTTTCATGTTTATTTTTGAGAGAGAGAGAGAGAGCAAGTGGGGGAGGGGCAGAGAGAGAGGGAAACACAGAATCCAAAGCAGGCTCCAGGCTCTGAGCCGTCAGCACAGAGCCCAACATGGGGCTCAAACTCATGAACCATGAGATCAGGACCTGAGCCAAAGTCGGACGCTTAACAGACTGAACCACCCAGGCACCTCTCAATGCCCATTTCTTAATGTGAAGTGATAGTGAAAGACAAGGGTCTAGGGCTGCATTCCAGACTGTCACCCAAAGAAGCAGCCCCTGAGCTCTGGAGGGGACACAACATAAGCCATCATTGGTTTGTTCGGGAATATAAATAGTGCAAGCCACCTCTCTGAGACAGAAAATATGAAATCAGAAGCATAAGTCTCCTTTGAAAAGAAAATTATCTTTAATTAAAGAAAGCTGTCTTAGTTCAGGCTGCTATAAAAAAATTACCATAGACCAGGCAGCTTATAAACAAAAGAAATTTATTTCTCACAGTTCTGGAAGCTGGAAAATCCCTGAGTGCCTGCAGACTCAGTGTTTGATGAGAGCCCACTTCCTGGTTCATAGGCAGGTGTCCTCACTGTGCCCTCACACGATGGAAGGAATGAGAGAACTCTCTGGGATCCCTTTGATGAGAGCACTAATCTCATTCATGGGGCTCTACCTTCATGACCTGATCACCTCCCAACGGCCCCACCTCCACGTGCCATCACATTGGCGATGAGGTTTCAACATAAGAAATTAGGGGACGCAAATATTCAGTCTAGCACAGAAATGATGAAGGAGTCACTTGGGTCCAAAATACTTGATTTATTCAGGTAATGCTTTGTAAATTGCCTTCCCTGCGCTGATGAGAAAGCCGAGGCAGGTAGAGTATCTATGACCCACGGCACTAAACAAATTGCCTATTCTCTGACTAATCAATTTGAGGCAAAGATAACAAGCGAGATGAAGTCTGAGGGTGTTCTGTCATTTATCAGAAGTTATAGAACCTCTCAGTTGAGCTTTCCGGATTCATTGGAAGGAGGTAAGTCCCTTTGTTTCAGATTTGTTGACTATGGCACTTCTCTTTCCTATCCGAAAAATAACTCTTTAAGAAACATGGGGTTTTTTTTAATTTTTTTTTAAAGTTTATTTATATATTTTGAGAGAGACAGAGAGAGCATGAGTGGGGCAGGGGCAGAGAGAGAGGGAGAGAGAATCCCAAGCAAGCTCCTCGCTGCCAGTGCAGAGCCTGATGCGGAGATTGAATTCACGAAACCACAGGATCATGACCTGAGCCAAATCCCAGAGTCAGATGCTTAACCAACTGAGCCCCCAGGCGCCCCTAAGACACATCTTTGGATACATTTGAAATGTTATGAAACTTTAAGAAATTATTAAAGTAGAACACACGTAGGGAAACTGTGAAACTTCGGATGACTTACAGCTGTAAAACATGTCTACCCTGGGAGGTGGTGATGTTTTTCAACCGCACCTGTTGTTACGCAGTTACCGACTGAACCAACAGACAAAGTCATGTGTTTCCCCTCCTCCCCCTCTTTTTTTCCTATCACACCTAGAACTAGCTCCTTTGTTTCACCTACCACATAAACCCCATGTTGCTTCTGATATAAGATGACAGCATGCTTTTCTGGTTTCCCTCCGCAATGGGTCAGGTAGAGTTTTGCTTCGAAACCAATGCCTTTATTCCCTGCAAAGAGTCCTGTGAACCTGTGGATTTGTACCTTGCCGAATCCTGTGATGAGTTTACAAGGCATGATGACATAATGTGAAGCTTCAGATAGGTGGGCCTCGTCTAGGCCCTTTTTGGCACAGATGGTTTTCTCTAGTCTCTCCTGCCCAACATTCCCTGAGACACCCCTGCTCCCCAAAATTTTCCATTCTTTCTTTGCCTTGTCGATTATTGTGTAGGCTATTTGGGTGGTGAATCACTACAATAATCTTTTTTTTTTCTTTTACAAAAAAAAAAAAAAAAGACACCACTTCAGAGGCTCGTCTGTCCCCTGCTCACGTGTCTGATGAGAGGAGTACAGGTACACACATGTCAGACAGAAAGCAGTTCCTGGGAGCCCCGGGACCCGGGTCTGCATTTTCTCCTGTGAAAACAGGGCTAGCAATTATAGACGGCCCCGTTTGGAAACAGACAAAACCCATGGAACTCTGTTGTTTCCGTTACCCAGGGTCTCCGCCAGCTTTGCTTGCAAGCAATGGCTAAAATCCAAACCTCCAAAGGGCTCAAATACCGAGGAGAAAAGAAGAGCTAAAGGCTGTGTATAAAGAGTATATTTTCCTCAGTGTCAGCCTCATGCACACCTCTTACGAAGGATAAAAGTATCACCTGGTGTAAGATGTTCAGCCACATTGGCCCCCAGACTTCTGTACTTAGAACAAGGCTTGAGGAAAAGTTAGCATGACTATCACCCCCTTCTGCAGCCTTCTTAACAGACTGGCAGAATGGCGTCTTAAGGCCTCAGGAGATGCATGATTTGAAAGCATAGTAAAGGCACAAATGTCATGCAAATAGATGTTGCAGGAAAACAGTTCTGTGAGAATGAAGGACCTCAGAGCTTGCAAGTCTCAAGTAGCCTCTGTAAAAGGTCAATTAATACAGGAGGGAGGGTCATGGCCAAGAGCGGCCCCCCATCTGCACAGGTGAGCCGGAGGAACAGCCGCTAACGCACTCGCCTCCTCTCCTGCGCCAACGCCGGCTCATTCGCCATGCAGACCAGGCAGCTGGTGTCAGAGGCATGTCTTTGTAAACATCTCTACTTTCTAAAAGAGAACATAATTCTGCTCCCCTGGTGTATTTCTTCATGTATAGCTGTCTGAATTGAAAAGGCAGATGTTTTATTTGGGGAATTGACTACAAGGGTGATTGCTTTCAGGTGAAACAGTTAATAAATTAAAATTTAGGGAGCAAGAGAAGTCTCCTTAGGGAATAGAACGCCACCAGCTAAATGTGGGGAGAGCGGAGCTCAACCCAGTTGTTCTTGGAATAGCCCTGTGGATAGTTACATAATCAGAAGGTGGGGGGGGGGGTGGTGTGGTCGTATTGATTAGCTGTCTAAAAATGGCCCTGCTGCTAAACCTGAAGCCAGACATTGTGTTGCTGAAATAAAACGTGTTGTACAAGGCTTGAGCCCCATACAAAGGCAAGGGCTGTATGCCGCGCATCGTTGGGCCTGGGATCTCGGTTTCTCTGGAACATGGATCTCTCCCATTTGGAAACCTGTCTGCCTTAATCCCACATCCACCCCCACCATCACTGCACTATCTTCCCATAACCCTTCTCAGAAAACAATCCTCGAAGTAACCTTTACCTACCATTTGCAAAGCCTCCTTCCCTGCTCAGTTTTCAGCAGCCTCTGACTTCATTTCTCCTTCTGCCATTTGTTTCACTGGAACCCTCTCGGGAAAGACCCATTGGCCCTCGTCCCGCACAGCCCCTGAGAGCACCCTTCAGTCTTCACATCATGAGACTCTGTGACAATGTCCCTGCCGGCTATTTCCTCCTTCGGAAAATCCATCTTTCCCTGGTCTCCAGGAGCCCACATCTTCCCGGCGTTGCTCCTGTATTTCTGGGCATTCTCCCTCCATTCCAGACTGCAGAAGCTCATAGTGCCGCTGAATAAATTTGCTCCATAAATAAGAAATGAAGGAAGACAGTGAGTGAATGAAAGGTTAAATTCAACTTCTAGAGGAAGTATGGGGGAGGGGGCTGTGCCCCACGGACAGGTGTTGTGATTAAGCTTTGGGTACCATGTCTTTTTTTAAGTTATTTATTTATTTATTTATTTATTTAGAGAGAAAGAGAGAGAGAGAGAGACAGCATGAATGGGGGAGGGGCAGACACAGAAGGAGAGCAAGAATCCCAAACTGTCTCCATCCTGTCAGTGCAGAGCCCAAGACGGAGCTTGAACTCCTGAATTGCGGATCATGACCTGAGCTGAAATCAAGAGTTGAACCCTTAACCAGTTGAGCCACTGGATGCCCCAAGCTTTGGGTGCTTGGTCATACCCACCTCTAACAGTTGTCAAGGCTGGGACGAGGGTGCAGACAATAGCCTCAGACCAGCGGATCTTCTGTTTTCTCTTCTCATGGCCAGCTTGGGCTTGCACCAGGTAGGGACCACACGGTGCATGTTCCTTACACACACACACACACACACACACACACACACGACCACTGCCCGCATGCTACCTCTCTGGCCAGGGGTTGGGCAAATAGCAGCTGAATCCACCTTCTGAAGGACAAGCAGAGAAGAGGCTATGAAAGGCAGCTTGGGAACTTTGGGGCCAGAATTCAGAGGTCTGGAACACAATCTAAACGAGGAGAAGGGAGTAGGTTCTGGAGAGCATGTCCCTTGTCCTACAAGGGGGTGCAGCAGGAAGTAAGCCAGTGAGGGCCCCCATATGCCCAGCCCAGGGCAGGGGCCCCACAGAGCCCCTGGCTGTGGGACTGGTCAGTCGTCACCATCTTCTGCTGTTGTTGCTGGAGGAAACTGAGACGTCCCTTTGGTTGAACTTAAGAAACCCCAGAATCAGGTTCAGAAGCCCAGGAAAGCTTTTCATCCATTGTCAGGGCATGTGTTGAAGAACGGGGCACCCTGGAAAGGTCCATGCTTTCTGCTAGGTCCTGGCCCATCACAGTTTCTATATGTTCTACATATTTCATACATTCTATTCTTATCCTACTGAATTGCTTTTCTGATAATTTTTTACATTCATATCTTACGTTTACATTCTAAGCGAAAATAATAAGTGATGTGCATGAGGAAGGCTCCAGACAGTAATTAGACAATATTGCTTTTCACCCTGCCTGGAGTCTGCTAAAGGACCAAACGAAGGAAATCTTACAAGCAAAGGTTGTGGAAAAGAGACGGAGAACTTAATCAGACAGAGGTTTAATTAAAAACTAATGAAGTGAAGAAGCTGGGCTTACCCAGGATGAAAATTATCTCATTGTACATTAGCCTGTTTGCTCATTATCTAAGCTAGTATTTTCAACTTACTCATATGCATCTAGAGAAAAATAATACTTTATTTAGCAAAACTGATCATGTACACCACCTAACTGTATCTATTTACACACGTGCACTCATTCATTTCACATCACGGAATGGCAACATTCGGGAAAGGTGTGTATGTTGCATATGATTTGATGCTACTAAACAGGAATATTTATGATGAAAATGCAAAAAAAAAGTCAATGCCTTAGACTTGAAATGATCCAAAGGCTTTGAAAATCATGCCATTGTAGGCCTGGGGGAAAAAAAAAAAAAACTTTTGAAATGGCCCAAGTTTCCCCCTTTCTTCTATCTCCAACCACGAAACTTTTGAGATCTACACATCCCTCGAATACATCGAGCATTTCTACACATCGTGTTTTTGCTGATGCTAGTCTACATAACCTGAGAATGTTCTTCTCCCTTTATCATTGGATAAGATTGTACTCATTCTTCAAAGCATAGATCTAATACTCCTTACTTGTGAATTCTCCCCCCACTTCCCATGCTACTGGTCAGAATCAATCATTGCCCATGTTTCTACAGAGCATGATGTAACTTACAACTCTTTGGGTTCAAGTGCCATTTCTGCCACTTGCTAGCTATGTGATTGTGGATAATTTTGGCCCCTCAGTTTCTTTATCTATAAAATGGGGATAATAATAGGATATACCTCATGAGATCCTCCTGGGGCTTAAATTAGCTACAAAAAACAGGTGAAGAATTTAGAAACAATGCCTAAGACATCATAAATGCCCATGAAATGCCAGCTGTCATTATAACATGGCTTTGTTACAACACATCATATAAATGATTACAAAGTCTGTCTATTCATTAGTTTATCAGAACTTTGCTTTATTATTCCCAATTCCCCAGTGCTTATCACAAAATAAGCTTTCAACAAATTTTTGTTGGACTGTAATACAGTGGCCCTAAACTCCTTATACGAAATATCTTAACGTTTACAGTGCAATGAGTCTTTTTCTATGAGTTGTTTGTTTTACAAGCAAATACAAATAGATAATTTTACCAAAATTAAAAACTATTTACAATTTAAGGGCCAGGAAAAATAGTCTGAATTCACAAAATTTCTATTGTACAGTTTTGTTAAAGATTAGTAATGTGGCTACTCAACGAGGGGTTAACCGTGGTTCTGAAAAATGAACTTACTAGGTTGTATAATACTGCCCTAGCCCATTTCACTAGCATTGTCTACAGTGATATTTTATATTGGTCATACTTTGCAAATATTTTGAAAGAAATTATTTCAACAAAATTTTTCTTGGAGATGCATATATATACTATATATATGTATACACACTGTATATAATGTATATAGTATATATATATAGTATAGTATATAATTTAGTATATATGTATATAATATATGTAGTATATATATAATATAGTACATATATGTGTGTGTATATATTTGTTTTTAATAAATTATTTTCATACGGTGAATGAAAGGTTTGATCTGAGATTCTCCCAGCTAGCAATCTGAGGAGTCAGAAGATACAGTACCGTTTGTTGGTGGACAGTTTGTTTTTTTGCAAGAATAGAGTGAAGATGTGAATGCCTCATTTGGAGATTTTCTAGGTAATTTAGCAATGGATAATTTAGGTACTAGAAATCCCGATTATATGGAAAGCTCTGCTCCAGGTTAGTACAGAGTACAAAAACACTTAGCCATTTACACGTATAATATGTAGACATAACAACAGTCTTTATCCATAGATAGCAGAGTGAATGGCAAGGGGGCCCTGTATTTTGGCATAGTGGAAAAGAAGGACTCCATCCGGAGTTAGATCTCTAGTGACCAGGAGCAGAGTCCAGAATATAAATTAAATGACAGCATCATGAAAAACTACTTAGCATCAGAAGCACAACTGCACTGCCCCCTGAGATGCCTCCGTGTTGATCCTGGCCCACAATGTGTTGCTAGTGAAGGAGTGGCTGAGAGCACCATGTTTCCTCCCCTCCCCACCCAGTAGCTGCTGGGGTGTTTCAGAGAAAAGGAGCTTAATACTTGCACTCAGTGTGAAGTCCTCAGATCTATATCTGCCGAGATGATGGTGTTTTCAGTCAGTGGAAGACCTGGTTTAACAGGAATGTGTGTGTCCAGATCTGTCTATGATAAAAATGAGAGGTTTCTTCACCGAGGTCATTAACATGTTGTTTAAACATTCCCAGATGTAACTGGGGGAAAAAAATGGACAGTGATTTAATCTCCTTGGTTCTCCTCTTCCCTTATGGGCAGGAAGTCATGAGTCTCCCCTCTCTGGGCCAGTATTTCTCCTCTCAAATATCAAGACTCCCACTGCTTCTGACCATTGAAGGTGGTACTATGAGGACTAAAGAAATCGTTATTTGTAGATTCTTTTGAGATATAAAACATGGAGAAAGCTATGCTTTCTCCACAACAGGTAGAGATGTCTGCTGTGAGAAAAACCTCAGTGGGGGGAAGCCCTGGACAGAGCCACTGAGATGAACCCGGGTCTTTGGAGAAGGACTCAGCTGATCTTGTGTAAAATGGGAATTTCTTTTTTTTTTTTTTTTATCCTTTGGAAAGACACACAAAGAGAAGGGGTGAAGATGGGAATGGAAGTGAGAAAAGAGGAGAAAGTACATGGCGTAATCCCTTGTGACATCACGAATCCCGGGGGAAATGTGAACCCTTGCACGTGTATGCAAACGGTGGTGACGCTGAGCGTCACTCCTGGGCACAGATCGTGGATGCAGTCTCAGGATGCAGTGACAGAAATGATCCTCACAAAGTAGCTCCTCCAGAATCTGTGGAAGTTCTGGGGGTGACTTGGGCTGATATAAACAGGGGCCTTGATCCTCAGTCAACTTGACTTAGATCTCTGACCTCAGAGTCCTCGAGTGCTGTTGGAGGGGAGGCCGGGTCTGGATTTCAGGGAGCAATGCTTTCTCAGTAAAATTAACTAACATGGTCACAATACGGGGACAGGCTTAACACTCCTTGGAGTGCTGTCTAAAATTCCGGCCTTCAAGTTACACAATTGTGGTACGCATTGAAGAACAGAGCGAGTGATTCTTGAAAGATCTGGCTTGTATCTATTTTGTCCTCCAGGTTTTTCTACACTTAGATGTTATGATTGAAGCTAGAGTTACAAACATCCTTTGTTACGAAATCCACTTTAAAAACTGCCTAGCTCTAAAACTACTACCAAGAAAATTGGCTTTCCCCCATATTCATTCCTTAATGGCCTTAAAACAATTATCTACTGCTATTAAAATGCATGTCAACATCAAAGATATTATACTTTGGTACATGGTTCCTATTATAAGCTATCACTATAAGCAAAGAATTCACTATCGTGTGATGTTGAACTTGACATTTCTTTTGGCAGCATTAAAAAAATAATGCAGTGCACTGAAGGAAACGCCTGGTGTTTAGATCAACATAAGGAAATAAGAAAACTTTATAGTAAACCCCTTCTTAAGATAAAGCATCATAACTATCATTGCCCTCTTCTGCTTACTGTAGGTTACAATTCAGCTTCAGAATGGTCTGTAACATTTTAGGACATAAATGACCAATTACATAAAAATAAGCAGTGAAAAGTAGCTGCAGTGATGAAGATCCAGTCTGAGAATGGCTTCTCTGGACACCTGTTTCGCGTCTGCTAAGTGAAGGCGTTACTGTCCGGGAGGGCGCCTCACCTGTCCTGGAGGAGGTATTGTAGCAAGGATGTGTCACTGCACAGAGGCCCCAAGGAGCAGAGGGTTCCCAGTCAATGATGGAGAAGCCACAGAGTGTGGCTGCCATCTACAATAAAAGCCACTCTCCAGGACCTTGTTCAGCAAGAGGCTTTCCTGGGGGCTCTGGCTTCACTCCGAATCACCCCCTCCAGCCTCCTCCGGGCCACTCTTTCCACTTCAGTAGAAATCATCCTGCTTCTCCCCATGACCTCGGTCCCCAGGATGGCACACAGGCTTAAGTGTTCGTGTTTTTTTTACAAATTACACTCTGTCTTGATCCTGGGGGGTGAATAAAAGATGTTTTAATTAAGATAATTAAAAAATACATCAAAAATTAACAGTAAGTCAAACAAAGCACAGGAAACAAAACATTGTATAGGCACAATAATGCTTCGTCAGAGTCCCAGAATGATGCAATTAATAGTTAACTGGAGGCATTGGCTTTTCCACTGTATTTACACGCTATCTGGCATTTTTTTCTTCAGTGATAAGCAGCCTGTTGAACGTAGAATGTTCCCCATTAGAATGTCTCTGATTTCTTCTTCACATAGTATTCTTATTTCTGATGCAGACTATATTTGTTTTTAAAAAAAGTTATTTTCTTTCTTCTCTGAGAAACTATCAACTAAGAATGCATCCAAAATGTCTTATAACCTTGATAATAGCAAATTGTCCTCTCTAACTGGAAGCAAACATTTAATTTTAAAGATTATGGTTCTACTCATTTGATTCATCTATTTATGGCTCTCATCAGCCCTTGAAATTGCTGAACATTCTTACTGAAACTGTCTTCTTGGTGCACATAATTGTTTTCTTTGCCCAATCTCCTTCTACCTCAGGCTGGTCTGGTTTGACTGCAGGGAGTATGTGTGTCCTTTTTTTTTTTTTTTTTTTTGTCTGACAGTGCAGTGCAGACTTGGGGCTTGAACTCGCAAGCCATGAGATCATGACCTGAGCTGAAATCAAGAGTCGGACACTTAACTGACTGAGCCACCCAGTTGCCCCCAAGATTCTTAAGGACAATGCAGCAGCCACAGAATGCGGCATATAGCAGATGTGTAATACCTGGTTTAGAATGAATGAATAAATGAATGACAGAGAATGAATGAATGAATGAATGAATGACAGAGAATGAATGAATGAATGACAGAGAATGAATGAATGACAGAGAATGAATGAATGAATGAATGAATGACAGAGAATGAATGAATGAATGAATGAACGAACGAACCAGTTAAACAATTGGGGCACTCACCTATTCTGAAGCCGAGAAGCATTTATACAAATCCAGTGGATAAAGCACCAAGGGGTTTGAATCTCAGGTTCATGAGAATTGGAAAGACTTGGATTTATTTGGCCTTATCTTTTGTTTATGATTTTATCAGATGTGTAGGTTGTTAAGCTACTGCCTGTCATTCTCAACTCTCCCTTCTGAACTTCGCTCTTGATGCTGGTGTTGGGACTCTGTAAAACCCATTTCTCATTTGCCTTTGGTGCCCTGTATGAGGCAGGAAGGGAGCCAGAAGGCCGGAGAAGAAAGGGACACACTCCTTCCATACTGCTCACTGTTTTCACAGCATCACCGTAGCAAAGATCTGTCCTGGAGGCACAGTTGGCTTCTTTACAGATTATCCCCCAGATTATCCCCCAGATTATCCTCTAGAAACCAACCTCAGAGATACCAGCACTAGCCCAGCAGCATCTTCCTGAGAGATCTGAGTCCCAGCAAGACCGTGCCTTCTCCGGCAGACTAAGACTTCACCATTCACAAAGCTTCTCTTTAGCACATTGCCAGGCTCTAATAGACTGAGGTGGGAATGTGGCACATCAAGTGACCATCCAAGGAGAGAGGCTTATCAGGAGTAGGAAATGTCACATCCACCGAGTCACAATGTGGAGCAGGTGCACCAGTATGTCACAGATAATAGACAATTCTGCTTTCAGGCCAAGCTGGTCCACAGAGCACCAAAATATTAAACAAACTAGTGTCCCAGATCCTATGTTGCCTACCTCTTTTTTAATGTTTGTTTATTTTTGAGAGAGAGAGAGAGTGGAGGAGGGGTAGACAGAGAGGGAGACACAGAATTCGAAGCAGGCAGGCTCTGAGCTGTCAGCATAGAGCCCAACACAGGGCTTGAAGTCACGGACCATGAGATCATGACCTGGGCTGAAGTCGGACGCTTAACCGATTGAGCCACCCAGGCACCCCTCACCTACCTCTTGAACTGACATCACTTCTTCAGCTTTCCTTTATGGCCTAATAGGTGAGGTGGGGAGAGTGGGGTAGATTCCCTACCCTGGAGTTTGTCAATAGAATAAAAGAAAAAAATAATCTGATCCTTTTTCATGGATGGATCAGCTTCAAATATTTGTGTGGACTGAAAATGGACAGTTGAGAAAGTACAAGTCCTCTCTAGGAAGCCCCAAAAATCATGAGGGTGGGGAAAGTATCCAGAAAGTTACAGCTTTGAGGAATTCTCCTAGTCATCAGCCTTGGGTAAGGAAGATATGCTCTGAGGCCCGGGATATATGCAAATTCCTGGCCAGAAGCAGATGTCTTGGAAGGCGACAGGCATTGAAGGTGTAATATCCTAAGAGCAAAGTCAAGGACGTCTGAGCAAGAGGCCCTTGGATGGACCTATGGAATTATTGGGCACCAGGTACATGGGTCTTCATGTGTCCTACCAATGTCTGCCAGAGCACTTGCCACAGATGAACATAGTACACTAAACACACAAAATTACCCATCCAGTGAGATCAGACTGTTTCCATTCTCACCACTCCAGGGCCTATGCAAAGGCCCAGGGACGAAGCAGTCATTGAGACAGGGATGGAGTAAAAACAAAACTCAATCAAGATGAACTGTCACTCTCCAAAATTTCCGGTGATGAAGAATATTGGACCTGTCAGCTGAGATAACCTCTTGAGTCCTCAATATGGTCTCATCTCTGGAGGAGACCAATCAGTACCTTGGTAGCAAGTTGATTGCAACAACCCCTTTCAGCTTGGAGGGAATGCTGATGTACTTTTACTAGGATTGATACATATTCTGGCTAGGATTTTTCATCCCTGTCTGCAATGCCTCTGCACCGGGCTCCCAAACTACCTGATTTATTTTTACCAGATCCTGCATAATACATCCAAATACTAAGACACCCTCTTTATGTCGAAGGGGTGACACTGGACACGTGCCCCATGAACTCACCGTGAGATCATGACCTGAGCTGAAGTCGGACGCTTAACCCACTGAGCCACCCAGGCGCCCCTAGAATTCCCTCTTCTGTTTCTGTTCAGGGGCTGACAACCTTAGGGGTTGGCTTGCTGCCCTTCATGACACAGAACACATGGAACGAAAAGCTATCATACTGGCTCTGTATCCCTCAAAAGGTAGAATCGAGAGAACAGAAACAAGGGAAGAGTTAGGAGTGGGCTCCCTGCTAAAAACAGTGAACAAGAATCAGGATGAGCCTAGGATCTCTTTCCAAGCTGAAATGAATGTGCTCTTTTCCTTTTTAAAATCTGATTTAACACCGTCATGGGCTGCATGTTTGTTCTCCCCAAATTTATGTGTTGAAATCCTTACCCCCCATTGCATTGGTGTTCAGAGGTAGGGCCCTTGAGAGGTTATTAGGTCATGAAGATGGACTCTTCATAAATGGAATTGGGATCCTGATACTAGAGACCCCAGAGAGCTGTCTCCTCTCTGCTCCTCTCTTCTTTCTCTACAATGAAAAAGTGGCTGCCCACAACCTGGAAGAGGGCTGTCACCAGAACCCGACCATGCTGTCATCCTCCACTCACACCCTCAGCCTTCAGAACAGAGAGAAATAAGTTTCTGATCCATATAAGCCATCCAGCCTGTGGTTTTCAGATAGAACAGCCCAAACTAAGACAAATGCTTTAGTATATTTATATGGTTGTGGGTATATCTCATGAGCACATGTTTGCACGTGCACATGTAAAATAGAATGAACAGCCTAGATATTAAGCTTTATAGATAATATCTACAGATATTAGTAAACTTTCAGTTTAGTAACTGAAAGTAAATTTTCAGTTTGCCTCGTAGTGATCATGGCCACGCTTTTACATGGTGGCTCTATAGCAAATGTGTGTTGAACTGAATATACATTTTATTAAACTGAACATCTTTCTAATTGAACAGTGGGCTTCCACATGAGGGAGAAGAAAGAAGGCAAAGAGAAGCTAGGCTTTTCACAGCTCAGTAGTGCCTGCACGTGACACATGGGCACTGAGTTGTTTTGACATTCCTCTCTAGGGTTCTTGATTTTCCACTCAGTCCCTCAGTGATTCTTTCCAACGAACAGTGTGCTTTCTTCAATGGTACTTCCTCAGTGGTGTGGCTCATCTGTCACCTGTAAAGAAGGGTATCATTTGGTTTACAATGAAGTAGAATAGAAGCCTTTGAAACGATGTTCAACAATGCATGTGCAATTTAAGCAAAATAACTCCACCCTGAAAAGGAAACAATACCCTAGACATTTGAGCATGAATTTTTCTCACCAAAAACTTTTTTTTTGTTTTGAAAAAACACCATTTCACCAAAGGAAGAAAGTCCATGCATAAAAGGATGCTCCGAATGATTGTCGACTTGCTGTGCATCCGGGTCTCAGGCAAACTTAACCCATCTTGTTGTGCGACCTGAAATCCAAAGGGATTAGTGCATTTACCGAAAAGGGGCAGAGCTAAGTAGATTTTTTTAAAGCAACACGACTTTGAGATATTTTTCCTTATAGCATTCTTTCTTGTCTTCCAGAAACTCCTTGTTGATTTTGACAATTTGACTTTGGAACGAAAACACAATGCTAGTGATTTGAACATCCCAGTGACTTCTCAGAATTTGCAAATACAGAATCAAATCAGGCACAATATGACACAAAACGTTGCAAATTTTGAATTCTTGCTGTCCTTTTTGGCCACCAAAGAAAGGGTGATGACAATCACTTAAAATATCTAAAGACAATAGGGGCATTTGAAAGCGAAGCAGAGACACAATCTGTTACTGGTATGAAATAGATCCTCCTTAGCAGACATGATGCTAAATGGATGGCTTGACAAGCAGAAAGTAGGGCACACTGAGCAACAAAATCACTTGGTCAGGTAATGTCAGGTGGTATGTGGGGAAGTTTATATGCTACAGTGAGCAGGTGATGGTGTATCTGACACATTTAAAGTATATATTTAAGATTGAGGAACACTTTGATCATACACTGAAATGTCAGCTGTGTATAGTTCCTCCTAACCTTTTAAAAATGTAGGTATAAAGGGTCTTAAATTCTCCCCAGTGCAGTAGAAGTAAGAGTTGTAATTTTGCCTCATCTGGAAATAATAAAAATTTAACACACTAAGGGTTCCTTACTCCAGCGTCCTTTACCTTTAAAACAAAAAAAGGAACTACTTTGGGGACAAAGTTACAACTTTGGGGAGAGTAAAGCAGATTAGTTCTTTCGTTAGACATACATGATTCTGAACTATTAAATGCTGAAGAAATTCCCATTTATTCTTAACACACAGATTCCTTTCTATCAAGGTAATAATGTTGGCTGGATGAAAGCCACATGTGCATGGGGGATGGAGAAAAGAAAGAAAGAAAGAAAGAAAGAAAGAAAGAAAGAAAGAAAGAGGAAGGAAAGGAAGGAAAGCAAAGGAAGGAGGGAAGGAAGAAGGAAGGAAGGGAGGAAGGGAGGAAAGAAAGGAGAGAGAGAGGAAACACGAATATTTGAAAAACAAATACAGTCACTTTCCGTGTTAGGCTGACATAAATGTTTTCTAGCTTGCCAAAGAGAATGTAGGTTATTGTATTAAGGTATTAAAAATATGCTAAAACTTCCTATTAACTCAACATAAGAGCATCAATGACCCTTTTAAAAATTACCCAAACTAGGTAAAGCTACCAAAAAATTAGGTACACAAGTTTATAAGTTCATCTCATTCATGATCCCATATCAAAGATGTTCCTCTTTGAGCCCCTATTTTACAAATTCTGCTCATACACCCTCCTTACACCTCCAGCCTGCCTCTTCACTGCAAGGCCCAGTTGGCCCCAGGACTGTTGTGCTCTGGGCTTTTCATTTGCCCCCTTCAGTTGCACATTAGGCATGCACAGCCCATACTTACTGAGAGTGAAAAAGGCTTGTCAATCGGCTTCCCACAACTGCATATCTCCTTTCTCACCTTTGGGAAAAGATGCTCAGGGAATATCACTGTAGGATCTGAAGGGGGCTGGGCAGTAAGGTGCTGGTGAAGTTCCAGGCTGCACACCCAACACCATTTTCTGCACAACGTAGGGGGGGAAACGATGGCCTTGGTTGCCAGCGGGCCAGCTTCATAGGTTCCTGACACCCTCAGTTTCTTTCTTTTTCTTCTGTGGGTCTGGAGGGAGCAGGGAGCTGTCGGCCCCTATCAGCCCTCTGTCATTCTCCCTTACTTTCCATAGGGTTGAGGAGCTGACTGGAAAAGATCCATTTTGCCTGAGGCTTCTGGGCATGATATTAGGTCTGAGGGGAATTCAGATGATTACCTTTATCCACCACTGAACCTAAATGTAGGAGAAGAGTCAGAAAGTCACAGCAACACAAGCTGTAGGATAAGACTACAAAACATGAGCGCACATCACAGAAGGGGGGATTTGCATTAGGTATTAGAAGAAGTGTTTGAGTGAACTGGCACCAAAGCAGGTTGTGGGGTCTCCATTATACAGGGACAAAAATAAGAAGAACAAGTTTAATTTAGGCTGTAACTGGTCTAAATTTAAGTACTTGGAAGCAGGGGACTAGTCTAGATGACTTCTGACATTTTCTCTCCCTGGCATTCTATTTTTAGGAGCAGTCAATCAATCTCATGCAGAAAAACATGAAATGTTCCCATCTATAGTCCTCCAAGTTCACTTTGAAATTCATCCAGGTTGTCAAAAATACATCACGGTTTGTGCAGGAAATAATGTTTTAAGCTGGCAAAAACTAAAAGTAAGTTATGTGTTTACAGCGATGATGCTTCTATCAATACAAAATTATTATGCTCTAGCCCTGACACCTATCAGAGTTATAATCATGAAAACATAGACTTTCATCAAAGTAGAAAAAGCTAAATTTTGTGAATATAGCAAGTTAATATAGGTAGGAGCAATATATTATATTTATATATATCATATATGCATTATTGGAAATGCATTACATATATAAATTTTGTATATCATATATATATCATATCATTATGATATATATCATATATATATAATTTATATGATATATATAATTTATATATGCATATGAATATATATGATAATTTATATAATTTATATAAATATATATAATTTATATATGCATATAAATTTATATAATTTATAAAAATTATATAATTTGTATATATGATATATATAATTTATATATGCATATAAATATATATGATAATTTGTATAATTTATATAATTTATATAAATATATATAATTTATATATATGATATATACTTTATATATGCATATAAATATATATGATATATATCATAATGATATGATATATATGATATACATAATTTATATATGTAATGCATTTCCAATAATTGTCAACAGAACACCACAGTTAAAAATAAAAGGTGTGGTTGCTAAATATTCTATATTCCAAATTCGCCACAACAGATTCTGAAAAGTGCGCTTTTAGCAAAAGAGACACTACAGTCTTGCTGATGTATCTGCCTGCACTCCCACCTCTGGGCAATACAAGAAAAATAGAAAAACATCTTAGGATAATGAGAAGAGATTGTCTTCTGTGTGAATGGAATTTGTGGAGCACAAGATAAGGATGTTACCCCCTTTCTGCAAGAGGGGAGGTGCCCAACCCATTCCACAGGAGTGATTTTTCTCTTGCCTGAAAATTGTGAGCCAGGGAACCAGCGGAATCCGTGCCCCAAACTGGAAGCTTCAGAGAGTGAAGAAAGGTATTTGAGGAATTAGACAGTTGAATAAACCACTGCTAAGGAAGTGTTCATCTTAGGCTAAGGCAACCTAAAACAGGCGGTAGGGCTGTACTACCTTGACAGTGGCTCCCGATAGAGCTGAAGGGCATAGCGGCCTCCAGGAACAAAAGCCTGTGACATGGCTTTCCGTGTTAGAAAGGTAACCTCTGTGAGAGAGGGCAAGACAACCTCATCAGTCATGATGTGGGTGGTGATCACAAAAAGGTCGAGCAATTGCACCAACCTAGAACGCACAACTCACTCTATGAAGGCACAAATAAATGCTTTCTCTCTTTTGCCTCCTCCTTGCAACCAGAGGACTGTGGGAAAGCAGAGAATTCCACATCACCACCTTCCAACAGCTTGTAGCTGGAATTGCAAGGGTGGCCTCCTCAGAGATAGGATGAGATCTTGGAGTCTGAAGTCTTAAACGGATAGAGCTAAATAAATGGTCATAGTCAAAATAGACTATCTTTATCAAGTGACTAACCAGTCAAGAAACTAGCAGGGATCTCTGAGAAGAACACTACTGCAGGTCAAAAGAGTTTTCAACATAGTGAAGCCCATATTCAGAAAAAAATAAAAATGTTCCATAGAGAGGGTACGGTGAGGAATTTACTAAATCTTTGACTGCTACAAATAAAGTCATTAGAGGTAAATATAGAGGGATCTGGTGACAGATCCCAAACTTCACTGGGGACTTAACAAAAACAAAGCATTGGGAGTCAGCATCAAAAGTTCTGAGCCACTGCAGTTACTTACTAACTGACCTAGGAGAGTCTCTTACCCTTTCTGGCCCCTGTTCCATCTTTGATGAAATGAGACAGTTGCATGAGGATCTAATCACATGAAGCCCTTGAAGGTTTGGGTCATCTAGTATCCGTGGTGATTCATGTCTGAGCAGATGTGATGAGCTGAACTGAATAACCCCAGTGGTGGACAAGAATGAAGCCTCCATTAAAGAGCAACTCTTTCTATTATTACTTATTACTGATAGTAAGATAATGTCTCTTCTTGGCCCTGCACACAAAATGTGTACCTAATGTGTACTTTGAGAGAATAGCTCATTGTCTTTACTTTAAGAGATGCTATGGACTGAAAGTTTGGGTGCCCCCCAAGTTTATATGCAGAAGCCCTAATCCCCAGCATGATGATATTTGAAGGTGGGACCTTTGGGAACTAATCAGGTCCTGAAGGTGGAGCCATTGTGAATGGGATCAGTGTTCTTGTGAGAAGAGACACTAAAGAGATGATTTCTTTCTCTTCACTATGTGAGCAAGATGGTGGCCATGTGCAAGTAAGGAAGGGAACCGCTACCAAGAAACCATGAAACCATGCTGGCTGCCTGATATCAGACTTCTCTGGTTCTAGAATATTACATTATTGCAATCTAAATAAACATCTATTGTTTGAGCCATGGTATATACCCTATGGTGTTTTGTTAAAGCAGCCCAAATGATGAATACAAGAGGTCAACAGCTGTTCTCTCTATTTTTGCAAAGCACCAAATTTTGCAAAGCATAAATCAACATGTTTTTCCTCCTGTTAACCCAGCCATTGAACTCCTACCTGGGGACTCAGGGCTCCTCCTAAATAAGGTCAACAGGGTTTACTGCTGTGAGCAATTGTTTTCTGCTCTCCTCTCCTGAGTACTCCGTTAATCTTTAAGTAGGAGGTGTTCTTCATGAGCTTCTGTCAATTATGTTTCCTTCTTTTATCCTCACAATTAGGCAAGTGACTGTCCCTCAGCCCTGCAAAGTGATTCAGACTTCTCACTTCCTCTGTAACGAGAGTCACAGGACACACCGGGTCCTGCAAAGTTGACTGAGCTTTGTATCTACACAGGCTTTATTCCCTCGCCATTTGAGGTCCTTTTCTATCAGGTTCTTTACACGTTCTTCTCAGTTTGCTTTATGTTGATTTGAACTTCCCTTGTCTTTGTTTACACATTTGACACGTTTGCTTTCCTTGTGCTTCAAATCATCCTGTGTTTCCTCACTGTTGCAGGCTGCCTCCCTCACTGCTCCCTGCAGATACCCATGCTTGCTTTCCGACTTTCTTTGGAGCTGCAATTTTGAGTGAATTATGCTTGACATTTAACATATGCACACAGAGAATATTCCGACTTCAAAGAATGCCAGGAAGCAGACTCCTCTGCCTTCTATTGTTTAGACAGGCACGAACTCCACTTTTTCTTTGATTTTCAGTGTCAACTGCCTTAGTCCCTGAGTCACCGAATGAGCTCTTCTTTGCTAGGGGCAAAGCAATGCTTACTGGCCCATTGATGTGTATAAATCAGAATTCGATCATGACACAGTCTTTGTCCTCCAGGAACCCAGAAGCTAAATTCAGACTATAAAGGCTAGAGGTAATGAGATTGAGCCTCTTTCTACTCTTTTAGGAGGAGAGTGAGGTATGAGTTCATAAATACAGGCACCATTTGAGAGGGGCCTGGAAGACTGTGAAGAGAGTCCCCAGGGAGATGGAAAGTACACTGAGCAAGAAAGCAGAGGGTGGTGAGCAGAGAGACTCTGACCACCCCTAGGGACAGGAGAGATGACAGTTGTATTCCTTCCTCACAAAAACAACAAGTATTTGGTGAAGGACACCAAAAGCTCAAAGTGGGAGTATGGGCTTTACCAAGATGGCCTTAATGTTCCTTTCAGTTTGTGGAAACTCGAGACAGGCTTCATCCTGACTCTAGGCCCCTGACCTTCCTTCTCTTAGATCATTTACTTTAGAGGGGCACCTGGGTGGCTCAGTTGGTTAAGCATCTGTCTCTTGATTTCAGCTCAGGTCCTGATCTCCGTGGGTTCGAGCCCCGTGTCAGGCTTAGTGCTGACCGTGAAGAGCCTGCTTGGGATTCCTTCTCTCCCTGTCTCTCTGACTCTCCCCTGCCCACTGTCTCTGTCTCTCTTTCTCAAAATAATTAAACTTTAAAGAAATTAAAATTGGGGCGCCTGGGTGGCTTAGTTGGTTAAGTGACCGACTTGGGCTCGGGTCTTGACCTCATGGCTCATGAGTTCAACTCCCACGTCGGGCTCTGTGCTGACAGCCCTGAGCCTGGAGCCTGCTTCAGATTCTGTGTCTCCCTTTCTCTCTGTGCCTACCCTGCTCACACTCTGTCTCTCTCTCTCTCAAAAATAAAATAAACATTAACAAATTTTTAATAAAAAATCAAAAGTAATTTAAAAAAAGAACATTTACTTTAGAAAACTTGTAACTGCAAACATTTTTTCTGTTCCTTTAAAATGCTGATGAATCTTATGGCGTGTTGCCAATTTTGCAACCCAGGAATTTCTTTCTCAAGGACCTGGGAGGCATTGCTTTGAAAGGTAATCATCAAGAAAGATAGCGCCCCTGTCTCCCAGCCTCTGTGGGAGGGGAAAAGCCTAATGCTAGCCAATAAAAGCCAATAAATGCCAGTTAGCTGACGTGGATGGACTACTCACCCCTCAGTATCCTTTAGTATTTTCCCAGTAGCTCCCTCCAGCCCTTAACAATCCTCCCATCTGCCTGGTGACAAAGGAGTTGAGTTCAACAGCCAGGTATTCACGGTGCAAGAAGGCCCCGTACTGAAAGGTCTACAGTTCAGAGTAACTAAAATGCAGTGAGATTGAATTAGGGTTTCGTGATCTCTAGGAAGCAGATGAGGATATAAAATAATTAGAAGCCATAAAAGATATCTGAAAGCGAGCCAGGCATCTTTGGTGTCTCAGAACTGCCAACGTGATTACTCTTCTAAGCCGACATGCTTGGAAACAGTGGTTGCTACCACCGGCCTGAGGCATCACTGTTGCATGAGCGGCACAATCACTGACATCCAAGAAGTCTAATCAACGGCTAGCAAGGGTCTTGATGACAGATGGGGGACCTGGCGGAGGGGCAGAACAGCTTGCATCATGCCTTGTCACTAATAAATGCAGTCGGAAGCAAGGGACCTGCATACCCCTTTCGTTCCGCGCTTTCAGCAGAGAGGCCTGTGGAAGCAGCACCATTTCTTTGACAAGGGTTTCCTGCGGTACCCAGCTGAAATTGAGTGCCACCACTTTAGTGCGAGGGTTCACCCAATGGTGTGGCACGAACACGATCAGAAGGAGAGAAGGCAGAGGAGGCGAAGGAGGAGGAGGGAAAAAACCAGGTTCCACGAGGGCTGGGTCTTGATCTGATTTGCTATGATTGTTGCCAAGGGCTACAAGGATACTTGGTACACACCAGGTCCACCCAAATACTTACAGACAAGGAGGAGAGAGGATGTGAGAGCCAGAGAGAAAGGAAAGAGGAGAGAGGGAGGGAAGAAGAGAGGGAAGGAAGGAAAGATAAAAAAAAAAAAAAAAAAAATCAGAGACTGTATTTAGAGAGAAGAATTTGCCACAGTTGGGGAATCACACTCTGTATTTCTTGAAAGGCTTTTGAACATGTTACGATGTATACAATACATGTGTACTGTCAGTTTATTCCAAGAGGTGGGATCGGAAGGCTGTGTTTACACGAGTTTGTGCCGCCAACGTCATCACCTGTGCTTTCTCTTAGCACGTTAAATTCTTTATCTTTCAAGCTTAAAAAATTGTTCCGTCTTGATGCTAAAGATACAATACCGGTCTTTCTACTGAATTGGTTTTGACAGTTCAGCCCAGGGTAACTTCCGATAGCATAAACAAGAGCGTATATGGAAATACTCATAAAGTCAAGAAAATACCAGATAACATTGCCAGGGCAGGCACTGAGCATCTGAATAAACATGAGCCTTGACTATCATTCTGAGCCCTCTGCAGGCATTACTTTCGATTTTGCTACTTGACTGGACACCAGAGCAGTGATACACAATGAGATATGAGCTCATGAGCCTTAAGGCACCCTCCTTTAGTGCATGGTGCTGGAATTCAGGATGATTCCAAAGGCCTGAGAACAGGTGTACATGATACTCATAAGGCAGATCATGGCGTTCCCCAGGGAACGCCAGTCAGTGTGACTTTTCAGAGTCAGTGCACAATTGTATTTCTGCACAGAGGTATGTGGGTGTGAACCCAGAATCTGATCAACCTTGACACGAATGGCAAAGTGCCGGATCACGCACCAAAGACACGTAGTTACGGCACTGCTACTCCAGCAAAGCTGTAGCTTATCCAAAAGATTACAGAGCCATCCGAGCATGTGTTACCCCCTAGAATGGGCCTGACAGCAACATCAAAGGTCAAAACTGATGGGAAGGATGTTGGATTTTAGTGCGTTGAGTGAGGATAAGTTTAAAAATTGACATCTGCGCAGGAGTAGAGATGCTTTTTAGGTAGCACTCAACCTGGAAGCCATTTCCCCCAGGTGAACGCAGTGGTGACCCCTATAATACTACCTGCTCTTGTTCTGCACAACAGAGAGACCTCAGGGCAAGGGGGCACAAAAAAAGAGGACATTAAAAGCCGGTAGGGGGAACAGAGGGGAAGCTTTAGCATTTCAAGTTCACGCAACAAGGGTGAAAGCTCCGCCCTTGATATGAAGCACTTGCAGAGCGTGAAATGGAAGCCTCTTCTGCAATTAGCAGTAAAGAAATAAAGAGTTGGGGCGCCTGGGTGGCGCAGTCGGTTGAGCGTCCGACTTCAGCCAGGTCACGATCTCGCGGTCCGTGAGTTCGAGCCCCGCGTCAGGCTCTGGGCTGATGGCTCGGAGCCTGGACCCTGTTTCCGATTCTGTGTCTCCCTCTCTCTCTGCCCCTCCCCCGTTCATGCTCTGTCTCTCTCTGTCCCGAAAATAAATAAACATTGAAAAAAAAATTAAAAAAAAAAAAAAGAAATAAAGAGTAGAACGCAAAAGGATGTGGGGGCATAGAATAGTGTAGAGAGTGAAAAGAATCAGCGTATTGTACCAGAAACAGAGTAAGAAACAAAAGTGGAACTCACGGGCACCAGGACAAAGAAATCCCCATATTCTGATTTTTTGTTGTTATTGAAAGATCTAAGTTATGACAACCCCGTGGATAAATCCAAAAGCATGTCAAGTGAAAGGAAGTAGAGACAAGTAAATGCTAAACAATTCTATTTCTATGAAGTTCACGAATCAACAAAACTAATTCATAAAGATGGAAGTCAGAAAGTGGTGAGGTTTGGGGTGGGAGAGATTGACTGGAGAAAGGCACGAGAGAGCTTTATGAGGGGATGAATATTCACCATGTCTTGCCCCAGATGTGGTTACACAGTCTAAATACGAATTTAAAAGGAAAGAGGGATACCTGACTTTGGTGGATCCCATCACCATCCTATCAGCCTTTGGTCCGAGTAAGTGGGATGGTTAATCTTAAAGTGTCACCTTGGCTCTGCCATGGGGTCAGCTGTTATGGATGTGTCCGTGAGTCTGTTTTTGGGTGAGATTAATGTTTCAACTGGTGGACCTTGAGCAAAGCAGACTGCCCTCCATAATGGCAGTTGAAACAGTCGAAGGCCTGACTAGAACAAACGACTGACTTTCCCACAAGCAAGAGGGAATTCTGCAGAAGACTCAAACTTGAATTACGACAAGGCCTCCTTTCTGGGTCTTCAGCCTACCAGCCTACCCTACAGATTTGGACTTGCCAATGTCCTGTCCATAATTGCATGAGCCAATTCCCTAAAGCAAACAAACAGATAAACACACACACACACACACACACACACACACACACACACACTATTGGTTCTGTTTCTCTGGAAAACTAGGTCGACTGTTTTTATGGAATAATACCTGCATGAGGTCTGTTCCGAACCAGAGAGGCACAGATTCTACTGCTGCTTCCTAGGAATTAAACAGAATGAAACCATCCTTGAATATTTATTCCTATCAGCCCCGTTTGGTCCTTATCACATTGTGAGTATCCATAAATATTAAGAAGGCACTCCAGTTCAGACCCTGAGTTAGCATGAAGAATACACAAGGGGATGAAACATGTTCACTAAGCCCTGGTATTAGAAGCCACTGGTGTGTTAAGCAAAGCTTAGGTTTAAGATATTTTCTTTGACTTTTTTTAAAGAATTTTCTTTTATTATTTTTTAATGTTTACTCATTTTTGAGAGACAGAGAGAAGACAGAGCACAAACAGAGGAGGGGCAGAGAGAGAGGGAGACACAGAATCCGAAGCGGGCTCCAGGCTCCGAGCTGTCAGCACAGAGCCCAAGGTGGGGCTCGAACCCATGAACCCTGAGATCATGACCTGAGCCGAAGTCAGATGCTTAACTGGCACCCCACTTGAGATGTTTTCAGAAGTACTTTGGAAAGTATAGATTCAATACTCTGCTCAGTTTTCTGAACACACAAACCCAAACACACACACACACACACACACACACACAGAGGAAGAGCCACCATTTGTAAAGCTTATTAGTACGCGATCATCTCTCAATAAGCTTAGCCTCTAGGTGATGCACATGAATCTCGGGGGGTAGAAAGAAAGGATTCCAGTTTTTCAGCTCCATGGGCCTTTATTCTCCATCTGCTCCTTGGTGAATGGAGAAGGTTTAGCACCACTGCAGTAGGTTGGCCCTGCGGTCACAGGTAAGGCACGCTGATGATGACCAATAGGTAGAGAGAGCCAGCAGGGAAGGGGAGAGTTGGTGACACGCAGGTGAAGAACTGAAAATCATCCATTCATCCAGCTCTTTTAACTCAGACTTGAAAACTAGAGAGAAAACTATTTTGATTTCTCCTGGCTCACAGCTGAGAACTCATGGAGACTTTCTGTCTTTGTATCCTCATTTTGTATAATCAAGGAAAGAAAATGAGAATTTTGAGCAAGTGTGCTGTGTGTGTGTGTGTGTGTGCGTGTGTGTGCAGGGATCTAGGGAAATACCTCCCAGCATGCGGGGCTGGGCCTTCCAGGGACTCTCCTGCCACACTCATTCTCTGCTTCATTCATTCTTAGCTGTTTGCTTTTCAGCTAACCTCCTCAGTGACTACAGTGAAAATAACCCAAAGTGACAGCTCGAGACCGGCAAGAAAACTGGTGTGTGCCCATAAAAACAATTTATATTTCAGGCAAACTTGTCCCAGGGTACTCTTTGTCAGTTTTCTTTGCTCAAATCCCTGTTATTTCTGCTTGAAACCACTGCTGTCATAACCATATTTTAAAAATGGAAAGTAAGAAGATAAAATGGGTTTGGTGGGAATAAGGAAGAAGGGAAAGGATGGCAGGAGTGAAAAGAGCTTGACACAATGTGCCTTGCACTTTTCTTCAGTCTGTCAAAACTTGCCCCTACTGCTCACGTGGACCGCCGTGTGTTGGCTCGTGGCTCTGTCAGTCTTGGCCTATGGAAGCTTTGGGGGTTGGATCTCTGGGTGAGCAATGCACTGTGAGCTGGCAGGGTCTATACTGGGTGGTCGGTGGCATTGGTTGGGGAAATTTGATTTCCATGCTAATATCTTCTCAGAGAACCTGCTGCCCTTTCTGTAAGGGCTGTTTATGCCTCAAGAAATATGGAGTTGCATGCCACAGCACCCCTCTGATGCATTTGGAGTCACTGCGTCTTGAAGAAACTCACCCTCGTGAAGTTTGGGGTGGGACCATTCCCGACCATTCCCGCCACCTCCAATTCACGTGCCGCTTGATGCGGAAGGCCATGAGGAAGAAGGAAGGGTATGTTAGATCCCCACTGGTGATACGAAGCCATCCCAGACGGACACGGGCACACTTTCCTTCAGGGAAATCAAGGGAAACGATGGGCGGAAAGGCCGTGATACCCGGAAAGACATTCCGTGTCCAGACACGACAAACGTTTCTTTTCTCCTGTTTTCCCCTGGACCAAAACGTATGGCAGCCCAGTGTGAATGGGGCTCTTTGACACCCAACAATTTCTCCATGACCAGTGTGACAGACAGCATAGGCAAGGGTGACAGGGGGGTGGGGGAGGGGTGTCAGCACCCAAATACATTTAAGCCTCCCGTAAAATGGGCTGTGTCAGCAGCAGCAGAGGATTATTCAAACTACTCACAGTCGGTGCAACTATCCGGGAGAGCATTATTCCGTTGGCTCCAGTGTGTGCTGTGGATTAAAACATCCCCCAAAGACCCATCCACATACAAGGAAAGGCTAATATGAAATTATTAACTCGTATTAACTTTATTAGCATTTCCCTGTTGCTCGAAAAATGAAATTACAAATGAACTTCACTTCTTAAAACCATTTCACCATCGAAAGAAATCTGCAACTCTTTGTGTAAGCTCTGTGCTAAGAGCTGTGTGAAGAAAACTTTACAGGTCCACCCCTTGCCTCGAGGAGCATGTAATTTTACACAGACACACTGACTGAAGCAAATCTGCACATGACAGTAAGAGAAGCCCAACCTTAACAGTACAGGTGCCTCAGGCCACTTAGGGAACAGACAACAGGCCCTACACACCTTCAGTAGAAGGCATCAGCATATTACACAGCAATAAAATAGCTGATGTCCAAAACGTCCAATCTTTTTTTAAATTTTTTTATTTAAAAAAATTGTAATGTTTATTCATTTTTGAGAGAGAGAAAGAGAGAGAGCAGGGGAGCGGCACAGAGAGAGAGACAGACAGACAGGCAGAACCTGAAGTAGGCTCCAGGCTCTGAGCTGTCAGCACAGAGCCCAACACCGGGCTCAAACTCACGGATCACGAGATCTTGACCTGAGTGGAAGTAAGACACTTAACTGGCTGTGCCACTCAGGTGTCCCAAAATGTCAGTTCTGACTCCTCAAGAAAATATTACGTTGTCATGTTCAGAGTAGTTTAAGAAAGCAGAAAAGGGTAACTTACTATCAAAATGTTAATTACTGTAGAAAATATTTAGCCAAAGATTTTAATTTTTCATGTTACAACACACATAACAAACTCTGCCTGGAAAAAAATAATTTACGTGTACACTTAATCACTTGGCGGTGGTGAACCAGGGAGAAGATTATAACCATTAAATATATCCCAAATCCATTGTGGACACCCTGGAGGCCTCTTGGATAAACGATCACCTGATTTGAAGGCTTTGATGGCTCCCTACAGAGGAGGAAAAGTAAACAAGTAGAACAGTGAAGCTTTCGATTTACAAGTTGGAGAACTAGAGAGAAGTCATTTAATTCTGCGCAATGGTAATTGATAAGATTGGTAGAGGGAAACAGAACACCTGTAACTGTACATAGTTCATGGTTGAAAATCGGGGATGACGGGTTGGGGGGAGGCATCTCCTAGGTCTCTGTTGGGAACTCTGGAGCGCATTTACTGATAAGTAGGACCTTAGGGGAGAGCGGGGTCGAGTCAGGGCAGTCTGGGGCAAGTGGTGAGGAGGCTTACGTTTCAGACTTGTTCAGTTCGCAATGCCCTTAAAACACCCGGGACAAGGCATAGAACTGGCAGTGTCGGGGACTCAGATGTAGATCTTGACTGAAGATACACACACGGCTTAACTTATTAACTGTGATACACAATAGAGAGATGAAAAAGAGAAGAATAAATAGATGGATAGATGGATGGACCGAAATATGAAGAGGGACGGATGGAGAAAAGAACAGAGGGCTCAAAAGAGAGAGACAGAGACAGAGGTTGATAGCAAAGTGCACTGGTTGCTCCAGCATGTGAGGGAGTTCTCCTGTCTGTTAACAAAACCCTTTCTACATGGTTCTCAAAATACAGCACCAAAGGTGCTGCATTATACGTAATTTGATTTGTTTCTGATTGATGCTAGTACCCCCACACCCTGTCTCTGATTCAAAACTCAGTTTTTAATTTGCAGAATACTAAATTCCTTAAAAAAAGAAAATATCGTCGAAGGGAAGAGGGAAATATTTATAAGGTTTATGAAACGTCAATCCAGGCTTTTAAGGCTCACATGTCTGTAGATTTAGTAAAATCTTGACTGAAAATAGTTAAATCTAGCCTTGTCACAAGGCTACTAAAATGACTTTATATCTCACTTTATTACTTTTTCTTCCTAATGGAGTATATGACTCAAAACATTTAGCTTCATAAAACAAGATCTGAAACTTCTAATCACATCTCTTTATGTTAAGTGTAACCAAAATAGTTCAGAATGGAAATGTGTTTGCCTAAGAGATTGGATTCAAATGACATTTCAAATACACACACACACACACACACACACACACACACACACACTCCAGTTTCCAAAGCAACTTGATGTTATATTGCTGTTTCCCTCAGTGTGAATTTGATAAATCATTTACATCTACTCTTGATGAAAAGGGACAGTGAGGTGGCAACATAATGTATTGGGTTAATAATAATCAGATTCCCTTGTACTTACATAACCCCCTGATTCCAAGGAGCTTTAAGTACCTTATAGATATTATCTCATTAATCCCTACAACATCAGTGTGAGACGGATGGCAGATAGTATGCTCCACTAGGTTCAGGAGAGATAGAGACGATGATTATAATAATACATCGTGTTTGTAGAACATCCTGTGCTGAGGTGCTCAGAACATTTCACAGATGCTATCAAATGAATTGCCTGATCTTCCTAAGAGATTGGGTTCTGGCAAACATCAGCTTCCTTCAGATCAGTGTGGAAAACGAAAGCATACACAGTGGCTTATTCAAGTTTACTGGTGGGGACACAGTCCAAAAGATTGTTTTCTCCTAAATGTGTACTTGGTGTTCTGAAAAGTTGACAATTATTGTTATTTATTTGATACTAAAAGTAGATAGTAGATGATGATGATAGATGATAGATAATAGAGATGATAGATGATAGATAGATAGATAGATAGATATAAAGAGAGAAACAGACAAAGAGGTAGGAGACCACAGTTCCATGCTAACAAACGTAGAGCTGCTGCTTAAAGACAAAACCAAGTTTCTTAATTTAGTACGTTTCAGAAATTCTAATGGACTTCATTTCCAAAAGCTAATCCCAAACCTTTTGGAGGTAGCCATAGAGGAGACGATACAAACGGCAAAGAATTTAAGAATTCAAATAATGTCCCTATTATAAAGTTTTGAACGCCCAAAGACATAAAACTCCCAATGGTTTTATGACAAAATGACACTTTTGGAACGGCCTGATATGTTCCTTAAAGTTAAAAGAAGTAACCTCTCCCTATAACCTGGTGGATTTTGCAGTGAGGGTAACTCTGCGTTCACGTGAAAGAAGCTACTAGAAAGAAAGCAGTGTTGTCACGTCACAAAAATGAGGAATGATGAAGAGACCAGCACGTTGAAGCAATATTCAGAGACCCTGTGGCTGCAGGAATGAGTGGAGGGCAGAGTCTGAAACACAGTAGTGGGAAAGCTTAGGAGCTGGGCTTAAAAGCGCTATGGAGTCTTTGGAAAGAAATGTATGGGGTTTTTTTAAACAATTTTTTAAATGTTTATTTATTTTTGAGAGAGAGACAGAGAGACAGAGAGAGAGCACAAGCAGGGGAAGGGCAGAGAGAGAGGGAGACACAGAATCTGAAACAAGCTCCAGGCTCTGAGCTGTCAGCACAGAGCCCGACACGGGGCTCGAACCCATGAACCATGAGATCATGACCTGAGCTGAAGTTGGTCGCCCAACCAACTGAGCCACCCAGGCATCCCAAGAAATGTATGGACTTTTGTGTACAATGAAAATAACTGGAGGGTTCTGAGCAGAGGCCTGATGTGACCTGACTTGCATTTAAAAGTCACTGTTCTGAGGATGCTAGATGGGAAGGACTCGGGACTGGGAGCAGGAGACCCCTGAGGAGTCTGTAATAGTCAAAGACATGATAGCACTGCTAGAAGAACACTCAACAATGAGACATTAAAGAGAATTACCAATTTTAGGTCACCCCTGCTATTTGATTAACCAAGATATTGCATTGTCTAACTGTGATAGAGCAGAGGGGCCTTACATTAAATGACATAATAGTAGCAATTGCAACATTTTTGAAAAGCCACAGAGGGGCGCCTGAGTGGCTCAGTCGGTTAAGCGTCTGACTTAGGCTCAGGTCACGATCTCAGGGTTCATGAGTTCGAGCCCCCTGTCGGGCTCTGTGCTGACAGCTAGGAGCCTGGAGCCTGCTTCGGTCTCTGTGTTTCCGTCTCTCTCTCTGCCCCTCCCCCACTCACACTCTGTCTCTGTCTCTCAAAAAAATGAATAAACGTTAAAAAAAAAAGGCACATTGGGGCGCCTGGGTGGCGCAGTCGGTTAAGCGTCCGACTTCAGCCAGGTCACAATCTCGCGGTCCGTGAGTTCGAGCCCCGCGTCAGGCTCTGGGCTGATGGCTCGGAGCCTGGAGCCTGTTTCCGATTCTGTGTCTCCCTCTCTCTCTGCCCCTCCCCCGTTCATGCTCTGTCTCTCTCTGTCCCAAAAATAAATAAAAACGTTGAAAAAAAAATTTAAAAAAAAAAAAAAAAGGCACAGAAATAACTTACAAATATGGACATGGTTATCATGGTGAGAGACACAGAACAGGTTGGGTCTGTTCATTTCTTCGTGTTTCTATTTTTCACGGAAGCAGCTGAAACGTGTGTTAAGTGCAATTGCTTCCCACACAACGCCAAAGCAAGAATAACTAATAACTTCCTGGATCATAACAGGCAAAACACATTCGAAAGAGATAGATGATGGGAAAGGAATGAGCGATAGCCCAATTATAGGCACTCCCCTGCTTCATCGGATAAAGATGGACACCAGTGGGCCATTGTGTTCCCATCGTTTACTGTGCTCCTCTCGTTATCCACTCGTGAATTTTTAAGCATTTGAACGTGAATGAAAAGCAAGCTCGCTGTGTTCAATATTCTTTACAAACACAGATATGGACACGGACTCAGAGAGCTAAGGTTACGTTCTAACACGGAGGCTACCTTTATAGCCCACACCAACTCATTAGTCAGCTTCTACTTGGTTCACGCCAACTTCACTGACCATTAAATCAGCTTCGTTATCTCTGCTAGAACATGGTGTACCCCGTGTTGAAATGTATATGATTAATGTAATTATTTACTTGCAGTATCACTTTCTCATTTCATGCCAGACAGGAGTTGGTACATTTTAAGCAGAATTAATAAGAATGTCTACCCAATCTAGAAAAGTCCCATCTTAATCCAAGTATAAGAGTAAAACTGGCTGAAAGAAATACACAGTTTCGTTCAAAATCCATAGTATCACTTGCAACATCCCACAAAACATCAGATTTGCAAAGCCCAGGTTTAAAATTTAAAGTGTCATGAATCAAAAGTGAAGCCAAAGCTACTGCAATATCAAAGAAGTACCAGAATTATTTTACCTCGAAGAAGGAGGTGCTCGTATTCTCAAATATTTCTCCATCCTTCGTTAATTTTCTAACTCGAAAACCCTGGTAGAGCGCAGACGTAATTCCTCAAGGCGGGCCGGGCCCTTCCCCGGGGCAGAAGAGGAAGACTTTACAGTGTTCTGTATCAAAGGCTACAGACCAAAGCAGGGGAAGAGGGAGTGTTTTTCTAAGGCCACTAAGGCCATCCTTCTTTCCTTAACTCTGATGCATTTTCCTGTGTCGCTGAACAATCTATTACTCTTAACTTGGCACGGGTAAAGCGTTGCCTCAGCAGGAGTTGTCGGGTGCTAAGTGGTTTATAGATTTGAATGTTGAGGCAATTTGTAAGCAGCTGGGGGAGGGGGAACCCAGATGAGTTAATGCTTTCACTTTGGCTTGCCAAATACGCATTTCATTTATAACTTAATGAATTATTCACTTTGGTTGAAATAATCCATTCTTATTAAGGCACATCTGCTGATAATTATGAAGTGTGTAAGCAATGAAAAAAATGTATTTCACACCAGTAAATAGAAATTTGTCAATATTGGTAACAGCCCAGTGAAACTACTTCCCCTCTCTATTGTTATCTATATTAGAAATACCTAAAATGTGCCTTATTATCTTGACATATATTAATATACAATATAAAGGGTCTCTTAATATCACATTTAATTCACCATTCTTATTAAAATCTAATTAGAGTTCCCCCAAAGGAATAGTCTGAATTGAGTGATTAGGCTTACACAGCCATTGAACTCTCATTATTACTAAGGGGATAAACTGAAAACATTTTGGGAATATAAAATGATTTGAATTTACATCTAGCCACCAATCACATGTTAAGTATAAAATTTCCTTAGAAGAACAAATCACAGCTAAATAACTTCACAGAGAAAATTCTGATTATCTCTTACACAACGCTCATATTATTTCAGTATTCAGTAGAACCTTGGTTTGTGAGCATATTTCTTTCTGGAAACACGCCTGTAATCCAAAGTGCTTGTATATCAAAGTAAATTTCAAGAGCCATTGGCTCAGTGGTGATCATGTGACGTTCGGCATCACGTACTACTTGTGTTGCAGGACATCGCTCGTTTCTCAAGTTAAAATTTATTAGAAATGTTTGCTCGTCTTGTGGAATACTCACAGAACAAGTTAGTCACAATCCAAGGTTTTACTGTATTTATTTTTTTCCATTGGTCATGAACGTAATGTTTTAAGCTGCAAGAAGGGTACACCAGAGGGAAATCAGGAATATTCTTCCCTAGAGAGTAAAAAAAAATCTTAAGTGAATCCTGTATTTTTTACTGTAGGTTGATACTGACTTTGACCAGAAATAAAGGCACTTCAGCATAATCCAGTGGTTCTTTATGCATTTCCATGGGACCTTCATCTATTCATGCATTCAGCAAATATTAAGTGTTTACAGAGTACCTGGCACTGGGCTAGAGTCCGGGCTGCAAAACTGAGCAAAAGCAGACGAGGGTGCTGCCCTCCTGAAGCTGACCACCCAGTGGGGGTACGGTTGGGGTTATGGTCATGAAGCTTACAGCGTAGAGGTTACCTCATTTTAGCTTGTATCATAGTACTTTGCTCGGTAGTGGGTACGGCCATGCCCACTCCTTGGTACGTTTTGATTTATTCAACCTTGTTTCTCCAGCTCCAACAGAACAGAGCTTAGTGTTGAGGAACGAACCCAGCAGTGTTCAAATGTGATCTCTGTCACGGTAGCCAGTGTCGCTCCTGGGCATCCCCACAGCCCTCTGCTCACGCGTCAGAGTGTGTGCCAACTGTATTGCAATCGCCAGTTAATATCAATGCGTGGTTCTCCAGCAGGAGCGAGATCACATGCCCCTCACATTCTGTACTAGAAACCCAGGGGTGCCATGTTGTGAGAGGTTTGTGTTACGAAAGCTGAGTTGAATTGAGGAGAGTGGAGTTTTCAAAAGGAGCATGAGTTTCCAAAGCTGGAAAATCACTGCTTTATATAAAAATCAACTAATATGTAGGTCTTTCCCTTCTCACTGGTCTGTGGTTGCCTCTCAGCCATAGTTGGCCTTACTCTACTCTGTTGTGCCCCAAGCCTGGCACATTGCCTGACATGATGGCAGGCTCTGTACCCATTTCTCACCCTCTCTCTGCCTGCCCTCACTCCTTCGAATCAGTGTCACGGGGGTTTTCAGGAACCACACCACCAACTAGAGGCACATTGCTCTCATTTCAGTGGGAACCATAGAGCCACTGTCAGTGGATCCCCAGCAATGACTTTCCCAGCAGCAATTTCACCAAATGTCAGAGATGGAAAGGCATCCTTTTTGCGACACTGATGTGGTATTCCAGGACAGCGTGGAGTTTTTATAGACATGAAGTACCCTCTCTCTACCATATATTTGATTATTTCTCCCTTTCTTTTGGGGAAACAAATGAAAATAACTGGTGTTCCCAAGTAAGTCACATGGCAATGTGTGTGAAACTCTGCAGAATAACAAATTTCACATTATTACGTCAAACTGAACATCTAATGTTTGGGAAGTTCCTCTCAAAAAAATCTGATCAAATTATTTGCCTGAACTTTTAGTTTAATGTTACAGTTAACAAGGAAGGGCCTATACACTTAGCAGAAGTCAAGTGAGAAGGTTATGATTTGATGTCTTCAAGCCAATCTTTTCAACCAAAAGACTCCAGAGTAAGTGGGTTGAAATTTGAAATACATGTCTAATTTTTTTTAATGTCCCATATCTATCCTCCAAAAGGATAAATGAGGTGAGGTAAGGATTCCCAACAACTTTCATTTCATAAGGTAAAGGCTTGACACTATATAAACAGAAGACTAAGGCTTCCATAGGGCACTGTGAACATTTTGCAATATTGCCCTAAGTAGAGATGAAGGTGGCAGTACAATAATCTTTGACTTTCCTTCAAATCTTGGGTTCTGCTGCAATTTCTTCATGATTGCCTATTTAAAAATAACTTACAATTAAGCCTGGCTCAGGGAAGGAAGTGACCCCTAATTTGAGCACAGAGTTTTCCCTACTTCACATTTGGTTGGTCAAATTCCAAGAATCCTAAACATTAAGGAGAGAATTGTACATCCATATTCTTAGAGAATTTTCCCTACATGTCCATTTCTTGGGTTTACTTGTTATTCCAATTACGTTAACAAATATGTAAGCGTAAACTAATCCTATGTGCAATCTGGGGATACAGGAATGAAAAGGACAAAACCATTCCTTGCCTAGTGGAACTTTTACATTCCAGTAGAGGAAAGAGGAAGAGGGGCAAGAAATTACACACAGATGTTGAGACGTGCTGTAACATTGCCAAGTTCGGCTCTTAATTCAGAAGAGCATACCAGACCTCTTTAACAAGTTTTCAATTTTACCATTTTAATTGACTAGGTTATTTTCTCCCAGGAATACAGTATCCCATTAATTCTTCAAAAATACTTTCATCGATGCTTTACCAATGAGGACTGAGAGATTTAAGGACCATCGAAAAAATCATTTATGGATTGTGCTGTGGGGAATACAGATGAAGGGGAGCAGTGGTCAGGAGGAAATCTCTGGAGAGCTTGCAAAAAAAAAAAAAAAAGGTTGCAGTTACACAAAACCGTAAAGGCTTCTCTAATAGGATTCCAAACCCCAAGGACAGGGTAGATCACCTGAAGAGTCAGTACTGTCTTTTCTTCTATTTTAATGCAAGAGAATATAGGGTGAGCACATTTCTGAAGACTGGAGATTAGTTATTCTTCATCCTCCCCAGCAATTTTCCTTCTAGCCAAGTAAGTTTCTAGCTTAAGGGAGAACCCTGCATTTAGTTGCCCAAAAGCCTTTTGTGACAAATGATAGCTATATTAACCTGGTGGATAGGTATGCTGAAATAGAGAATTATTACATCTACATTGCATCAAATTCTGATCTCTTTCACTCTAGGCAACTCCTGGCTGCCTCCTTTGAAAGCTTTGTGGGCAAATTGTATCAGGAGAGGCCTTTTCTTTTTCTTTTCTTTTCTTTTTTTAAGGCTATGGCTAGATCATGATTAACCGCTATTGTAGCTGCTTCTTTTCCAAAGTATGGGGAAAGAATGAGCTAAAGTGTGTCTCAAGCTATGGAAGACACATTGAAAGTAACACTTCACTACAGAAAATACAGCGTTGATCATACAAATCCTTCCATCAGACAGAGAATCATCATTTGCCTGAAAGACTCTTTCAGCTCATGTATATTTTCCCCCAGTAGGATATATAGTGACATTCAATCCACATCTGTAGATTTCTGGAAATCCTTGCTGTCAGTGTCCATGTGATTATGTGTAAATTAATTGATGGAATTGCTTTGTTATAAGCTGTCAGTGTCTAGAAAATATAGCATGTCTGATCAATATCAGATTTATATAGACAGAATGATGTTAACTCTATGATGGTGTTTCTTCCAAGCCATTAGAAGTCTAATCTAAGGTTCACCATGCTTCTGCCAAAGACAATTCTTGATTTTTTTTCCATACTCACATGCAAAAAATGCATCAGAAATGTCAATGTGGAAAAAAAAGAAATCTCAGTGTGGGACATAAATGTAAACATCATTACATATAGTACCTTGGTCCAATTTAAAAGGCAATATAGGTATTTTTAAATATTTATAACAAAGATTTCTAAAAAGTAATGCAGCTAATTTGGACGATTTTCAGTTAATCTAGATAATCTTCAGATGTCAAACAGAATTTTTGTACTATCTCAAGCATTTTATTCTCTCTGTAATAATATAGCTAGAACATTGCCTTTCTAATAAGTGAAGAGGGAAGGAGGGAAAGAATATGGCCATAGTTTGTCATTCTTGGCAGACTAGGATATTAATTCTTATAGACCAGTGTCCTACGGAAAAACATTTCCTTTTGAGACAATTTTGGGATAGAATAGGGAGATTGCATTCTTCTGGCAATGAGATCTTACGTGACCTAGCTGTTGGCAGACTCTGGGGTTATAGATGTGAACTACCTGGCCAAACTATCTTAAGTCAACTCTAGAGGAGGTGTTTCATCCAGACAAACTACACATGAGCCAGTCAGCATCAGCCCAAGGTTTCAGTGGGCATTTCCCATCACCTTTCATGAAATCCCAGCACTGCACTTCTATGCTCATCTGATTACTAGGTGTGCATATACAGCCCATATGTATTTTCATAGTTGTAATTGGAAACAATTGGATTTTGGTTCTCATCCATAAAAAATTCTGTAAGGGAAATTTCCGGTCTGGTCCTTAAGTGCATCCTTCAGAGGAGGCCATAAGGAGGCAATACTGCCCACTTTAAGAGTAACTCAAAAAGTATTATTCTTTATAAAGAAACAAAGGGGTGCCTGGGTGGCTCAGTCGGTTAAGCATCTGACTTTTGATCTCAAGCTTAGGTCTTGATCTCAGAGTCATGAGTTCAAGCCCTGCGTTGGGCTCCATGCTGGGCACAGAGCCTACTTAATGGGGGAAAAAAACAGAAAGAAAAGAAAAGAAATAAATACATAGTTTTTGAGTTGCTTATATTCTGAACAAAAGACATTTTAAAATTCAGCATGCTAATATAAAACACCTTCATTTCTTCACCTTATCTTTTGAAGTCAGAACATATGAGCTATACAGGAAAAAAATTGCTTGTAAAGCTCTAAACTGATACAAAAGTGTTTCTTTTATGTGCCTCATTTATATATGATCCAGGCAATTTACCAAAATAATTAAAAATGATCCACTTTTACTCTAAGGATTATACCAGAATCCCAAATCAAAATATAGAAATTTTATGATTAAATTACCTGTTTCATATCTAGATTGAATTGAATTTAAAATTAGTGATTCAACATTATTCAGATTAACTTTGCAATGAGTTTTCATATCACATCTGATCTATATATAATACATTTTATTTCCCCTAGCTTTATTTCTTTTTAAAATCCCATATACTCCATCTATTCACAAATACCTAAAATTAACCACCAAGGGAAACTCTTTTTCTGTAATATCTTAAATTCCCCCTTTACTCCTGATAAACAAACAAGATGGAAGAAAAGAACTGAACCAAATCATATAGCAAAACTATAAATGCTTGTCTCTTGAAGGCACTACCTCAGAGCCTGATTCTCAAAAAGTAAAAAATAAATAAACACTTATGCAGCCGTGATGGGAATTTTCAGTGCATCTTTTATGCATGAGTAGAAATGTTCAGTGCACTAAACTCAAAAAAGAAATATCAAGGATTTATACGAATATATAGCAGTTTAAAATATAGGATAGGGAGTTGGGGGAGAGAAGAGAATCCAATGAAAGAGAAGGTAAGATCACCGCAGGCAGTCAAAAACACATTATCATGAAAAAGAGTGAGTGAACTCTCTGTACTGTAATGTTCCGCTTCCCCCTCTGTTCTGCTGGCATCTATATCCCTGGCATGTGGACACAGTGAGCTACATTTATTATCTTTGGGAGAGCAAAAGGCACATGACCTTGATTCTTCATCCATCAGACCCCGAAGCAACTGAATATTGGGAGATGGGAAGGTCCCTCACAGATGAGTCAATGAAATCAAGAATTCTGGTGCTACCATGAAAGGAAGATTGGCAGGGAGGTAGGAGAACTTTATTTCTTCCAAAGTCTGAGGAAGTAGGGCCACAGCAAATCTCTTTCAAGCAATGAATTCCCAGACAGCCAAAGAATGGCTTATCAAGGTGAGAGATGAGCTGTGGTCACTGCGACCAAGAGCTTCTAGTTCCTGGGATCAGATTTTCTCCAACTCAGTTCTGTACACAAAGATTGCTCATCACATTGTGCAGTCAAGAAATGCAGGAAGTTTGTGGGTTGATTACAAGCCAGTTAGCACGGGAGAAACACCGAAACACTGATTGTTAGAACTGAAAGGAACCTTGAAGACCACTGAGTGCCGCCATTTTAGCCTACAAATGAGACAATTGAGATGACTTGTTCTGGGTCACCAAGCACCATAAGTGGCCACCAAGCAGCCAGGGAAGGCTATTAGAAAGTAGTGAGGCCACTGGAACAGGAGCACTGTGTGAATTGTATGGGGTCATTTTGATTAGGTGTCCAAATACACAGCACAACTAATAAGAACATAAATTCCTGTGAATAGGAACAAAATTAATATTATACTCGAAGAGACTAGTCTTCACATATATATGGTCACACATATATCTTCTTGATAATATCCATGCAAAAGGGCAAAGACTGTTTATTAAAGCCAGCTCTCTTGAATTGCCTGCTGTATGCTTCAATTTGAAGGACACTAACATACCCATGTCTCACATATATCTGCCCCACCTGTTAACCCACCTATTGACCAGGTGTTGACTCTAATGTCAACATCAGACCCATTCTTTCATATTAATAAGTTATCTGAAGAATATCTCTATTAAAGTGCAGTTATATCATCAGAAAAATAGCAGGTGACCTGATTAGCACTCACTAGTATACTAGCATGGATTCAGTAATAAGGTTAGTGGCTACCAATCAGCAGAACCAGGGCTCTGAGGACAGAAGTTTTCACAGAATGCAAAGGAGTTGAAAGAGGTCATAAACACAGGGCATGCACTGCCTATGGGGAGCACTAAGTGTTCTAGGTAGGAGGCTGAGCCCCCATTTAGCCACTGAGCTCTGATTTCACATGTTCATTCTGATGCTCACTTTCCCTCTTTACTGGAAACCAATAAAATATAACTCAAAGTGTTTAGGGAGGATTTAACAAAACAACGAGTAACAAATCCAAAGTCACAAGGTAATTCGTGGAAATTTCAAGACACCTTTCACGAATGTCTCTTTGCCTATAAGGTCATAATCTGATAGTAACAAAAACTCAGAGCAGACACAAAAACAGAATTTCCTTGTAAATTTCTCCAACTTGGCTCAACATGGTTTACATAGAATTAGCCACTAAAAAGAGACCTATGATTTATTAAGGTTACAAGTAAGAATCGCTAATACCCCATGCCATCCTGCTTCCCCACAACTTTCTCAAAGCTCCCATCCCCAATGTTCCTTCAGTAAGTACAGACTACTTTCGAATGAGTATTTAAAATATGACCTTTAGCTATAGCATCCCTGCTTCCCAAAGACTCTCCAAAAGAAGGAATTTTGAAAATATCCCAGGGTACAAGGGCACTACCTCAGCATTCCCTTAAATTTAACATTATTTTTCAAATGTTTACTTATCCACTTTGAGAGAGAGAGTGCAAGTGTGCAAGGAGGGGAGAGGGGCAGAGAGAGAGGGAGAGAATCCCAAGCAGGCTCTACACTCAGCGCAGAGCACTGGGGCTCGATCCCATGACAGAGAAATCATGACCGCGACATCATGACCTGAGCCAATATCAAGAGTCAGATACTCAACCTACTAAGCCACCCAGGCGCCCCCAGAATTCCCTTAAATTTAGAAAATACTTCTCTGGGGGCGCCTGGGTGGCACAGTCGGTTAAGCGTCCGACTTCAGCCAGGTCACGATCTCGCGGTCCGTGAGTTCGAGCCCCGCGTCGGGCTCTGGGCTGATGGCTCAGAGCCTGGAGCCTGTTTCCGATTCTGTGTCTCCCTCTCTCTCTGCCCCTCCCCCGTTCATGCTCTGTCTCTCTCTGTCCCAAAAATAAATAAACGTTGAAAAAAAAATTAAAAAAAAAAAAAGAAAATACTTCTCTGCTTGCCAATCTTGGATCTTTGAGAGTGGTTCAGGAGGCAGTCCAGGTGTGAGGAAGTTCACAGGAGATCATGTTCAGTTCATCCATGCTGGAGTATCTTTGTGGTCAATCCCAGAAAGATAAGGTTTTCCTACAGAAACAATAGGCACATATTTTGACAGATGTAATTACTCATATGCAAACTTCTGGCAAAATGAAGTACAGAACACTTTCTTCAAACTTCCAGATAGGAAAATGGCTCCGGAGGAAGATAGATTATGGACGATTTGTTCTTTAAGGTAATGTGCGGGCACCAACACTTTGCTGATTATTTCACTTCATACTATTTAAATAGGATTCAGTTCTTTCAAAACGTATTTTTGAACATTTATGGAGGGTAAACATGCTAAGAACTATACATTCTGGAAGACAGCTAGCCCCATCCACACTGGATGTTAAGAGTTGGTGATTTTAAGTCTCAGCTGGTTTATAAATGTTTTCTCACATTTGAGAATCTTACAGTTAATAAAGCCAACATTTGGTAAGTGACAATATCTACTTTGCTGGCTCAATCTTCCAAAAAATATTTTTACCACATCGTTTTTAAGACGTGTATGCATTTAGAGAAACTTTTTTGAAGTTCAATCCAGAATCAGCTGGTGTGATTTGAGAACCCAAAGAGGGAAAAAAAAAAAATCTATGCACAGAAGAAATTCCATTTAAAATGGCACCTTCTACTTAGTAAATTACCCTTACAGAGGTTTGAAATTAAATTCAATCTGTAATACTAAAGAAATATTTCACTCTTTATAAGAAATGTAGTTATAATTACAATATTTGGGCATCATTTAAATTCATAATTGGTCCTATTCTCCTTCCTTGCAATCTAACTTATTTTAAGAAGAAAAATCCATTTTTTATCTGTCTCTCATGGGAAATGGGATTATTCATTTTATTTATTTATGAATTCATATTCTGGGCCTTTTCTCCATAGACAATCTTTTACAAGTAATGTTCTCAAAGTCTAATCAACGATAACTTCTAACAATACTCGGAAGAACTTCGTACCTTATTTTTTATTCAGTCTTACACTTTTCCTATCCTATGCAACGTGGGGAGATGTTGGGAAATGGAAATCGGAAAGCTGGAGGAATTCTTTCTGCTCCCCTCAGCCTATGAGATAGAGCAGAGCAAGAAATCTTAGATGCCCTCCAACCATGAGGAGGAAAGGATGGGAAGGCAGATGGGAGGAAAGGTAGGAAGGGCTGATCAGAAGAGAAAAATCTGCTAGATTTTCTGATAGTGGTAGTATTCTTTACTAGTACCACAGAGTGATCTGACCAACACATACTTACCCCATCCCTTCCCCCCTGCCCAACGGTACAGCAGAGTCAATAGATTAATTGCATCCCTTTAGAAACAGGAAAACCAATACCTTCTCAAACATGAAAGGAAAATAAGACACAATTCACTCCCTATTATTTAAATGTCCTCTTTTCTTCTCACTCATGCAAAACACCGACAAAGTATCTTGTACTTAATAGAGTCTACTTCCGGTCTCTCTCCCTCTCTTTGTTCAAGTGACGTTTAGTGAACATTTAACATGTGCTTGGTTGGCATCGACACTATAAAGATGAATAAGACATAGTCCTTACTCTTGAAAGGTTTAGCCTACAAAGAAAGATGGGCGTTTAAACAGATGATTTGCATGCACCATGGAGTTCACACCAGGACTGTCTCTCCCCCAGACATGTAAAAAAGGCTTCATAGAAGAGAAAATACACTGCACAAGGAAGAAATATGGAGAAAGCATTACAAGCAGATAGAAGAGAATAACCCTAGACATGTTCTGAAAGCATAGTTTGATATGTACAGAAAACCACAAACTGGCTGGCATTACCTAAATGTGGGATGCAAAGGGCACAGAATAAGAGAAACGAAGGCAGGGAGGAAGGGAGGTGGTAAGAAACCAATGCAATGTTTCTGATCAAGGTCCATGAGGCCAGAGCTTACCTGGGTAAATGTGCTGCTAATTGAGACCATAGATATTGCTGGAAATGCAGGTGGCAAGTAACAATCCCAGGATCGCAGCAAGGGGACACTGGCTGTGGTTTTGGACGTGTGCTTATTCAAATATATAAATCTAGCCTGAATACAGGCAAGGAAATCTAAAGCATAATAGACAAACCAGAGTCAGAGACGTAACCTTAAGAACCATCCGCATACACTGAATAATTAAACCATGAGGTTAGTTATTACTGAATTGCATCTGAAGTGCATCATTTAATAGCAGAGAAGATTTCCAAAATCATTTTATAAAATGTAATGAATGTGTTAAAACTTTTCCCTCGGAAGACAGAGATAGACTTCAGGTTTTCAGTCAAGCATGCAAGGAGCTTGGAAGTTCCCGCTCCGTTGTAATGATGGGTAAGAAAGCCCAACTGAAAAATCAGCAAGTCTCAGATGTGTAAAAGAAGAGAAGTCACAGGGAAAGCTACAGACTCCAAAACTGGAGAGTCAGGCTGATAAGAGAATCACAACTCACTGGAGCAGAAACCTCTGTAAGAACCAAGTCTAAACGGCAGCTGACAAATTGCTGGAGGTTCTGGGTGGACTTGTCTGAGAGAGGAAAACTCCAGAGCGTCACAGGGCATACTTGCTCCAGAAGCTCAGCCAGATTTCCACAATAAAGATCAAAGAAAACTCCCCTCTTGCTTCTGGAAAGAGTAGGGGAAAAGTAACAATTTTGAAATGTGCCAGAGTATTTCGTTCTTCTTAACAAGGCCTGTCCTCAGGAGACACTCTTTTGCCAGATTCTCAACTATTGGGGTATTAGCAAAGCCTAAATGACGTGGGGGAAGGAAAATAACCAATTCTAGCCCCCTTCCCCAAGTCTGTCTGTCCCATGTAAGGAGAAGGGAGAAGAGAGAGAGAACTCATGACCTTCACAACCCAGAGGCACAGGCTCACCGAAAGACTGAGCCCTAATCATAGGGCCAGAGAACAAACACATCCACTCCTCGATGCCTCATCACATTGCTAAAGTCTTACACACTAGTGTTCCTTTCACCCAGTGCATCATGTCTGGCATTCAACAAAAAAAATTACAAGTCACACTAACAGACAAAAACACAGTTTGAAGGGACTGAACGAGCATCAGAACCTGTCTCAGATATGAAATTATCAGATGAGAAATTTAAAGCAACTACGTTGAATATGCTGGAAGCTCTGGTGGAAAAACTAGACAACGTGGGGTGCCTGGGTGGCTCAGTTGGTTAAGCGACCAACTTTGGCTCACGTCATGATCTCGCAGTTTGTGAGTTTGAGCCCCGCGTCGGGCTCTGTGCTGACAGCTCAGAGCCTGGAGCTGGCTTCGGATTCTGTGTCTCGCTCTCTCTCTGCCCCTCCCCTGCTCATGCTCTGTGTCTCTCTGTCTCTCAATAAAAAATAAACGTTTAAAAAAAATTTTTTTAAAAGAAAAACTAGACAACGTTCAGAAAGAGATGGGCTGTAAGAAGAGAGGTGGAAATTCTAAGAAGCAAAACAGAAATGTTAGAGATCAATAACACTGTTATAGAAAGAGAGATGTAAGAAAAGATCGTGTATGCTCTCCCCACCACCCCGCAATCCCCCTTTTTATCAAAACCTTCAGGGTTAATCGAGGAGAAGCCTCAATTAGGGAGGTGGAAGGAGGAATTCAGAACACTCATACTAAGCAAAGTCCAGTCCTTTTGACCAGGACAGAAAGCTCTGCATCTGAGTTCCTACGGTCCCCGTACCACATGCCTTGTGCCTTCATTAGGCTCTGCTACCTGGAAAATTGATGGGAGGGAGGGACCATGTACAAGCACTCTGCTTTGTGAAGCATTTCATAACTGCTGCTTGCACACTGTCCGGACGAATTACACCATCAATTGTGTGAGCTCCTACTTATTACCACTAATTGCTTCCGAGAGGACGGTGCTGACCACAGCAGAGCAGCTACTGCAACAAGGAAGGTAAGGCCAGGAGGGCCTGATGGTTTATTGGGACCATCGGGAAAGTCCGTGTGGAGAATCAATTTCCCTGTAATTCTCAGCCTGATAACAGCAAAAGGCACTCGGGTTTTTATAGTAAATAAAGGCCTCCCGAGGACGAATCGTTAATTCCTCCCAGAAACTTGCCCTTTACAGTAAGGTATTTATCATATGCTACTGCTCATCCTAACACATGCTTCTCAGCTCACAGATGAATTTTCCAAAGCTGGATCCTTATAAGAAATCCCAATGACTTAAAGGTATTCTTAATTCTTGAATTATTTATCTCAAGAATCCTCGGAGAGTGTTCACAGGAGGCCAAAGGCAGGCTTGTGTTCCCTTTTGGTGTTGTTTTCGTTGTTCTCTTTTTTTTTTTTTTTTTCAACGTTTATTTATTTTTGGGACAGAGAGAGACAGAGCATAAACGGGGGAGGGGCAGAGAGAGAGGGGGAAACAGAATCGGAAACAGGCTCCAGGCTCTGAGCCATCAGCCCAGAGCCTGACGCGCGGCTCGAACTCACGGACCGCGAGATCGTGACCTGGCTGAAGTTGGACGCTTAACCGACTGCGCCACCCAGGCGCCCCTCGTTGTTCTCTTTTAACTGGACATTTTTTTGTGTGAGCATTATCACAAAAGTAATTCATGAAAATGGAAAACGAACCCCATGATTGGTGGCATCGCTTACTTTCACTGGGCTTTCTGGAGAAGGGAAAAGATTTTAATGTAAAAAGTTATACATTACTTGTTTGTGTAACATTTCCTTTAACGTATGACCCTGATGTTTTGGAGTCAGGGACTCTGTTGAGAATCTGCCGGAAGTGCTAGAATCTCTGGAGACAAAAATGCACAACAGCGCATGCACCCAAGTCTGCACGCAAGGTCTGGGCTGAACTTATCCCTGGTTGCCACGGATGGGTTCCCTGCAGGTTCAAAGCCCGCCGGTTAAACGCTCCCTGCTGTAAAGGGCGAGCGTGGTGCTCCTTTATTTACAGGTGGTGTCTTTAGTACTCCTCCACTCCACTCGTGAGAAATTCATTTCCTCCACTTCCCAAGAGATGGTGGAAACATTTTACAAGGCCCTTGACCCATGGATCCCTCCCTCCAGTGGCCATGACAGCGAATATGACTAATTTATTTTATAAGCTGAAGTAGCTTCCTGTTCTCAAACATTCCCACCCCTCAGCAAACAACCATCCAAAGCCTGCCCACTCTACTTATGAGTTTGCTCTGGGAATGACACAGTTCTGACCCCTATGCCCTCCGCCTCCATCAACCTGCCAGCAGCTTCTCCCTCAATGTCCTTTCTGTAGGACTGAGCTTCTCCCAGTGATGCCTACATTATGGCACACTACAAGCATCATCAACCTACCCTGTGTTCAAGCCAGTCCCCGGGAATCCTGAAACTAGCTGAGATCTTGGTGTGGAGAATTACGGCCATAGAGAAACCCATCTGCCCTTCACAAGGTAGCTGCAAAATCACTCTCCCTCTTCTATGCTACATTATTGAAAGTGAAGAAAATAAAACACACGAACCAACAGCCACAGTGTGGTCTCTATATGTGAAAAACCTCAAGTCTGACTCTAAGAAGTAGAATATGCCCAGATGGATGAGGAATTTTTCCCTCCAACTCTTTAGAAGGAGCATAAATTTGGACCTCCCCACCTTGGCTCCCCACCTCTTTGGAGACAGCCTAGAACAAAGAGAACCTGGCTTGGCTTTGGGGTCCTCCCTAAACATCCTTATGTTCCTTTATAAGACAGTTGAGTTGAAAGCCTGGCTTGGTTGATGGTATGTGGGAAGATTATATAAAGAGCCAAAAGAAAAAAACCCCAAAAAACCAACAACAACAAAAAAAACCTTTTTCATATTAAGAGCAAAGCTTACAAATCTGAGCATGAGTCTATGGTTCGTCCTAGTGAAAAGACAAGAGAACATCGGATAAGGAAAAGCTAAGGCAAGTTTTCACCTCAATGGAAGAAATGCCTTCTGGCCACTGTAGGTTTTGGCACTAGAGCATAAAAGGGAGGCACAAGCTGAGTTCTGCTCTCCTCTCTAAATTGAATCTTAGTAGAGGTCCCCAGGGATCATTTGGGGGTGGATGCAGATCCTAGGTAGGAAGCTTGTCTCCTGGAAGATCCCTTGCCTCCCAGGAGGCACAGTGCAGCATTCAACATGGCGGTACTTTGTCAGACAAGTGGTGGCAGCTAACAGTGGAGCCCAAGTGCACGAACCTGAGATGGATGCAGGGGAACTAGTACAAGAGAGCTGGGCCTTGACAGAGGTGATAAAACCAACTAGGAATGATAACAGCTCTGGATGCTTATGCAGCCTCCCCCACATCGTGGTCATCCTTCCTCCATATCATCGCATTACATATATTTCCTTTTGCATTCAGATGCAGTGTGGGAAGAGTGGAAACAGGGGATAACACCTAAAGTTCTGAGTAATGAATTCCAAGTGACTAAATTTCAAAATGAAGAGAAACCATGACTCCTTCAATGGACAAGGTCAAACATGTTCAGCAAGAATAGAGGTTGAAAACAAGATGAGATTTGTTACAAAAGATGAGGTTACATATTTGTACATCATTTGCACAAATCAGTAAATTCCAAGTCCAATTTACTTGCAGCATTAAAAACAGCAAACAGAACAGGGCTCTGTGGAGTTACTTGGAGGAAAATGATACATATATGCAAATACATGTAAATTTCCTCAATGCTTCAACTCACATAAACTCATTCAATAGACTTTATTCACCTTTAACACCGCTGTAGAAACATAACGGTTCAATGGCTAAAATTCTTCTATTGCCGTATAATACCACCGTACCCATCAAGTATAATCCTTTATAGGGTATCCAGTTAGCTCGAAGGTACCCATGAGGTTTCACACCTTCTGAAGGGACTGAATGATGCTGAATCCCTAGGTCTCATGTAAACCGTTGTAATATTTCAAAGAATTTGCATGTGGTGTTGAGCAATATTCAAAACTATTGAACCCCATGTAAGTTCCTTTACTCACCACACAGACTTCCATTATGCAAGTTGTATGTGTACTTTCCGAAGAAGAAAAAACTGGGGGAAACAGTGTAATAAAATAATTACCTTTAAAAACATCTGAAAAACATACAAATGGGCCTGCTAATATGTGAAGCTGGACTAAACGTATCTCCTTTAGGTTTCAACAGGAGGTTCACTAATTATTAATTTAGTAGTGGTTCGATACAATAAACACACACATCCCGAAGCCTCTCCTCAAAATAGGCCCAAGACCACCAAAGAAATTCTTTGCACTTCTATTGCTCTCTCCCCCCATCCCAGAGCATGTGTTAAAGCATGACTCTGCTCAAATAGGACATTCTATTTTTGAGTCTCCCGAAAGATTTAGCCATCTTAATGTTTTCTAGCTGTGTGTCCATGCATGGCTATTTAAAGAGCAACTTAAGAAAGGTAAAACCAAATCTTTGCCACTGAAGCCTTACCTATTGGGTCTGTTCAGGCGTGTTCATTGATGCGCACCATTAACGTCATGGCACTTCTCTTCAGGATGATTACCAGGCACAAGGTGGGCAGTCCAGACCCCTCACGCCTGCGTCATTTTGTTGAACAGTCTCTCAGTATTCAACCTTGAAGGGATACCGGTCACTTAAGATGCTTCCTACAGCCACAGTCACTGGACATAAGGTTTCATTATATGTTCACACACATACACAGTCCAATTAAATTAAAAAAATGTTAAATTAGAGAAAAAATCATAATAGGAGCCATTTCTTGGGAAATTTACATTATCATCTTTGGACATTCTGTGTTAAAAAAAAATAGTTTTCTTTATAACCAACCTCTGCTATTATTGACAAATTTGTCTAATAATACCAATTCCCAAACTTTCTTAACCAAGATCAAAAACATCATTGATTTTGGTTGGTGTATAATTTCGGACAAAATTAATTCAGTGCTGACTAAAACTTTGTAATATTAACTTAAAATAAAAAGTTAATTCTCTTTTAAAACTTTTCTCCCTAATTATCAAGAATAGCCTGAGGTTTGTTCTTTCCATGAAATATTAATATTTTCCATTGACTTTTTTTCCTCATTTTGGAATGACTAATAAGTACTCTATATTTTTCAAATAGTTTAGTCTGAAACCTACCTTTTGAGTTCAAAAATTAATGGCTTTTAGAAGCAAGTGGACCCTACAAAAAGAGAAATGGTATTCTCAGCAGGTACAAGCAGAATTGAGGGCATATCGTTGTACAAGCATATGATTATGCCTGTATAGCAACAAACACACAGAAAGTACATTAATTTTCTGTTGTTGCTGCAATAAATTGCCTCAGATTTAGTGGCTTAGAGTAACGCACTTTTATTGTCTTACAGTTCAATAAATTAGATATTTGATATGTTCTGCCTGGGCAGAAATCCAGATTTCAGCAGGACCACATTCTTTCCTGGAGGCTGTAGAGGAGAGTTCATTTCTGTACCTTTTCCAGTTTCTAGAGGCTGCCTGAATTCCTTGGCTCATGAGCCCTCCTCTCCCCTCCCATTTTCCATCTTCAAAAGCCGCCATCATTGTTCCTCCATGACCATTGTTCTATAGATACATCTGCCTCTGATTCTGAACTCTGCCTCCATCTTCCTTTGTGATTATATTGGCTTCTCCCAGTGAGTCCAGGATAATCTTCCTATCTTAAATTCAGCTCATCAGGGACCTTACCTCCATCTTCTTAATACCTTAATTAGTCTCTTAAATATATATGTGTGTGTATATGCCATCGATATTTCTCAGGTACTGAGTCATCTTCTAATTACTGTATCATGGAATCCAAGCTGCCAAATTAAACATCAATAGGTACTTATTAATATTCTTATTGTACTGATCTTCCTTTTGCTACGTTTTAAAATGTATCCAGATTTGGTAAGCAAATAGAGGGAACCATACAGATAAAGAAACAAGTAGATCATTTTTTAAAAAAAGGACATAGCTATATTATAGCCACCTAATCCAAGGCCAGATACATTCTTTTCCCTCCAGTTTTTCCAGAAGTTTTTATAGCGAGGCCAGTTCCCACCGTTTCAATTCCTACTTCCTTCCCCTTCTCCTCATGATGCTCATTTTGCTTGGTATATTTCTGTGGGTGTGTTGGATCCTTTAAAATATGTAATGTTTTTATTTCTGGAAATGATAACTATGGATTTTGTTCCATATCTGAGTTTGTCCTATTTGACACTATAGTTTTAAAATCCATCCATATTGCAGTATGTACATGTCGTCACTTACCTCCACCTACTTTGCAATATTCCGTAGCGCGTATCCATTGCATGGCACTCATTCCTTCTCCTGCTTTCGAACACTATGTTGCTTTCCATGTCTCTGACACTAGCATAGGTTTTTCTCATTGTATACAAGGGGTGAGGGGTGGGGATTAAGTATACCACGCGATCTTTCTTTCACTAGGCGCTGTTACTTATGCTTCTCCCATCAGAGCCAGTCCGGGATAGGCTTTTAGTCGTGGTTTGCAAGGCTCCCTGTGATCAATGTTCTAGCTTACACTTGCTGGTGTCCAGAGATTCCTCAAACAGTAGGGCTCCATTCGGAAGTGAGGAGAATAACAGTCTCCTCAACTTTGTATCACTGTGTCACTTGATTGTGCAGGAGGCTCACAATCCTCTGGCAAATACAATTCCAACAGCCTTGGACCCTCACTCCCATGATCAGCCTGAACCCAAGGGCCAGACTGGAAGGAGACGCCATGGTCGCAACTGGACTGAATCCATCTATCCTTCCCCCCACATAGCCTCCATACCAAAGCAAACTACCTTCTCTCCTGCCAATTATAGAACTAAAGCCCCAAATTGTTGGGGAAAATGTTGAACCACCCGTCCCCCTACACACACATACACACCCCAACTCCGCACCCTCCTGTGCTCACAGACAGCAAAGTCTGAGCTGCAGCTCAGCCAGAAAACTGCCATTTCTTATGCTTGTTCATATACAAATATGAAGCTATGAGAAAATTTCATTCCAAGACCTTTATAGCTCAATAACATACACCCTATTTTAGCCTAGAAACTGTGAAACAAATCAGGTTTGTGAGATCATAAGATTAATCAGCCTTAAACATGCCATAAATATTTTGAGCTAGCTTCTCACCCTAACATTCAATCATGGAGTGAGAATATTCCCATTTTAAGTATACAGATAATGCTCAGCACATTGTTTCATGTGCGTGAGTACCATACTCAAGTGTTTAAAAAAAATGCACTTCTGAAAAATAAACGAATCTTAGAATAGAATAGAACTCTTCCGAAGATACCAGTGCCAGTACACCCAAAAGAGTGATCATATTTTAACAACTCATATTTTAGGAGTTTGTTTTTTTACCATCTACAAACCATCTTGATTTAAATAAGGTCTCAGGCTCTTCACAACTCCCCTGAGGTAGATATTATCATTATCTCCACTTAAGTGACTGACCCAAGGTCACCAGGCATGGAATGAAGAAATTAAGACTCATACACTGACTGAAGTCTTCTAAATAAAAGACAGTCCACACTCTTTCAACAGAAACACTTTTTTCAAAATACAATCTGTCAAGTTAGCTAACATACAGCATGCTCTTGGTTTTGGGGGTAGATTCCCGTGATTCATCACTTACATACAACACTCAGCGCTCATTCCAACCAGCGCCCTCCTCAATGCCCAACACCCATTTTCCCCTCTCCTCCACTCCCATCAACCCTCATTTTGTTCTCTGTATTTAAGAGTTTCTTCGGGCTTGCCTCCCTCTCTTTTTGAAACTATTTTTTTCTCCTTCCCTTCCCCCATGGTCTTCTGTTAAGTTTCTCAAGATCCACATATGAGTGAAAACATATGATATCTATCTCTCTCTGACTCAATTTTTTCACTTATTTGACACCCTCCGGTTCCATCCACATTGTTGCAAATGGCAGGATTTATTCTTTCTCATTGCCAAGTAGTACTCCGTTGTATATATAAGCCACATCTTCTTTATCCATTCGTCAGTTGATGGACATTTAGGCTCTTTCCATAATATGGCTATTGTTGAAAGTGCTGCTATAAACATTGGGGTACAAGTGCCCCTATGCATCAGCACTCCTGTATCCCTTGGGTCAATTCCTAGCAGTGCTATTGCTGGGTCATAGTGTAGATCTATTTTTAATTTTTTGAGGAACCTCCACACTGTTTTCTAGAGTGGCTGCACCAGTTTGCATTTCCACCAACAGTGCAAGAGGGTTTCCTTTTCTCCACATCCTCACCAACATCTGTTGTTCCCTGAGTTGTTAATTTTAGCCACTCTGACTAGTGTGAGGTGGTATATCAGTGTGGCTTTGATTTGTATTTCCCTGATGATGAGTGACGTTGAGCATCTTTTCATGTGTCAGTTGGCCAACTGGATGTCTTCTTTGGAAAACAGTCTATTCATGCCTTCTGCCCATTTCTTCACTGGATTATTTGTTTTTCAGGTGTGGAGTTTGGTAAGTTCTTTATAGATTTTGGATACTAACATTTTATCCAATATGTCATTTGCAAATATCTTCTCCCATCCTGATGGTTGCCTTTTAGTTTTGCTGATTGTTTCCTTCACTGTGCAGAAGCTTTTTATGTTGATGAGGTCCCAATAGTTCATTTTTGCTTTTATTTCCCTTGCCTTCAGAGCTGTGTTGAGCAAGAAGTTGCTGCGGCTAAGGTCAAAGAGGTTGTTGCCTGGTTTCTCCTCTAGGGTTTTGATGGTTTCCTGCCTCACATTTAGGACTGTAATCCATTTTGAGTTTATTTTTGTGTATGGTGTAAGAAAGTGGTACAGTTTTATTCGTCTGCATGTCGCTGTCCAGTTCTCCCAGCACCATTTGCTAAGGAGACTGTCTTTTCCATTGGATACTCTTTCCTGCTTTGTCAAAGATTAGTTGGCCATACATCTGTGGGTCTAATTCTGGATTCTCTATTCTATTCCATTGGTCTATGTGTCTGTTTTTGTGCCAATACCTTGCTGTCTTGATGATTACAGCTTTGTGGTAGAGGCTAAAGTCTGGGATTGTGATGCCTCCCGCTTTTGTTTCTTTTTCAACATTACTTTGGCTAGTCAGGGTCTTTAGTGGTTCCATACAAATTTTAGGATTGTTTGTTCTAGGTTTGAGAAGAATGCCGGTGCAATTTTGATTGGGATTGCGTTGAATGTGTCAATTGCTTTGGGTAATATTGACATTTTACCAATATGTGTTCTTCCAATCTATGAGCACAGAATGTTTTTTTGTTTGTTTGTTTTTTGTTTTTTGTTTTTAATTTTTTTTTTTAACATTTATTCATTTTTGAAAGGCAGAGAGAGACAGAGTGCGAAAGGGGGAGGGGCAGAGAGAGAGGGAGACACAGAAACAGAAGCGGGCTCCAGGCTCTGAGCTGTCAGCACAGAGCCCGACGCGGGGCTCGAACTCACGGACCGCGAGATCATGACCTGAGCCGAAGTCGGCTGCTTAACCGACTGAGCCACCCAGGCGCCCCACGGAATGTTTTTCAATTTCTTTGTGTCTTCTTCAATTTCCTTCATAAGCTTTCTATAGTTTTCAGCATACAGATCTTTTACATCTTTGGTTAGGTTTATTTCTAGGTATTTTATGGTTCTTGGTGCAATTGTAAATGGGATCGATTTCTTGATTTCTCTTTCTGTTGCTTCATTATCGGTGTATAGAAATGCAACCAATTTCTGTACATTGATTTTGTATCCTGCGAATTTGCTGAATTAATGAATCGGTTCTAGCAGCTTTTTGGTGGAGGCCTTTGGGTTTTCCACATAGACCATCATGTCATCTGTGAAAAGTGAAAGTTTGACTTCTTCTATGCCAATTTTGATGCCTTTTATTTCATTTTGTTGCCTGATTGCTGATGCTAGAACTTCCAGCACTATGTTAAACAACAGTGGAGAGAGTGGACATCCCTGTCATGCTCCTGATCTCAGGGGGAAAGCTCTCAGTTTTTCCCCATTGAGGATGATATTAGCTGTGGGTTTTTCATATATGGCTTTTATGATGCTAAGGTATGTTCCTTCTATTCTGACTTTCTTGAGTGTTTTTATTAAGAAAGGATGCTGTCTTTTGTCAAATGCTTTTTCTCCATCTATTGACAAGATCATATGGTTCTTATCCTTTCTTCTATTAATGTGATGCATCACATTGATTGATTTGTGAATATTGAACCAGACCTGAAGCCCAGGAATGAATCCCACTTGATCATGGTGAATAATTATTTCAATATACTGTTGAATTAGATTTGCTAGTATATTCTTGAGAATTTTTGCATCCGTGTTCATCAGGGGTGTTGGCTTGTAATTCTCCTTTTTAGTGGGGTCTCTGGTTTGGGAATCAGGGTAATGCTGGCTTCATAACATAAGTATGGATGCTCTCCTTCCATTTCTATTTTTTTTTGGAATAGCTTGAGAAGGATTGGTATTAATTCTGCTTTAAATGCCTGATAGAATTCCACTGGGAAGCCATCTGACCCAGGACTCTTATTTGTTGGGAGATTTTTGGATAACTGATCCAATTTCTTCACTGGCTATGGGTCTGTTCAAATATTTCTATATCTTCCCGTTTGAGTTTTGGTAGCGTGTGGGTGTCTAGGAATTTGTACATTTCTTCCAGGTTGTGCGGGTTGTTGGCATATAATTTTTCATAGTATTCTCTAAAAATTGTTTGTATTTCTCTGGTGTTTGTTGTAATCTCTCCTCTCTCATTCTTGACTTTTATCTACTTGCATTCTCTCTCTTTTCTTTTTGAGAAGTCTGGCTGGGGGGAGCGGGTATCAGTTTTGTTTATTCTTTTAAAAAAACAGCTTTTAGATTCATTGACCTGTTTTCCTGTTTGTTTTTTGTTGGTGTTGGTGTTGTTTTGATTCTATATTGTTTATTTCTGCTCTAATCTTTATCATTTCTCTTCTGCTGGCTTTGGGACTTCTATGATGTTCTTCTTCTAGTTCTTCGGGTGTGCAGTTAGGTTTTGTATTTAGAATATTTCTTATTTCTTGAGATAGGCCTGGATTGTAATGTATTTTCCCCTTAGGACTGCCTTTTCTGCATCCCAAAGGGTTTGGAATGTCATGTTTTCATTTTCATTTGCTTCCATATATTTTTAAATTTCTTCTATAATTGCTTGGTTGATCCATTCACTCTTTAGTAGGATATTCTTTAACCTCCATGCATTTGGAGGCTTTCCCAAATCTTTCTTGTGGTTGATTTCAAGTTTCATAACATTGTGATCTGAAAATATTCATGGTATGATCTTAATTCTTTTATATTTATTGAGGGCTGTTTTGTAACCCAGTATGTGATCTATCTTGGAGAATGTGCACTCAAGAAGGATGTGTATTCTGCTGCTTTTGGATGAAAAGTTCTGAATATATCTGTTAAGTACACCTGGTCCAGTGTATCATTCAAGGCCATTGTTTCTTTATTGATTTTTCTGCCTAGATGATCTGTCCATTGTTGTAAGTGGAGTATTAAAGTCTCCTGCAAGTGCCATATTCTTACCAATAATATTGCTTATGTTTGTGATTAATTGATTTATATATTTGGGCGTTTCATGTTGGGGGCATAAACATTTATAATTGTTAGCTCTTCTTGATGGATAGACCCCATAATTATGATATAATGCCCTTCTTCTTCTCTTGTTACAACTTTTAGTTTAAAATATAGTTTGTCTGATATAAGTATGGCTACTCCAGCTTTCTTTGGACTTCCAGTAGCATGATAGATGGTTCTCCATTCCCTCACTTTCAATCTGAAGGAGTCTTCAGGTCTAAAACGAGTCTCTTGTAGATTAGATATAGATGGACCTTGTTTTTTTATTCATTCAGATACCCTATGTCTTTTGATTGGAGCATTTAGTCCATTTACATTCAGAGTTATTATTGAAGGATATGGATTTGGTGTCATTGTGTTATCTGTGGGTCTCATGATTGTTGTGATGTCTCTGGTCCTTTGTAGTCTTTTCAGTGTTCCACTCACAGAGTCTCCCTTAGGATCTCTTTCAGGGCTGGTTTAGTGGGCATGAGCTCCTTCAGTTTTTGTTTGTCTGGGAAAGCCTTTATCTTTCCTTCTATTCTGAATGACAGCTTTGCTGGATAAAGGATTCTTGGCTGCATATTTTTCCTAATCAGCACATTGAATATTTCCTGTCATTCCCTTCTGGCCTGCCAAGTTTCAGTGGACAGGTCTGCTACTACCCTTATGTGTCTACCCTTGTAGATTAAGGCCCATTTGTTCCTAGCTGCTTTCAGAATTCTCTCTTTATCTTTGTATTTTTCCAGTTTCACTATGATATGCTGTGGAGAAGACCTATTCTTGTTAAATCTGAAGGGAGTTCTCTGTGCCACCTGGATTTGGATGTCTGCTTCCTTCCCCAGATTAGGGAAGTTCTCAGCTATAATTTGTTCAAGTTAACCTTCTGCCTCTTTCTCTCTCTTCTTCTTCTGGAACTTCTATGATACAGATATTATTACGTTTTATTGAATCACTTAGTTCTCTAATTCTCCCCTCATGGTCTAGTATTTTCTTATCTCTCTTTTTCTCGGCCTCATCATTTTCCATAATTTTATCTTCCATTTCACTTATTCTCCCCTCTGCTTCCTCCATCCTTGCTGCCACTGTATCTAGTTTATTTTGCACCTCATTTACAACATTAATTTGTCGTGACTATTTCTTACTTCCTTGATCTCTGCAGCAACAGATTCTCTGCTGTCTTCTATGGTTTTTTCAAGCCCAGCTATTCATCTTATGACTATTATTTTAATAATCTTATGACTATTATCTGGACTTATAGTGATAGTGCCTTGGAACCGGTGGCTGTGCTGGTCTGGAGGAGAGGCTGTCTGGTTCAGTCAGTGTCAACCTTGTTCTGTTAGATAGGCAGTTACCAGGTGCAGTGGGGCATGGTTTGGTGTAGACAGGTCCTGTCTCCATTGTGGGCCCATTGTCCATTCCCTGAAGCCCCACCTTGTTGATGATGGGAAGAAAAACAGTGACACCCCAGTCTTTCCTCCCCAGACCAGGTGTCCCAAACCAGTCTGTTCAGGCCATCCTCACAGTGCCATGCGGGTACTAACAGGCTAGTCTATTCCACTCCACAGTCTCTCATGCTTCCCAGGTGCTCAGCTGGGATTCAAAAACTGATGTCTTAAAGGATCCCACTCCATGTGCCCCAGTTCCAGGGTAGTGCCACTCCTCCAATCAGCCAGCAAGGGCCTCTGGCTGGCTGATACCTGTAGGGTCTTTTGTCCTTGGAGCAGCTATATAACTTCTTCCCTCAGCACTCAAGAGAGAGGATTGCCTTCTCCAACTGCACCTCTGAGCTCACTACTGAGCCCCAGTCTGGTCCCCTCCTCCCCAGACGTGCGAATAGGACACCTGGTCCCAGTTCAGAGAAAGCCCTGCAGTTAGAAATTGGTTCTTTCTCCATTTTTTTCCATTCCTTTGTCCGTGTTTTTTCTCTTGTCCAGATTCAATCCTACACTCCACAGCCTTTTTCTTCCTTTTGTCTCACCACAGAAGGGGATCCCTCCCCTCCATGCCTATGCTGCTCACTTTATCTCTCCCAATTTGCAATCACACACCTATGGCTAGACAAGTTGTCCCTGTGAGCCTCTGGAGATATTTCTGTCTGGAGCCTGGATTCCTGGAATTCCAAGTCTTCTGGCCTCAATACTGCTGTATTTGAGGACGAGGGAACTTCAGGTCCTCTTACTTCTCAGCCAGGTTGACTCCTTCCTCCTTGATAGGAAACTTTTAAAGAACCTATTCAATTTTATAATATTTAAATCTAAACCATATGGACAGCCTTTGCTCTGTACTTCCTTGACCTAATAACAGATAACTTTAGTAACTACTTAATGCTTTCTCTTCTGGACATTACATTTCAAAACCCAAAATATGTTTTAGGCAATATTTTTATGTTTCTCTAATTTTTTATGTATTCTCCATTTTTATTCACTTTGCTCTTTTTTTTACTCCTCAAAACTTATACAGGACAAAACAGGTATAGGTACCTGATTTAAAATCTGAAGCCATAATTTTATTTTAAAATCTGTTAACAGTTTTATTGAGGTATAATTTACATACAAATAAATGCAATTATTTAATACATACAGTTTGATGAGGATGGAGATATGCAAATACCTGTGATAATGTCACCACAATCAAGGTAATAAACAAAGCCAACCCCTCTCAAAGCTTCTTTGTGCCTCTTTGGTTTTTAGTTGTTATTTTTTGTGGTAAGGACACACCATGAGATTCAGCCCCTTAACAAACTTTGAAGTACACCATGCTGTGTCGTTAACTATAGGCACTGTGTTGTGCACACATTTCTAGAACTAATCATCTTGCGTAACTGAAACTTTATACCAGTTGAACAACTCCCCATTTCCCCCTGCCCCCTGTCAACCACTATTGTGTTACCTGCGTCTACGAGTTTGACTATTTTAGGTACCTCATATAAGTGGAATCAGGCAGTATTTGTCCTTCCATGACTGGCTTATTTCACTCAGCATAATGTCCTCCAGGTTCATCCATGTTGTTGAGAATGGCAGGATTTACTTCATTTTTTATTTTTAACTATAATGTTCCAGTGGTGCCTGGGTGGCTCAGTCAGTTAAGCATCCAACTCAGGTCACGATATCATGGTTAATGGGTTCAGGCCCTGGGTCAGGCTCTGCTCTTTCAGTGCAGAGGCTGCTTGGGATTCTCTCTCTCCTTCTCGCTCTGCCCCTGCCCTGCTTGTTCTCTCTGCATCTCTGTCTCAAAATAAATAAATAAATAAATAAATAAATAAATAAATAAATAAACTTTAAAAAACGAATAAATACAGGGGTGCCTGGGCGGCTCAGTTGGTTAAGTGTCTGACTTCAGCTCAGGTCATGATCTCATGGTTCATGAATTCAAGCCCCACATTGGGCTGTGTGCTGACAGCTCAGAGCCTGGAGCCTGCTTCAGACCTTGTGTCTCCCTCTCTCTCTCTGTCCCTTCCCACTCTCACTGTCTCTCTCTCTCTCTCTCAAAAATAAACACTAAAAAGATTTTTTTAATAAATATAATGTTTCTTTTTATTTAGTTTTTGTTAACTCTAGCCTATATATGACAACTGGGGAAACAGAATGTAATGATAATATGCAAATGACTATAACCAGCACATCTGTCTTTCCTTTAAAATATATGCTTTCTATCATGCACTTTTATTTTCTCTAAACAAATCAGGGATTTATCCTTCATGCCCCATCCCCCAGGTGATGGTATCCTTCTCGACAGTGTCTCACCTTCCAGAAAATTCTGTTCCCCCTCCAGGCCTGCTTCTCTGTAAAGAGCCTCATGCTCTAGACCAGGAGTCACCAACTACAGGGGCCAAATCTAACCCACCATCTGTTTTTGTAAATAAAACTTTATTGGAGCATGGCGATATATCCCTTTGTATATGAATTGTCTATGGCTGTTTTCCCTCTTTAATGGCAGACATGAGTGCTTGCTACAGAGACCACGTGGCCTGCAAAGCTGAAACGATTTACTATTCAGCCTATCACGGAAACAGTTTGCTGGCCAACCCCTGCTCTCGGCCAGCACTTGCACCAGAGTCACCTGTGGAAAGATTTTAACATATAGGTGCTCAGGCCTCACACCCCAACATTCTACTTTATTAGGCCTGGAGCAGACTCTAGATATACTGACTATTAACTAGTCTGAATGTTGACCAAGTCTCTGAGGTGATTGTGATGCACACCCCTAAGTGAGGCGGTCCGTCGTAAGAACTCTGCCTCCGCTTCCCTCATCCACAGGAGGCTCTTCACTACAAGCCATACATGGTGCCTCCTGAGTTGTGGGCCCTGAGCACAGGACAGAGGGCGATTCGGACACACAGCATTCAAGAGGCACCCATCTGGGGCGCCGGGGTGGCTCAGTCGGTTGAGCGCCCAACTTTGGCTCAGGTCACGATCTCACGGCTCATGAGTTCGGCCCCCACGTCAGGCTCTGTGCTGACAGCTCGGAGCCTGGAGGCTGCTTCAGATTCTGTGTCTCCCTCTCTGCCCCTCCCCTGTTCACGCTCTGTCTCTCTCTAAAAAATAATAAACATTAAAAAAAAAAAAAAAGAGGCACCCTACTGCCATCAGGATGAGATCTCGTGCTCCTGTGGAAACCATGCATTATTTTTCTGCCTAACACTCACCCTCCTCCCCCTAGTAAAGGTGCACTGAGCATGCTTTAAAAAATCATTCCTCCCAACCTTCCATCTGGGTGGTTCCAGGAAGAGACATCTGAGTGAGGCCTGGCCCATTAGACCATCCTGTTCCCTACAACTGAGTCATGGACTCATGTGTCACCCGGCCATGCCAGCCCATTTCAGGTCACCAACTCAGCCACTACATATGTACTGACTGCCTATTATATCGGTTCCCTATAGCTGCTCTAACAAATGCTCGTAAACTTAGCAGCTTAAAACAGCACAGATGTATTGCTTCATTGTTTTTATAGGTCAGGAGTCTGGCGAGCTCAACTGTGTCTCTGCACAGGGATTCATGGGCCAAATTCAAGGTGTTCACAGGGCTGTACTCCTTCCGAGAGACTCCAGGGGAGGATCTGTTTCCTTGTTAGTGTAGGCTGTTGGCAGAATTCAGGTCTTTGTGCCTCTAAGACTGAGATCCAATTTCCTTGCTGGCTGTCAGCTGAAGGCGGTTCTCAGCTTCCAGAAGCCATCCATCCTCCAGACCAGGAGCTGCTTGTGGCCATTCTGCACTTACCCCATAACAAGGGGGCCTTTTACAGATGGCAGACCTACTTTATGTCTGTGCCTTACCTATTGCTTGCTTTGTTTATTTTTTTTTTATCTTTTTTTTGGTCTTCATTTATTTTTGTGTAACTATACCATTTATTATTTATTTGATATTGAGTTTAACTTTATTCACACAATTATTTAAATCTTTCAAGATTAAACACACACACACACACACACACACACAACTTTTTTTACTGTTTGAGGGAGATTCTTGAACTTGTTCAACCCAAAGACATCATGCATGCTCAGAAAATGCTGGACTCCTTTGGAAAAGTAAGCAAATGTATCACTCAAACCCTGCAACTAAAAGCAGCAGACTCCTAAGGGCGCCTGGGGGGCTCAATCACTTGAGCGTCTGACTTCGTTTGGGTCATGATCTCATAGTCCTTGGGTTCGAGCCCCATGTCGGGCTCTGTGCTGACAGCTCAGAGCCTGGAGCCTGCTTCAGATTCTGTGTCTCCCTCTCTCTGCCCCTTCCCTGCTCACAATCTCTCTCTCGAAAAAAAAAGAAAGAAAGAAACATTAATTTTTTTTTTTTTTTTTTTTTTCCAAAGCAACAGACTCCTAGAATTACTCTGCATATCCAGCGGTAAACCAGCAGCATCAAAGTTGCCGTCCTGGGAGTTTGATCAGGCTTCCCCTGGGATCCTATCCACACAATGAGATCACACACATGACTTCCTCTCCATGTACTCCTCCCCTAGCATCATTTTGTTCTTAATGACATGAGCAGGCACAGTGCACGGCTCTGAGGAAGAAAACACAAAGACGACCTTGATTAGAGGCTGCTGCTATGAATCTCTCCTAGCTGGAGATTCGGTTCCTTAATTTTCAGGAGATTAAGACTTGAGTGGTTTTGCTGACAAGGATTTCAGTCGGCTGATTGGAATTTCAGTGTTTGATTGGAGGGGAGCACCCACAGAGGGAGAATGTTTGGAGGCTGGTAAGGACAATGTCACCGAAAGAAACTGTTTCCTGCAGAAGTTCTATTATGAGGAGTTGCCTGTGGCAGTTCTCGGTGTTTTTGCTGGGGAGCTGACAGCTTTTACTGATACTGTCTCCATGCACTGGTTATCGCCTGTGCCCTGTGCACACTGTTCTCTGCATTCGGATAGGGTCATTTATTGCAAGTTTATTCAAGTCGTTCCAGGCTCACAACCAACATTATCTTCAAAAAGCAATGAGTGATGGTTGAGCTTTATATACTAAGAAAACCCAGGGAGAGAAATGGAACTTGACAAGCATTAGGAAAGAGTCTGCCAGAAATTCAGCACTAAGTATGCCACGGCCAAGGGTGAGCAAATAACCACAGAAGCACCCAACTGGCTGCTGAATAAAAAATAGGCAAATGAAAATGAAGAAAACGGTGCAAGAAGAAAACAAACGAACTCTGCTCTAGAAGGAAAGCAGCGTTGCGTTTTCACATGCCACAGACTCTAATTAGAAAAGAAATTGCAAACCAACAGTCAGATTGTTACGCACTGTGAAGAAATACACAGCAAGTGAGAAAGGGCCGTCCCCACTTTTATACACTGTAACACAGCACAAGCCAGGTGTGATGCAAATAACATTCCCATTGGAAGGTGCTTGAGGTTTCACTTCTCACTTGTGTCCAGGGACTTGACTAGGGATTTGATCATCAACCCTGAAACACTTTAAATAAAGACAACATTATTCTTTGGTGGATTGGATTCAAATGACAGGAGGCAGATGGAAAAACGAGAGCACAGTTCTGGGCTGGTTTTTGTTTTTTGGGTTTTTGTTTTGTTTTGTTTTTTGTTGTTTTTTGTTTGTTTGTTTGTTTTGTTTTTTTCCATTTTTGGTGGAAAGCAAGAGAAAAGAGCTCAACTCTCCCATTGTCTGTTTGCCCTCTCATTCCCGGAATGCTGCCATTTCCCTCACTTATGTAACCAGCAAACTCACCGCCTCCTCCAGGGCTAATAATAGCATCCTGATTTCTGTTCTCTACTTGATCTGCAAACTGCTTCCCTGACAGCATTTTTTTTTTTTCCAGGGAAAGCCCAATACCACTGGCGTTTAGAGAAGCACGCTGAAGAATTTCAGTAAAGGAAATTGATATTTCCCATCCAAATCAGACAATACTCTGCAATTAAGAAAACACCAAGGGCCATAGAAAAAAAAATGAGAGGGTGAAAATAGAAGAAAAATTGGTGTTTTTGAAATTATTTGTGTTTGTCCTTTTTACTGTGAGTTTTAATGACTTATGTTGAACTCTCGGAGAAATTTTTCTTTCCTTTTCTTCTTTCTTCTTTCCTTTTCTTTCTTTCTTTCTTTTTTTTCTTTTTGGCATTCGTGTGTGTGTGAGAGAGAGAGTGGCAGTGTGTGCCTGAGAGGAGGAGAGGGGCAGAGAGAGAATCCCAAGCAAGCTCCAAGCCCAGAACAGAGCTCGACACAGGGCTCCCTCTGATGACTGTGAGATCATGACCTGAGCTGAAATCAAGAGTCGGCTGCTTAACTGACTGAGCCACCCTGGGCGCCCCAAGAAATTTTTCTTAATCAATCCAAACTTTAATACAGGTTTTCCTCTTGAAACAAAGTACAGCAAAACTTGGATTGTGAGTAACTTGCTCTGCAAATGTTCTACAAGATAAGCAAACATATCTAGAAAATCTTAACTTGATGAACGAGGAATGTCTTGCAATGTAAGAAGTGGAAGAGCAGACCTAGGCCGGCCGACTAGTGACTGTGTCCCCAATGTGGCCGCAGAAAGAGGTTCCCGCTCAAACCTCAGACCACGCCTCCTCCCCTTGAGTAACTTATGTTTTCTAAGAAAGCAGGCTACTGATTGATGCATTCTTCCGAAGTCTAAGGTGGGAGGAAGGGGAGTGTGAGAGGCATGGAAAGTGTGAGTAGAAGAGGGAGGGCTTCTCTCAGGTAGGGGCCAGAGGCAGGAGCCCTCAACCCTGTCCAGGCTTAGAATGACCTGGGAGCATTTTACCCCTCCCCAAACCAATTAATCAGAGTCTCTGGGGATGGTGTTTCTTGCGAGGTATTTATATAGCACAGCAAGGCTGACAGCCAATGGTTCATAGGTGACCAGTGAGAAATGTTCTGTATACACTGAGGCCAAACATGTTAGAGATCCTCAGACACAGTGGTTCTTAAACTTCAGGTGCATCAGAATCTCCTGGAAGACTTGTTCAAACACAGATTGCTGAGCCCCATCCCCAGAGTTTCTGATTCAGTGGGTCTGTGACCACCAGGCCCAACATTTGCATCTTTAACAAGTTCCAGGTGACGCTGATAATTGCTGATCTGGGACCACACCTTGGCAGCCATTGTTCTATCCTTCCCCAGCCAATCGGCTGAGGCCACGACCCTTCCCCAGCCAATCGGCTAAGGCCATGATCCCTATAAAACCTTTGTGCTCTTGAAACCCGCTCTCTCTCTCCAGTATCTCACCACTGCGTCGGTGCAGGTAGGGGATTGAGCTCGAGGTAGCTCGAATAAAGGCTCTTTGCTTTTGCCTCGGACTCGCTCCCTGGTGGTCTTTGGGGATCACAAATTCTGGGCATAACAGTAACACCAGACATCACATGATCACGAATGAGCCAATGGTTCTTCTCTCTCTCACTGTGGGACTGTGGGTGATCACCAATGCAATGTCACATTTCTGCAAAATCCTCAAAAGGAGGCAAAAGCAAGTGTCATTGGATGGGTTCCTTGTTAAAATTGTAGGTAATGAAAAAGATTCCATTGAGCCAATAGACAGCAGTGATTCCTTAGTGACAGTGAAAATCGTCCTACACAGTAACCCTCCCCTCTCCTGTGTCCCTCACACCAGCCATGAGGGTTTTCAAAGGGAAGTGCAGGTTGATTTGTTTATTTTTCTGTATATGTTGTATTTTCTATATGACTTTGTATTATAGTGTAATATCTTAATCATATTTATATGAATATTTTGGGGTTGTGGAACTAATCATCTGAGCTTCCATGATTTCTTATGGGGAAATTTGCTTTGATTTACAAGTGCTTTGGATGATAAGCATGTTTCTGGAATGAATTATGCTCGCAAACCAAGGTTTTACCGTATATTGGATTTCAAACTTGAAAGCTTAGGCTCTCTGGCAACACACAGGTATAAATTAGGAACCCCTGAGTCTGATTGGCAGGCCCCCACAGAGAGCTTCATACGGAGCAGCATTCCTCACAAAACTCCGCTTTGGAATTTTAATTCTGGATTTCAATTAAGTGGTTTAACTCTACTTCTGAAGCCAGTTGTAAACCTCTGCGGAGTTATATCTGTGTCCAAAATTGCTCAACATTGACGTGTAATGTCGGTGGTGGCTTCTGAGGGCTGTCCTAACAAATTACCAGAGCATCGCTGTAGTAAATTCTTTTTTTCCTTTAAAAAAATTTTAAAGTGTGTTTATTTATTTTGAGAGAGACGGAGGGAGAGAGAATCCCACGTAGGCTCCACACTGTCAGCACAGGGCTAGGACTCAAACTCACAGACCATTAAGACCATGACTTGAGCAGAAGTCACTGAGCCACTCGGGCACTCCCTGGAATCAATTCTGTGGAACCGCCTCCCTTGAAGCACCACTCCTGGGAAATTTCTCACGCCCAGCCAACCCTGTGGATGGAGCAGAGCTGCCCCCTTCTGGGGGCACAGACAAGAGTAAACGGCTGGGCCCTCAGGTGCCTGTCCTGTGATTGTTCAAACTCCAAGGAAGAGCATTGGGCACGCCTCTCCCTCCCTTGGGAGACTTGCCTCCCTCCCTCCCTTGGGAGACTTGTCAGATACCAGCAGTTATGTGAGAAGTTAATCTATAAAGAAAGAAAACAGAGCAGATGAAAGGCAGAGCTGAATGATGGAGAAAGAATCCTGACAACATTTTAAGGGCTGGGGCTGCTATAGCATGTCACGCTCTCTGGATTCTGTGAACTAACCGATTCCTTTCATTGAGTCGAAACCAGGTGCATTTGGGTGTCTTTCACTAAAACAACAGAAGTAGAAACCACCACATAGAGGGTCTTGACAAAATGTTAAAGCGGCAAATAAAAGGATTGGGGACATTTTTTTCTGGGTTAAATGTGTCCTTCCTTAGAGGTGGAGTTTTCAGAAAAGTAATTAAGTTAAAGTGAGGTCATTCGGGTGGACCCTAATCCAATGTGACTGGTGTCCTTCTAAAAAGGGGAAATCTTTGAGCACAGAGGCAGACAAATGGAGGGAAGAGACACAGGAAGATGGGCATCTTCAAACCAGACAGGCCTGGAGCAGATCCTTCTGTCACAGACCACAGAAGGAACCAACCCTGTTGACATGCTGACTTCAGACTCCTAGCTTCCAGAACCACGAGGCAATGAATTTTGGTTGTTTCTGTCACACGGTTTGTGGTACTTAGCCCTAGAAAATGAACACTACAGACATTATCTATTAACTCTCCAATAACAAGTAAGGAAACAGGCCCAGAGAGGTAATAAGCCCGCCTACTGTTTCAATTAATGTTGAAAGAGCTATAGTTCCAGTCCAAGATGGCGATGGAGGAAAACCCTGAACTCACTTCCTCGGGGGACACACTGAACCACACCTGTTTATAGAGTAATTTCTCTTCAAGAAGAACCGAGGGGTGACTAAACGGCTTCTGCACAACAAAAGATAGAACAGCAAAAGAGAAAGGCCAGAGAGAAAGAGACAGGGTAATGTTGAAAGAGTAGAATCCGAATGCAACCTCAGAGTTCAGTGTTCATTTCCATCATTTTACCCGAATTTTTTAGCCCCAAGTTTGCATGAAAACTTCTAACACACACTTTCCTCTCAGGAAGGTATAGCAGATACAAGTAATAAAATCTGAAAAGTAAATAAATTACAAGAAAGAAGATGCAACCTGGCCGCCCATATCTATAACAGCTGTCATGATATGAAGATGACATCTCTGGGACGCCTGGGTGGCGCAGTCGGTTGAGCGTCCGACTTCGGCCAGGTCACGATCTCGCGGCCCGGGAGTTCGAGCCCCGCGTCGGGCTCTGGGCTGATGGCTCGGAGCCTGGAGCCTGTTTCCGATTCTGTGTCTCCCTCTCTCTCTGCCCCTCCCCACCTCGTGCTCTCTGTCTCTCAAAAATAAATAAACGTAGGGGCGCCTGGGTGGCGCAGTCGGTTAAGCGTCCGACTTCAGCCAGGTCACGATCTTGCGGTCCATGAGTTCGAGCCCCGCGTCGGGCTCTGGGCTGATGGCTCAGAGCCTGGAGCCTGTTTCCGATTCTGTGTCTCCCTCTCTCTGCCCCTCCCCCGTTCATGCTCTGTCTCTCTCTGTCCCAAAAATAAATAAACGTTGAAAAAAAAAAATTAAAAAAAAAAAAAAAAAGATGACATCTTTTAGTTAAACATTCTCATTTAAAACCAATTTACATAAATAATGACGAGTCATTTCACAAAGAAACAGCCCAGTGAGAGAAATAAGATTGACTGAAGGGTATGCTGAACATGTCAGAGTCCAAGCTGGGCTGGTAGTTTTTGTTATTACTCTAGGCAAAAAAAAGAAAAAAAAAAAAATAGTCACTCAAACTAGGCATGCAGAGAAGTTACATGTTCTGAATAGAAAAAAAACATTTCTTGATCAGCTCAAGAAAATTTCTTTATATTATATAAAACGCGGATATAATTATGAAACTCTAACTCACCTGCTGCTTTGTTACCAATAAGGGCCTTTATTTTTTTCTTCTCCTGCTAACACTCACCAGCTATAGAAAAGTTCCATGATCTCCCACTATTCCTGTTTGCCAGATTTTCTATATATGATTGCCCTCAAAATGTTTCCTTCACTTTGGTGTTTTAAGCGATATAATGTGTTTCTCTTCATTTTGTTTTACACAAGATGTTTGATATATTTACATTGAACTACTCTTCCGTATTCTTTAAGAATCTAATATAGTTCAGAATAAATAAAAACGTTTTTTATCTTAAAGTGCAACTTGTTTAATGCCCTAACCACTATACTTCAGAGCCTCTCTACTCAATTAAGCAAATATTTATTACACAAATATTAATTTTTAGGGATGCCTGGGTGGCTCAGTTGGTTGAGCAACCGACGTCAGCTCCAGTCATGATATCGCAGTTTGTGGGTTCGAGCCCCACATTGGGCTCGCTGCTGTCACCTTGTCAGTGCAGAGCCTGATTCAAATCTTCTGTCCCCCTATCTCTCTCTCTCTCAAAAAAAAAATTAAAAAAAACATTTATAAAAACAAATATTAGTGTTTTAAAAATATTCCAATAAGTGCAACATTATCTAAGTATTTACTATTTTGTGCGAGGTTGGTTTTCTTACGGGGTGAAGCTCTGCTTTACATTCTAGGAAAAGGGGAACCAATGAGTGTTTTAACACAGGAAAGAATAAGATTAGATTTGGATTTTGAAATATTATGTTAGAAACCATGAGAACAGCATGGTACATGTCCTTTTGTTTCTTGCGTAACATAAGAAGATTGGGCACAGCTTCTCAAAGGAGGTGTGAGTTAAGCTCCTCCTGGAATTTAATTGTGGGATACAGGAAGAAAAGGTGCTTGCTGCTGGCTATAGGAGCCAGTTCAGGCAAGACATTGAAGCGAAAAACCAAAAGATGCCAAACCCATGGCCTGTGGTTGGAGATCAGGGTGGAAAGGTAGAAAGGAATTAGCACTTGAGAGCCTACCCACGAAGTCCTGAACAATTTGGCTTTTATTTTGTAGATGACTTCAATCGGGAGTCACCTGGGACTTACATTTCAGAAACATCATCTAGCCTCAGAATAGAAGGTGAATTCGAGAAGGGTAAGTCTGGAAGTTGAGTCCTGCCTATTTTTTTTCCTCTCGGCTCTAAAAACGCAACATTCATTTAGAACCTCACACAGCCCTCAAATCTGGCTGCTCTTCTCCACCCACCTCTGGTCTGGGTCCTTGTTGTAATACACGTGAAGTAAAGTCAGCACAGTGGATTCTTCCCTTCCCAATCCGTGCGTCCTCTCCAATCTGTCTCCTATGGTGGCCAGAGGAGTACAGAGCTAGAAATGTGAGCCGCTAACACTGCCGACAGCACCCATCTCCCATTGAAGCAATTCTGTTTCTTAGCCTGCCCTCCCAGACTTTCCAGGTGGTGAGCAAAGGGCATATAAATAACCCAAAGTGGCAACATCAGCAACAGTAGACTCTGGCCACGCCCTTACGATGTAGCGGCTGGAGTCCCAGCCATCCAATCTCCCCACATGCCCTGGGAGCATAATGAGAACTCACTAATTCTCTCCACTTAACTTGTCAGCACTGTTGGCCACACAGCCAGAGCCTTCACCCCCTCCTGACTTTATCCTAGGAGTGGTATCTCGCTGGGTCAAAGCCATCCGCAGAAGAGCAAAGTGGACATCACCCAGAGAGCCCCTTAGTGCCTTCTGGGCATCATCCCTCAGCTACTCCCCCACCCCCCCAGTGGTGCCCAGAGCAAGCACCTCCCACTGTCTGGCAGGAATGTGAGACCTTTTTTTTTCTGCTTTTCCCAGCCCCAAAGAGGTTAGGCAGAACTCAGAAGAAGCTGGAGCTGTGGCCGAAATCACACCCTTCAGAACCAGGCTCTGCTGGATTCTAATCCTGAATCCAGGGCTACTCAGTGGGTATGTAGTGTCTATAGCTAACTTTCCTGAGCCCCATGGTTTGCGTGTTGTTTTGTTTTTCTTGTGTAAGAATGGGAACAATAATACCAATTGTAAAGAAAAGCTATCTGAGATTTACAAGAGATGCTGCATATCAAGAATTCAGCACAGAGCCAGAAACAGATCATTACTGAATATGTGTAAATAATTGATATAATGAAGCACCCTTTTCTATCATCACACACATATAGATACAAGGAACCATGGAGAAGGAAAAAACTCTCAAGCTGTTGATGATTATCTGTTAATCTATTTAACAATAGATCTACTGCTAATTGCTTGCCTCATGCAAATGCTGTAGAATAATTCTGCTTATTTTTCTTTTGGGGAGATCATTTAAAAAGATGCTTTTTATGTCTGAATGCCATAAAATTCCTACAGAATAGCAATTAAATCATAAGACACTCTCCCAATTTCCCAAATTTTCTTATTGAAATAAATATAGCACTATACTAATATTGAGCAAGTAAATTTGCGTTTGATATAAAATTGGCATTACCCCTTATTATAAAACAAAATAAAATATTTGCTATTGCAAATGCAAAAAATATCACAATGGGTAATACATAATACGATGGACCCCCACCGGACAAAGTGCTTGGCCAGGAAAATTCGTGATTTGTAATTTGGGATAGATAATTTACTTCTTATGCTTCTTTATTTCAAATAGGACAGGAATGCTGCCATTCTGGCATTGTTGATCCCCATTTCTGGTGACACTTCTGGAACTGTCTTCACACAGCACATTGCCTTATGCAACCCAACCACCCACTACAACCTTCCCCTCTAGTCTCATCTGCCTGCTGCACCAAATCGCTGACACGCTGATGCCACATACTTTCTAGTACTTTTCTAGCAATCGCCTGATTTATAAATTACAACCACAGGTTATCTCTTATTCCACAGAAATATTGTGAGAAACCATTACGTAAATGCTGTTTAAGCCCTTCGTGGACAGATGCCATATGTAAAGAAAAATTACTAGCTTTGTATTTCAAACCTCAACCACATGACATCCCAACAATACAGAAGCAGGCACTTCCCTCTGACATAAATGCATGATTTATCATCCCTCCCCTAGAGCTGCCCAATTCAATCCCTTTAGCTTTTTTCTATCTGAATTTCCCTTTTCTACAGAGTTAGCCTTTCCTACCTGAATGATCTTTGTCAATGGGTAATTTAGATTTCTCAGCAGATGTCACATAAGCCTAACATGAATATTTTTTAGGTGCAAGTTAAATTTGTGTCATGGCATACAAAGGCCAACGTTTCCATTATAATCGAAAATGATAAAGAAATTACCATCACGTTTTGAGTAAATAGTAGCACATAGTTCCCAATGTTTAGAAATGAATATTATTATTTAGAGTCCTTGAAAGAGGAATCATACTATTAGTCAGACATACTATTTTTATTTTCTTAATAGTAAATTGCCATATTTTTGCAGCCTGCTTTCTCCATGATGTCACAGCACAGTAGGGCTAAATGAGCTACAAACAAAAATCTAAGGGAGATGCCACCCGTTTTGTCCCTGGTCCGTGCACATCAACAGTTGTGACTTAGTTGTGATTTGCCAACCACCTCTGTTAGCTGTCCTTTACCTACCAACTAAAACCCAAGTTTCTTAAGATATTTTATGGACTGTAGTCTTCTGTCCTCCCCAAATTCATATGTTGAAACCCTAACCCACAATGGGATGGTATTTGGAGATGGGGGCAATGGGACAGGGAGGTAATTAGGTCATGAGGGTGGAACCTCATGATTGGAGAGCAGTATCTTGCTTGTTCTCTCTCTTTCTCTCTCCCTTCCTCTCTCTCTCCTCACCATATGAGTTCACAGCAAGAAGATAACCATCTACGAGTCAGGAAAAGGGCGCTCACCAAGTACTGGACCATGCTGGCACCCTTGTCTCTGACTTGCAGCCTCCAGAACTGCGAGAAATACACTTCTGTTGTTTAAGGTACCCAGTCTGGTATTTTGTGATTGCAGCCCAAACTGACTGAGACGACATGGAAGGTCCTTGGTGATAGTCCTTCACTGCCTCACCAAGTTTACTCCCTACCTCTCCCCATCATGCCACTGGAACATGTCATTGCTTCCTAAATAAGCCAGATTATTGAACAAAGTGTGCATTCCATCTGGAATGCCACTGTTTGCTCTTTTTCCTTTTACCCAGGAATTTCATATTCATCTTTGGAATTATAACACAAATGTCAACAGCTCTATGAAGATTTTCCTGAATTTCTTTTTTTTTAATTTTTTTAATGTTTATATTTGAGAGGGGGGGGGAGGGGCAGAGAGAGAGGGAGACACAGAATCCAAAGCAGGCTCCAGGCTCTGAGCTGTCAGCACAGAGCCTGATGCGGGGCTCGAACTCACCAACCGTGAGATCATGACCTGTGCTGAAGTTGGATGCTTAACTGACTGAGCCACCCAGGTGCCCTAAATTTTCCTAACTTTCTGAAGACAGAGTCACTCCATCCTCTGTATTCCCATCGTACTTTTTTAAAATTCTATCTCAATTTACTGAATTATGTAGAAATGTAGTACATAATGTAGAATACCTTTCTCACGTGGAAGGTAAGCATACTCATTGAAAAAGTGTCCTATTGGGGCGCCTGGGTGGCGCAGTCGGTTAAGCGTCCGACTTCAGCCAGGTCACGATCTCGCGGTCCGTGAGTTCGAGCCCCGCGTCGGGCTCTGGGCTGATGGCTCAGAGCCTGGACCCTGTTTCCGATTCTGTGTCTCCCTCTCTCTCTGCCCCTCCCCCGTTCATGCTCTGTCTCTCTCTGTCCCAAAAATAAAAATAAAAAAATTAAAAAAAAAAAAAAAAAAAAGTGTCCTATTTTTAGATTTATCCTTTTAGAAACGTATTTGGCACATAATATAAGTAATATATTATTGACTGGATAACTGGGAAGGTAGGACAGATGGATGATAATAATTATTCATTTTATTGGCAGAAGGGCAGAACTTTAAATAAGAGATTTAGTATGCACAGAAACTGATAAAAAGAAGAAGGACTTGTTCTTTATTGAGCTAAGCACACAATACATACTTTGTAATAAAATAAAATTGGATAAACATTCACTGAGCACATACCGTGTTTAAAGTCTTGAACAAAGAGCGGGAATCACAAAGGCTAAAAGTGTATTGTCTCTAAATTCATGAAACGCACAGACTACTGAAAATAAATAGGAAGTATTAAAATAGGGTGGGTTTTCATTTTGGCCCATCGTCTGTAGCATGTAGGATAAAAAAGAATGTTCTTGAAAATGGTGCACACGAACCATTTAAAACCTGTATTCAGTCTAATTGGTCTCCTCAACATGTAATATTTCACACCACTCTTTCTTAGTCTAGCTACAACTCACCTTTAGCAAAAATGACTACTTGAGTTTAACTTCTTTCTGCCTTCGCTGATTCCACAGAATAGACGTGCTCATGTGAAACAGCTAGAAGGAAGGTAGGGAAAGGGAACAAGCGGAAAGATTATCATCGTTCAGGAACTGACTATCAAGAGCTGGATCCACATGGGTAGAGTCCTTCGATACATACGGCAAAATGTAAAATAATAATAACAATAGAGTAGATAATTTGAAGATTTCCCCTGCCATTTTTGGCCAAGTTGACTGCAGGGAAACACAAATCCCACAGGAGGACTCGAGTGGAGAACATGATCGATTACATGTGTTTTCAGTATTTCTTCCAACCTATTTCATGTTCAATAATAAAAGAGAGTTCAGTTCTGAGTTCCGATGGATACGAGTGTAGGTGTAGATATTGTCTGGGAGAACACGGTAAATCATCCTGCAGCTCACGGCAGAGCACAAAGCATCCATTAGGGTTCTTTTTAAAAATAGTTTTAATGTTTTTGTTTGTTTCTTTGTTTGTTTAATTTGAGAGAGAGGGAAAGAGACAGAGCATGAGCGGGGGAGGGGCAGAGAGAGGAGACATAGAATCCGAAGCATCTCTGAGCTGTCCGCACATAGCCAGAGGCAGGGCTCAAACTCACAAAGAGTGCGATCATAACCTCTGCCGGGAAGACCATGACCTCAGCCGACATCAGACCCTTAACTGACAGAGCCACCTGGGCGTCCCTAGGGTTCTTTTTAAAAAACCACCTCTCACCCTCCCCCCAGATTTTTTGATGCAGATTCTAACATTAAATTACACTAACATAAATAACATTTAAAATTAGTAAATTAATCTTTTAGGAGGAAAGAGAGACATACCGAGTACTGATATAATTTTATTGTTTAACTGAGTATTAATTTTAATGCTGGGATTTCTAAAAGGCCAAGCAAAAAGAGAACTATATTGTAATGTATTCTTTCTGCCTGAGTAAAAGAAACAAGAGGTTTTCCAGAGAAGCATATTGTATTCCTAGAAGAAAAAAAAAAAAAAAGCACCTCCAAAGAAATTAAGAAATTCATCACATGAATCCTGGAATGAGAGACAATAGACAACAAATACTATCTTCCACTGCAGTTTTGTAAAAGATCCAAATTATCCTATAAAACGGTATTTCTTAAACTGATGCTATATAAAAGCCAGCCCACTTACGTTCTCCACTTCTCATTTTAGGGACAATATTTAAAATATTTCACAACAAAGTGGCACACGTCTTGGCATTGGTGCAGAGCCCAAGAGGAGCCCTGCCTGCAGTGTCATGGGTATTTCTTTTATGTGCTGGCCTGGGGGGAAAGTCCAAGAGTCCTGAGGGAAGGGCTTTGATTGGAGAGAGTTCACTCAGGGGGCTCAGGACAGTGATTATTTATTGCCTGGTATAGAAGAATTTTAATGTATTAGCACCTGGTATGTCCATATCTGTACACACAGCTCTGTGGGTAATTCTAGAGTGAGATAAGATGCACGACCTATCACCAGAGAGACAATCAATTATAGATCAAAAGATACCCCTTAAGTCCTGCACCCCAATAGTTTTAAGGCGATAGCTGGCTATGATGTTCATCTCTGTCCTCCCAGGTAAATCATCAAGTGCCGCTGACAATCATGTCGAACCCCTCCATCCAAGCCTGTGGTTGTGCAGCTTTAAATAAAATAACATTTTCCGGTAGGTAAAGGTTCACTGACTTCTTCAGTTTATGTTAGACAGCAGTTGAAGATCCTGACCTGGAGGTGACAGGTGACAGGTGCTGGTGTCACAGTCTAAGAATATATGTCTTCTATTCTCCTCATTTGGGTCAAATGAGCCAAACTGATGAATAGCTAGGACTTTCTGCACAAGAAGCTCAGGAAACCTGAAAAGATCACTCTTTCAGAGAATTAACTTTTCTATTTAAATCTCTCTAAAGCCGAACTACATTGAATGTGATTTGGGTTGTTCATTTGCAAAACAATTAGACAGACACTATTATTTGATTTAATCTGACACTTCACATTAGTATCAGGCAGTGACATTGGCTGTCATTGATAGCAACTTTAAAACAGAACAATCCCAAAAGAAGACCTAAAGCATATTTCTTACTGGAGTAGCTTAGTTCTACATTAGAAAGCTCAGTGTGTGAAGCTGAACTCAGCCTCCACTCTCCCCACATTCACTCACTTAGTAAAACCCCAAATTCCTCATTTTCAGAATGTTCTGGTCACTCTGTACGAGAATCAAATTCAGAAAAGAGAGTAACACACAAGAAAGGTGCACCTGTTACTTAAGGAGGTTGAGGTTGCATGGAGAATAGAATGCAGAAACAAACATGCACAGATACGTGTTACTAACAAGAACCATCCCACACAACAGGTAGAAGTTTGCAAAAAGACTGGATCATGGCATTGGCTTCCAAGAGACTTTGTAAAGTGTGGCTTCCTCGGTTAATTTAACATGAGCTGGAGGCTGATCCTTAGGCTGAAAACAGGTACAGTCTTGCTAACTTGTCTCTTAACACAACAGACATAAACCAGGCTGTCAAGGATGTTTAGAACCAGACTAGCAATCCCTTAAGCAACAGTGAAACCGCCATGTGAATGGGGACACTGGAACAGGAAGGGATTTGCCTGTCGGTCTCTCTGACTCCAGGGGCCAGTTTCACTACCAGCTGTGTGGCTTTGGCAGGGCACCTCGTGACTCTGAGAGCCTCAGTTTCATCTGCAAGATGGGGATGATAAGAAGTAACTACTTATTGTAATTACTGTGGGAAATTAATGAGACAATAGAATGCAAAATGCCAACCACAGGGCTAGGCACACAACTTGTGTTCAATACCTATGATAAAACAGGTATTATAGAAAGCAGAAATATAGAAATTATATTGCAATACCTGTAACACGGCAGTGCAGTGAAGAGGGGCCCTAAATATTGAGGGAGTAAAAAGGGATAAATTATTGTTTTTTTATATATTATTTTGGACTCCCAGCATCTTACCTGCTTTCAAAGTGGTTGCCACTGCACTGATATATAACAGGGATATATGTAGCGTGATGTTAAGATACAAATGCTTTTCCTTACGTTGAAAAATTTTTAAATCTATGAAATTTGTCTCTTGCCTGACTAGAGGCACGGAGGTTTAAGTAATTCTATTATAATTTATTGACCATTTAATACAATAGTTCGTTAAAAATCCTAAACCACAATTAGTTATTTGGAGAGATCTCTGGAGTGCCTACCCTGTGCTAGGGGCAGAGGGGATATAAAGCTGGAAAGTCTGTAATCAACTAGAAAGTAAACATGGATTTGCTGACCACCATTTGTTTACTCAGTCCAAGCCCTTGGTAGTTAAGATGCATCTAGTAAACATTCGTGGAATGGATGGTGTATTCTCAGAGTTCTTGGCAAAGGAAGGAAATATTAAGGGCAACCTCATTTCTCAGTGAACAGCTCTTCACTCACAGAGGTGAGGCCAGAGTCTGAGTCAACGGCCATATGCAGATGAGCAGCTGAGACGGGGACATCTGAAACCTACTGGATTTAATAGGAAGAAAATAATCATTCTTTAGCATTTTTCTAAAATGGCTACTATTATGTTTTCTTGTGAAAAGTGTAATGACTGCAATTGTTTTGCGAAAGTATGCTCATTGCACAAAACTTGGAAAATACAGAAAAGGAAGGAATTGAAATCATCTCTAATGCGACCACTGAGATGACCCTTATTAAGATTTTGGTGTAATTACTTTGGAAAAAAAAATATATATATATATATACACACAAATGATGATGAAACAGAGGAAGGGAGAGGCTGTATGGGAAACTGGCACCTTCCAATTGCAAGGTAATAAGGATCCAACTCAGAGTAAAAGAATTGAGGAAAAGCAGCACAAGAGGATAAATGTAAGAGATACAGATACAGATACAGGTACAGATATAGAAATAGGTACAGGTGAACGCGTGTAGAAGAAATATCGATGATAGAGGCACAGGTGTAGATGTAGATATAGATAAGAACTGGATGATACAGATTTAAGATAGATACACACACGTATATACACACATACACACATGTATGTATTTTTTTAAGTACAAAATAAATTATTATTGGGATATTTTTAAGATTTCTCCATTACAGAGGCTGAACAGTCATGGTACTAATTAAGGGATGAATATTTGAGAATGTGACTTAAGATGGGAGGGACGCTCTCTAGGTGCTTCCTTTTTTCTTAATGTTTATTTGTTTATCGTGTGTATGAGAGATAAAGAGAGAGAGTGTGTGAGCACAGGTGTGGGGAAGGAGCAGAGAAAGAGAGGGAAAGAGAGAATCTCAAGCAAGCTCTGCACTGTTAGTGCAGAGCCCAACGCAGGGCTTGATCTCAGGAACCGTGAGATCATGACCTGAGTCGATATCAAGAGTTGGATGCTTAATTGACTGAGCCACTCAGGCACCCCTAGGTGCTTCCTGCATAATTGTGAAAGAAAAAGCCAACCTCTGTTTTGGAGACTTGAGACAGAAATGTGTGTAAGAAACTAGGACGAGAGGAAAAGATATTGGGGGTACTAGGGGTAACAGATACCTGGGGTATAAGACAGCCACTGAGAATCTGCGTGGCCAGGCAGGGTGAAGGAAGAGCGGACTTCTAGGAGTTATCCTCAGCTGGGAAACCACGAAGGAACAAACCCACAAATTGAGGCAGGAAAACATTATTTTAAGGAAGGTGGGGAAAAGATGCTCAAGTGTATAGGCAACAGTGGTGGGTCTTAGGGAGAGGATTCTCTTAAGACAGTTATTTACAAGCTTCTGATTGAACATGTTCTGCAGAGAAATGGGGGGCAGAGCTAGAGTATCCGTGGTCAGTGGACAGGAGGATGGTTAGAAAGAAAAACAACGTGTCCCTATCATAGGTTCATTAGGTCAAAATCTGCTTTCATCAAAAATGAATTCAGAGCGAGAGAGCATAGGATTTGGAGTCAGACTGCCCAGAATAGAAGCCTGACCATGCCAGTGACAAGGTGCCTGAACTTCCAGTAAAAATAATAGAGCCACCTCAAAGGGTTGATGTATATTTAGTAAGTATATAAAGCTCTCAATACAGGGCCAGCACAGAGTAAATACTACATGATTGTTTGGTACCATCATCACCATTGCGGTTGTCAATTGATTAATAGCAAGATTTCACTACAGACCAAGGGCTCCAGTTTAATTCAACAAATGTTTCTTGAGCACCTTACAGATGCGATGACTATAAACCATTATGGGAAGATGATTAAAATTGGCCTTTGGCCTCAATGCCTTTTTTTAAATTCACTCAGTTTGCCAATAGCTTTTACTGAATCTCTACATATGCCAGACATTCTACCTGGCAGAGCATGGAAATTATAGCAGAGTGTGATTCGAGCATAGTGTAACTCATGCTGTGATAGAGACACACAGAGTAGGGGCATATTAGTCAGAAAGAGGTCTGTGGACTCTTCCTAAAGCACTTGAGGGAAACCAGCTGAGAGCTTCTCAACACTGCAGGCTGGGCATTCAACCAGAACATCCTGGATGTTTACAGCCAGTTAGGTTCTGATCAGTGGGTAGCCATGCTGTGAAGAGGGTAAATATTGTGAATGCCATTCCTGGAGAAGTACAACCTCAGGGATAATCTGGTGTGCACACAGGGGGAGGAGAGGAGCAAGGGGAATGTCTGAGGAGGTTTTTTTGGAACAGGTAGTATTTACATGGACGTTGAATGATAAGACATTAACATACAGAAATGTGAAAGAAAAGAACATTCTAGAAAAAAGAACAGGATGAGCCAAAAAACAGAGTTGGGGGTGAGGGGAGCATCTGGAATACATATTAAGGCGTAGTTAGTGTGTGACTGTGTTAGCAGAGAATGGGGTACAGCGTGATAATAAGAATGAGAATGGTCAGGGGGCCTGGCGGTAGGGACATCCATGCAGGAGCTGAGTGAGCTGACTTGTTTCTGCCATTTGTAATTCTTGAAGATCTCTAAAAGGGGTGTGCTTTAATTAAAAACATTTTGGAGAAGAAATTTTGAGTTCGTCCTGGAGGAGCTGACGGAAGGGGAGAGAGGGGTCCGTTGGGCCATTGCAGCAATTCAGGTGAAAAGTGTTGAAGGGAAAAAATAGGACAGGTGCTTAGGGAGACCAGGCAGTGGTGGCCAGCAGTGTCATGGTGAATGCTCAGTGACCTGGAGTATTTAAAATGATCACACATAAGGGCACCTGGGTGGCTCAGTCGGTTAAGCGTCTGACTTCGGCTCAGGTCATAATCTCACGGCTCGTGAGTTCGAGCCCCGCATCGGGCTCTGTGCTGACAGCTCAGAGCCTGGAGCCTGCTTCGGATTCTGTGTCTTCGTCTGTCTCTCTCCCTGCCCCTCACCCACTTACACTCTGTCTCTCTCTCTCTCTCTCTCTCTCAAAAATAAATACACATTAAAGAAATGAAAACATAAAATGATCACACAGCCATTCGGAGTTATCTTGTGTAAAACATGCATGTTACCTGTACCATATTTAAACTATAGGTGAATGTATGCTTCACTGCCTTAGAGAACGTTACACTCGGTTTTATTTTATATTTTAGTAAATCTTATTTTTTAGAGCCGTTTTAGGTTCACAGCAAAACTGAGAGGAAAGTGCAGAGATCTCCTGAATACCCTCTATCCCCACACATGCATAGCTCTCCCCTTTAACAACGTCCCCCACCAGAGTGGTACAGTTCTTACAATTGATGGACCTACACTGACACATCATTATCGCCCGGAGTCCAGAGTTTATATGAGGGTTCCCTCTTAGTGTACATTGTCTGGGTTTTGACAAATGTACTCTAATGACATGTATCCACCAGTATAGTATCATACAGAGTAATTTCGATGCCCGAAGTATAATAGACTTTTAAAGTAAAATATTTTTTTTTAATTTACTGAAATTTTGAGCACACATCTACAAGTAATTTTAAAGTCGAACACACTCCTAGCAATTTACAAGAAAGTTTCTGTGGAAACACATTTTCCAGTAGTCTATAATCATCCACAGTCTGCTTTGTATAGTGCACAGAAATATTTAAGTGTGTTGATGATATTCATTTTCACTTGCAATCTGGTTTAACTGGCAACTGGCAAAACCAGTTAAAATTAAGAAGATAGATATTTTGAGCTAAACTACAAACAATTCTGCCGGAAATAGAACGTGGTAACTAAATTGCTATCATTCATGCCTTGGTCTCTAGAATCTGAAAAATGGAGGATTAAAGAGGCTACACTTCCCTACATGGAACAAAACAAAACAAACCAGTGCATTGGCTCTCCGTGAGCATCTGAAATGTCCCCCCAGACACCTCACAGATGCACAAAGGAAGTTAGTGCTAATACAAACATCATTCTCCATCATCTCGACCCCTAATATGTCGAGCAGGAATTTCTCTCCAAACTCTACAGAGCCTAAACGCATACCCTAGTTAAAGTGTCCATTTAATTCATCACTGTGTGCGCTGTACACAGGGGTACGAGATCATTAATCTGAACCAGCTTTAGCAGTTAATAGAAAGATCTGGTGTGTCAGTCAAGCAGACTGTTTCTCTAAATTTAACTATCATTCAGACTTTAGAATCTCTTTAACAACAACAAAAAAAATCAAAGCCATCTTAGAGAGAGATTGGAAGAGGAGCATCTATTCTGTGAACATCCATCATGATTGGCTTGGTTTCTTTGCTAATTGTGCTCCACATCATGTTGGGACCTTTGACAGCCAAGCTCTTATTACTCACGCCCCTGTTCTCTTTATGGGGAAGTTACCCCACAGTGCCCATAAATCTTTTTTGTAAAGAAGAATAATTAGGCATAACTGCTTCTCAAAAACGAAGGGGAAGCGCGCGCACACACACACACACACACACACACACACACACAAAATACTGATGATCCAAAGCTTATTGTTCATGCAGTTTTTTGTTGTTGGTGGTGGTGGTGGTGGTGGTTTTTTTGTCATGGTGGGGGTTCTTTCTATACTTTTAGTTATTTTCATGAGCATGGAAAAGGAGCACCGTTTTTGTCCATTTTTGTCCATTTTTGTATCTATCTGACAGAGTGCATAAGCGTACCCAAAAGCAAAAGCAAAATTGTGTCCCCAAACCGTAATAAGATATTAAAAAAAAAAAAAAAGCAATGGAGAAAGAAAATTTTAGTAGTAGATCAGTCTTTGAGGTAGAACAACCCAGAAAGTTTTCAATTTCTTGCCTACTGTCAAAGAAGTTCAAGAAAACCCATTTCACCCCTGCAAGACGAGACGCAGAGAGAGTGCCTTGGGAAGAGCTCCCGCAAGAGGTGCCTTTTCCATTCATTCACTTTGAGGAGCCATGTTAGGGTGAATTTCCATCAAACTAAATGTAAAAAAGTATCATAAATTTTGTATCAATAAGGCAGAAAGTCTATAACAACCGAATTCCTAGAAGTTCTAGCCATATCTTGTTCAGTAAAAGGACACATATCCATTTCATCTCACCTTTTTAATCTCTATAAGGCTTGGCTCAGGAAAATTCACTATGTAATTAATTGTATATAATTGTTACTAATTGCAATGAATCGATACATTGGTTAACAAGTATGCTAAGTGAAAAATCAAGCCCTTTTCCAATCTGAACTTCATGAAATTCTCAGAATTTCAATTTAATCATTTTCTGAACACTCTCCCACTGACCAGGCCAGCTCTAGCTGTACTCCTCCTGTTTGGTCTGTCTCTGATTCCTTCTGTTCTCGTTTTTGGTTTCACTCAAGGCTTACTGAAAATCCCTTCTCTCCTAGGAGTTTTTTACCCATAGTTATTATATTATACAGGTGTTTTGTTTTGTTTTGTTTTGTTTTTTGTCACTTAACTGTTAATTGCCTGACAAAGATTCTTAAGCTCCTCAGCTACACCACACATTCTTAAAGGTCAGAACCTATGGTTCCTTTTTTCTACACTTGCACAAAAGAGGTATTCATTAAACATGTGCTTCACATATCACTTAATAAATTAATTATATAAATAAAAACATAGGGGCGCCTGGGTGGCGCAGTCGGTTAAGCGTCCGACTTCAGCCAGGTCACGATCTCGCGGTCCGTGAGTTCGAGCCCCGCGTCGGGCTCTGGGCTGATGGCTCAGAGCCTGGAGCCTGTTTCCGATTCTGTGTCTCCCTCTCTCTCTGCCCCTTCCCCCGTTCATGCTGTGTCTCTCTCTGTCCCAAAAATAAATAAACGTTGAAGAAAAAAAAAATTTTTTTTTAAAAAATAGGGGCGCCTGGGTGGCGCAGTCGGTTAAGCGTCCGACTTCAGCCAGGTCACGATCTTGCGGTCCGTGAGTTCGAGCCCCGCGTCAGGCTCTGGGCTGATGGCTCAGAGCCTGGAGCCTGTTTCCGATTCTGTGTCTCCCTCTCTCTCTGCCCCTCCCCCATTCATGCTCTGTCTCTCTCTGTCCCAAAAATAAATAAACGTTGAAAAAAAAAAAAATTTAAAAAAAAAAAACATAGAAACTAATTGTCTAACAACACACAGTCTCTGAGCCTCTATCTTGTACGAAGTGTGGTCCTGTGTATGAAGGAAGATACTAATATATATACATAAGGCAGGGTCAACTAGTTTTATTTTGTGTTTAGGGAGAGGAGACCTAGGTTGATGACAGACAGGCAACAACACATAGAAAGTAAGTGTAAACTTAGCAGTGCAAAATTATGGGTTAACAGAGTCTAGATTACGGTAGACAAGAAGTGTTGAATGGAAATGTCAAATGAAAACAAATCTGGACTTAGGTAAAGAGAGACTTTATTTGAAAGGATGATTACAATAGGGGAGGGAGGCCATTGCAACAGGGGAGGAGGGTGTCATCTTAATAAGGTAAAGGGACCGGTTCATGTAGGGGACAATGACCATCATAATAGGAAGAACATTCTTATTGAAAGGAATGTGTTTGAAGGTCAGGCAGGAGTGCACTTGTCTTATATGGGGACAAGTCAATAAGCTAGAAAGAACTGAGTGGGGTGGGAGCTGAGTTGGTACTGAGACCTGATTAGAGACCGTTCCTCCTTGAAGTCTCCTAACCATCCCAAGGGGCTGTTCTGTGTTCCAGGGCTCAAGGATGGGCAAAGTTTCAGGGTTTGTGGAAGGAGAGACGCTGGATGAGACGAAGTGTGGGAATTTGGACAGGTAGCCTGACTACAGTTTCTTAACATCACAGAATTGTGCGTTTTCTTCATCTGTAAAATAAAAGCATTAAAGAGGTGATGGCTGAGGTTCCTTTAAGCTCTTTTTATGGACTTAAATACCAGAGGCACGCCCCCCCCCCCTCCCCTGCTGGACCCGATCAGAATAAAATGCCTCTGTTTACACTCAGGAATTACTTTTATATAATACATTCAGGCTGGAGAATCCAAGACTCTCTGAGTTTTTCCTCTACTTAATTGTTAGAAAATCTCCATAAGATGGATATTATTCTCACCATTCTTTAAGAAGCAAAACAAAGTCTTAGAGAGATGACGTTCCTTATTTATCGAAGGGCAAAGAAAAGAGAAGTAGGCAAAGCCAGGAATAAACATGACACCCGTGGACAGTTTCATTTGCTACACCCTATAAGCCTCTCAAGAAGGGTTTAACTATAAATATCACTTTTCTGAGTTTAGAGGGGAAAAAATGCATGGAAACATGGGTCTGTATCTGCTCACTGGAGAAACCCAGGGCTGCCCTCTAGCTAAACCTGTGGAGATTCATACCACTTAGAAGCCCCTTTAAAAGCTATCCGAAATGGTAACCCAGTGGGGGTAAAATTTGCTAAATCTGGGAGAGAGAACTCTTTTGACTGCCCTCCTTGAAAGGCCTGAATTGTACATACTTCTCTGGGCCCAAGACACTCACCAAAAGCAGTACACTCTGAAGTCAAGGTCACAGAATTCCAAGCTTGGAATGTAAACTTCTCCATTGGTTATAAATGTCCCCATTTTACAGGTGAGGAAGTGGCATAAGGCATAGGAAATTCACTGATTTTGACGCCAACCAGAATGAATTTCGAAATACAGTTCTGACACCTTTGTTGTGAAATCTGGAGTATCATAGGTAACTTCTCCGCCTTTTCTTAACTGCAGAACAGAGCTACCAATGTGTTACTCCTCTATTATAAGCATTAGATAAGATTATTATATACTATATACAGGGTCTATTATAGGGGCACCTGGGTGGCTCAGTTGGTTAAGCATCCAACTCTTGGTTTCGGCTCAGGTCATGATCTTGAGGTTCATGGGACCAAGCCCCATGTCAGGCTCTGTTTTGTCAGTGCAGAGCCTGCTGGGGATTCTCTCTCTCTTTCTCTCTCTCTCTGCCCCTCCCCCACTCACATTTTTGTTCTCTCTTTCTCTCAAAATAAATAAGTAAATAAACTTAAAAAAAAAGAAAGGATTTCTTTCATAATAAATAAATAAATAATAAGTAAATACAGGGTCTATCATAGTAGGAATGCTTAGTAGGCATCTAAGTATCACTGACCTAGAGGGCATTGGGGACACGGAGGGTATTCTACCTAAGTCACATGGATTCTTGGGAGCAGTGTTCAAGATTTTGAGTCTAGTTACGTCATTTCCCCATAAAATGGAGCTCTATAGAAGGACCACAGTTAGCATTTTGTTAGTAATCCCAGGAGAGTTCTAAGGTTTGTCTATAAATACTCAATTTGTTGAGGTGAGCAAGGCCTGAGAGCCTGAGAAAATTACTACAGGGAATAAATGAGAAGAATAAAACTATCATGCAAACATAGATTAAAAACACAATCATGTGAACTTTTTGTTTTGCTTTGTTTCAATAAAGGAATCAGGAATGTGGGTCTTGGTGTGCCATCACTGCAGAGGCCCTTTCCCCACATCTGGACTCAACCCTGTCAAAGGCCTGTGGCAGCTGTGAGTTTAGCACTTTTTGTTGTGTAAAAAAGTGTGTAAGAAAGAAGGGCAAGCGATTTCATGCAACTATCAAAGCAAAAATTGCATCGGACCCATTTAACCAGGCAGGGAACACTTTATTCAAGGCTATTGCAATACGGGAGAGAAAACCAAACTCACTCCTCAACCTCCCTGAAACTAAGGGCTGAAGGTTTCTGAACTGAGGTGGGGGATCTCAGAGCATCTCTGTTGGTGAGTTGGCCTTCCTCAAGGGAAAAGTTGAGCTTTTCTCCTCTTTTCATGACAAGAGGTAATTTTAGAACTTGGAACAAGTTAGGTTCCTACCCTCCCACTGAAACTCGTAAGTAGGGGTGCCATCTTCCTTGATGACGGCATTTCAGAGGGATGACTCCAGGTCCTTGAGAATGACAGATAGTCCTGAGTGGTGAGAAGGACAAGAGGCTTTTAACAAGTTTTACATCTCAAAAGGGTGGAGAAAGAACTTATACTTGCAAGTTTTCAAAAGCAAATGCTCTGAGGAGGACTAGGAGCCTGAAGCAGGAAAAGCCTGTCTAAACATTTAGTCCAACTGAGGAGAATGTTGGGGCTTTCCTGGTTGGGCTCATGAGAGGATTTAAAAAACAAAAAAACAAAAAACCTGGAATCTTCTGCCCTTCAAAATGTCCTACAATATTTCAGCACGTAGAATGGGTCTTGGGCCTTCCTTCCACCATCCCATCTGACACTTCCCCTCCTCCTCACTTATCCCCACAGACGGCACCCCACACACATACGTGCAAGACACTCCTACCTGTGCTTCTTCCTTCCTTGCAAAGTCCCTGAGCTGGAAAACCTTCTAATTTGTTCCTCAATGAGGCCATGTTGCCTCAGGCAGCTGTCTGCTTTCTCAGTAGGATGTCCCATAGTGTAATCTCTATCCATACCCTAAGTGATGGTTCATGGTAGATTAATGCATCTCCCCTCTAAAGATGCCTGCATACATAAAGTGGACATCTGGGAACACAATATCTTCTCACTAGACAGATGCTCAAGAAATGATCAAACTTGGTACTTGGAAAATGTGGGTAAAACAGATGATTTGGGTTGGAGGTAAGGTGGGGGTGAATGTAGTTTTCACAGCCTCTCCTACATTATAGCACACTGCTTTCCTGGAGGCTTTCCTGGTTTCCTTTAAAACCACCTAAAGTGACTGACTACAAATTGGCACATCACCCCAGCTCTACAAGGGGGCAGTGGGGGTAGGGAAGGGCATTTTGAAATACTTGGAAGGTTTTCAGACTTTTTTCCTTATGCATATTTTCTCTTACTATCATCACCCAGTAGCTTCTCACACAAACTCATTAAAAGGGCCGCCCGGGTGACTCAGTGGGTTAAGTGTCCGACTTCAGTTTGTGAGTTCGAGCCCACATTGGGCTTGCTTCTGTCAGCACAGAGCCCGCCTCAGATTCTCTATCCCCACCCCTCTACCCCTCCACCACCTGTGTTCTCTCTCTCTCTCTCTCAAAAATAAAATAAAACATTAAAAAAATACTCAAGACAAATAGACATCTTAGAACGAGCACCAAAGGAGATATCAGAAATTTCCAGTATAGACTTAGGGTATAAAATGTGAGGAATCAAATCAGAATCACCCCTGTTCATAACATACAGTGAACTTGCATTTTGTTCCATTTGGCTCCTGAAGCGATTGAAGTAACAAAATTAGCCACCTCCTTCCTCTCCCAAAGTGGATTTTATAAGACATCACTGAAGAGAATGGCAGGGAGGATCCCTTTGGAAATTTTCACTTTCAGACTCTGAAATTTATACTTTGCCCCATTTTTATGTGCTTCTTATCAATATCGCAAATCTTTACTTCAGATTTGATAGCTATTTGTGAATATATCGATGGAAAAGTCACATCGGTGAGAGTTAGAAATGTCAGTATGTTCGAATATGCCTAAGGAATCTCCAAAGAGATATCATGGAAATCTGTAGCTTTTTACCATGACTGGGTGGTTCTCCAGCAACAAAGGGCAAGGTCAAGATCATCTGTCTCTTTCCCACACATCTGCTCTATACATATTGGGTCCACACACACTCCACACACGGCTGCAGCTGAGTGTCACTGCCATCCTGTCCCTGAGGGCAGAACAGGGGCTTCAGAAGCATGTGGTCCAAATGCTGCTGGGCACTCCCACTGCTCCCTGGGCCTGGGGAGGAAGCAGGTGTGCATCTCACACAACAGGGCCAGTCTAGAGGTCCAACACTCCTCTAAGTAACCTGTAAGTGTTTTGCTTTCCATGGGGGCAGTGAGGGGGGAGGGTAGAAATTTTGAACATTAAAGAAATAGTCAAATGAAGGAAAATAGCTATGGCTCTTTTCCAGGATATGCACACCGTGTTTGGGGTAACGATTACAATCATCTTGTTTTTTGGCTCTTACTCACAGTTGGGCTTTGTGCTACATTATCTCCTCGATCTTTATTTTAAATTGGAAAGCTGACTCTCATTATAAGTGGAAACTAAGTCAACTGCCAAGGCAGTACCTGGCAGAGACAGGTGTGGTTCCGGGTCCATCTGGCCACACAACCCACGCTCACGCTGCCCCTCGCTCTGCTGTGTCAGGATCTGCAAGACTGGACATCGGGAGCTTGAGTGTTGGAATGAATGGTTTCCGAACGCCGAATCTGCAGTGTACTCGGTGTATAAACTTTAGACAAAGTTTTTAATTCCTCCTAGTGTCAGTTTTCCATTCTGTAAATTATAGGAAATTGTCATGAGAGCTCTCAGCACAGGGCTGAGTATGTATTAATAGGCTCACAGTAACTACTATGTATCAGATGCCTTCTTTTCCTTCCTGGAGTAGGAAACAACAAAAACCAAGCCAAAACAAACAAACAGAAAACTACTGTTGTTTTCTTAACCAGAAGTTGGGAAAAAGAAGTAAAATGTTTGGTGTCTCAAGAGAGAACAGTATATTCAAATATGAAGCTAACACCATTGACTGGGAAATAAAATATAGAAGGATCTTTCTGGAAAGAGAGATCAATGGTCTGAGAAAGACACCTATGATAGAAGAGGATGAAGAGAGGGAAGATTTGTGAATAAATATTTATTCAACAATGGAGAAAGGGAAAAAATGAAATAATTAATAGCCAGTGTGATGAACTGCTGGCCAACCTTTAAGTACTGCATTTTGCTCATCAAAGATAAATGACATTATACCATTAAATTCTACTTACATTACCATCCCCTCAATAAACTTATTCTCAATAAAAATAATACCAGAAATACTTTTCCTCTCTGAGAAAAATGCACAGGCTAACTTTAAGTCAAGCCACATAATTTATTCCAGGGCAAATGTTAGTCTTTGCAGGGTGAATCTGACTGAACATTCCAGGATAAATGTTCCCATTGTTCTTCGGGCACAAACAAGCTTGGGTTTTTTAAAAGTAACGTGTGCAAGGGGCGCCTGGGTGGCTCAGTCGGTTAAGAGTCCGGCTTCGACTCAGGTCATGATCTCACGGTTTGTGAGTTGGAGCCCTGCGTCAGGCTCTGTGCTGATGGCTCAGAGCTTGGGGCCCGCTTTGGTTTCTGTGTCTCCCTCCGCCTCTCTCTGCCCCTTCCCTGCTTGCACTCTCTCTCTCTCTCTCTCTCTCTCTCTCTCTCTCAAAAATAAACATTAAAAAAATTTGTAAAAGTAATGTGTGCAAAGGGAAACGTTTGAAAAATAATTTCTTAAAGAACAGTGTATAGTTGCTAATGGGCTATGACATGCTATTTTTCCAGTCTTCCATTTTCAATCCATATTTCTGAATAGCTTTGTGAGATTTTGCATTAGCTTCACAGATTCCCCCAAATGATTATGCCGCAGTAATAGAAGAAGGAGCATCTGTGGCAGACTGATCGTATCGCAGTGTTTACTGGGAATGAAGAACTGTCACGGGCAGGCTGATCGGAGAAATAAGCTTGAAGATTACTATTATTAAACAACCAACTGTTAAAAGACCCACACAACATATTAAGGGGAAATACAGACTAAGCTGGTTTTGTCGCTGAAGCCAAATATTTTGGAATTCATCCACATTAAGCTCTCACTTTCTCTCACCATGGTGCTTGATTCTGCGATGTTTGCATACATTATTCTTCCCTGAGGTACATTTAGTTTAATTAAATTTTACTATTAAAAAGTATTAAAGCCTGCTTTTCATAATCCTTCGGAAGCCTGGCGTGGAAACACGTTCCATCCGCCACCCTTGCCTACAGGAGCTGCGACAACTTTCTGCGAGCGGGTTTGGCGACCGGACAGCCATCCGGGAGGAATCACATTGGGAAAGGGCAGGACACTTATCTTTTGCTTCTGAGTCTACCGGCTGACCTCAGTCTTTTCATAGTCCGTTTCATGATGCCACAGCTATTTCCTTTCCTTCCTCTTCTCTGGACAAGAATTCCCATTTCAAATGGCAGAAAGGAAGTGGTGTTGGGAGCTGAGTCTGCACGTGAGCCTGGCTGAGACAGGACATTGCTGCTGTTTCTCTCACCCAGGGTTGCCCGAGAACCTCCGGAGAGCCAGGTCCCAGGCTAGGGTCGAATCCTTTCTGCCAAGGCATTTGCAATCTTGTGGTGAAAACACCCTGCCTTAATTCCCATCTCACGCTGACAGCTGGTCTTGAAGGACGGACAGCTACGAGCTCTGTTGGTCATTCTTCAAAGAGATGAAATGGGAAAACATGATATGTCATAATAAGGAAACCATCCCGACTCACTAAACGCTAAAGAACTGCGGCTATGTAATTGAAGGTAGTTTGTAATATTTTCTCCACACAGTCTCTCCTCTGACAGGTTAACTGCATACTCAGTGGATCTGCGATGGCCAATCATCTGTATCCACGGTATTTAACAAAACGGAACCCCGCTCTGTTCTCAGAAGGCACCACACGGAGATTCTAAAGCACTAATCAGGATGTAGAAAAACACACCAGTCACCCGGCGTTGGAAACGGGGACACGCTTTTGGAACCATATTTCAAGCTGGGAGGTCATTAGCGGTGCGTCCACCCACAGCGAAGTGTTTTGCCACAGGTAATAACGGCTGTAGTTATTCCTAATGTCTTCAAGTGTAGCATGAATGAATGAGCCGGTGTTTGTGTCAGGCCAAAGCACAGGGTCTTTTGTAGCTATTTACTTATTGGGGGGGGGGGGGGGGGGCGGGGCGGAGCAAGCAGTGGGGGGAGGGGGGAAGAGAGGGAGAAAGAGAATCCTGAGCAGGCTCCAAACTGTCAGCACAGAGCCTGATGCGGGGCTCCAACTCATGAACCTGGACATCATGACCTGAGCTGAAAGCGAGAGTCAAATGCTTAACTGGCTGATTTACCCAGGTGCCCCTGTGTTGGTAACTTTAGGTTTCACCATAAATATCTCAAGTATTTCTTCTTCAAAGAGTGTTCGTTTATGCCTCCAAAGACTCTCCACGTCGCTTCTCTAAGCTACCATTCCTCTACAGTGCTCTCGGTCTAGCAGACACTAGTTAGCTGGTCAACTTATCCAAACTAATTTACGTCATCAGGTTTTGAAGACAAAAACAGGTTCATACTCCAGCTCAACAATCTAATAGGCAATACCAAATAAGTCCTCGTATTTCTCCAGGCCTTAGTTTTCTCATCTGTAAAATGTAACTCAATAAGTAAATAGACTTTGTAGAATAAGGACAGGCTAGGTGACAGTGCAGTAACAAGCAATTCTACCCAATGGCTTCAAACAATAGGCGTCATTCCTTATTCACTCAAAGTCCTCTGTGGGACCAGCAGGCATCTCAGGATCCAAACTACCTAATTATTTTGACCCTACCATCTCAAGGCAAAGCTTTCCAGAACGGAATGGAGCAGAGGCTTTCCCACCGGCATTTGAGTGCTTTGACCCAACAGTGGCACATATCACTTCCCTTCCCTGCCCAAAGGCTAGAATCAATGTATGGCCACACCCAGCTAGGAAGAGCTTGGAAAAGGCCGCCTTCTGTGTGCCCGGGGGCAAGAAAGATAAATATATGTGTTGATGAGCATTACTAATAGTTTTCTTTACCCAAATGAGGCAACCCATTAACTATGACAATGGAGCAATGTGGGAATGAATGTCAGAAACAAAATGGCGCAGGAAGTGGTTCCCAAGAGCACTCGTCACTGAAGCCCCAGGCTTCTAGGGGGTAATCGGTTCTGAGTTTGTATAGGCAGCACTCAGACGCCATAACCAAGGGAGCCTGAGTGGAGGTGCTGTCCCAGCCAGCCTGTCTCCATGTTTCCAGGCGATGCACATGCCCCGCTTTACAGAAACTCCCTGCCAGAAGCTAACCTCAAAGGCAAGGAGATTAGGGAGCTAAGCAGAGGTAAGTAACAGGTCACTGGATAAAACATACAGAAAATTCTGAATTGACGGGTAACCTGAAAACATTGAAGTTCTGTAGCATTAAATAAACCTTCTAAAGTTCAGGTGCCAATCAGAGCTTCAGTTTGTAAAAGTAGAAATCTCAAAGGCTAACTGCTGACAAATTGCTAGCATTTCCTTCCTTGCTTGAGGCCAGAATGTCATGGGAAACGATGTTCCATGCATTCCTACAAACTAAGACCTAGGTATGGTCAATGGAAGAGTATGAGAAAGCAGGGGTGAAGAATGCCCTTTTTAACTGTATTTCTTCAATGTCACTCAGAACTGCTATTTTCCCCTAATTTGGTTCATGTAGGAATAACTTCCAGCTCTTGAAACTCGGATGGCATCTCTCACCTAGGAATCCAGGTTGTCCTTGGGTACTAAGGGAAATACTTCCCACAGTACTGATCCCATCAGAAAGGGCTGCAGCCCCTTTGAGAAATGTGAACCAAACAGTGGCAGGGATTGAAACTCCATTCTTACTGCAGACGTTGGGGAATGAGATCACTATCAGTGTCCCAGTAAGCAAGAAGTATTTTCTAGAAAACTTATATATATGTTTTATGTTTACACAATGTTAGTGGGCTTTATCCTCAATTTCTTAGTAAAAGATTTCACTAGATCATGTTTTTTATATTGAACTGTCACTCTTGGCCCTTTTTTCCTTCCCCACCAGCAGGCGGAAGGAGCGGGGCAGTGTTGCTTCTAGGAAGCTGTGTAGAAAGATAGAAGCACAAAGAACTTTTGTGGCTTCAAGGTTTGGGGGCATTCAAAGGATTTGCAAAGGAGGTTAAGAGGTTGGGCTGTTGTTGCTAAAGTGGGAGACCATGAACAGAGAATCTTAGAGGCACTGCAGGGATTGGGAGAAATGACTGCATGATGAGGGTCCAGGCAGATAGGACCATGGCTGCCTCACAGAGGAGTCACACCGTGGAAGCAGGGGAGAGAAGCCACTCCTGAAGAAGACATCTGAACGGAACTCGCCCTTATCTCCCAAAGAGGTTTGGTTCCCTACAGGTTTATAGAGCTCTGGCTACTTCTCTCTCAGAGAAAGAAAATAAAAGGCTGCCCCAACAGTAAATTCCCACTCCAGGCACTTACTCATCCCAGTCGTTATCAGACTCTGACTCTAGGCTCTAGAATAAAGTGGAGCACTGCAGGTCGACAGGCAAGGAGAGTCTTTGATCAAGCCGGAAGCTGGATTCCTAAAGAGGATCTGGAAGTCTACTGTGAATGTTTACAGTCTGGACACCCAGGTGAGCTCTCCTTTTTCTCTTCCTCAAGATGAATCTGGAGTATGCATTCCTAAGCAATGTGCTGGCCATCAGCATTTCCCGATAGCACTTTTAGAACAGACTAGAAAGGGGGCGCCCGGGTGGCTCAGTCGGTTGAGTGTCCGACTTCAGCTCGGGTCATGATCTCACAGTCTCTGAGTTCGAGCCCCACGTCGGGCTCTGTGCTGACAGCTCAGAGCCTGGAGCCTGTTTCCGATTCTGTGTCTCCCTCTCTCTCTCTGACCCTCCCCTGCTCATGCTCTGTCTCTCTCTGTCTCAAAAATAAATAAAAACATTAAAAAAAATTAAAAAAAAAAAAAGAACAGACTAGAAGGGAGAATGCAGGGAGGGTGCAGAGCTCAGGAATCTGGATACTATTCAAGAAATATGGAGAAGACTTCAAATGGTTACTCACCATCCCCCAATACAGCCCCCTCACAATATGCATCCAGAAAGTTCTTTCTCAGAAGAGCCCATCACCTGCCACTCACGATATAAACTGTGTTCCCAACCTTTGTTATTGGCTCTAGATGGTATTAGGCAGTGAGTCCCAACACTGGTACCATCTAATCCCAAAGGTTCTCACCCTTGATGAGGACCCAACACTACAAGAATGGAATGTCTTAAATGTCTTAAAACATGC